>NW_017265136.1:2792233-3029963 GCF_001638985.1 Phycomyces blakesleeanus NRRL 1555(-) | reverse complement strand
TTGCGCTATTATTTGAGTGAAGAGAAATTGTATGACCAATATAATACTAATAAAAATAAAAACAGTGAGGGAAACAGACTCATTCTGAAGTCCATTACCAAGTATCTTTGCCATCAAGAAGAGGGGAAAAAGATGAACTTGCCAACTTTTCGAACTAATATTGTGCAACACATTGGCAACAGAAAGTTGCAAGAAAAAAAACAGGAGAAAAGAAGCAGGAAGAGAATCGACGGGCCTGTCTTCGTCAGCAACGTGTAAAGGTAAAAAACACACGCACACAATATACTAGATGTGATATTAAATTAGAAATATTATATATTTATATATAGTCATGTGAAAGAAGACAATCTGCCTTGAAAGCCAATCGGGCACACTTTGTGAACAGCTTTGGAGAGAATGTTGACAGTATTCTCCATGCTGATTACATGTCAGACCTTGAGAGTGATGACGAAAGAGAAGAAGAGGAACAGGATTCGTCCTCAGAAAAGAGTTTTTTTTGGAGATTCCGCCCAAGCTGGAGAAGCGAAGAGGTATAGTACAAAAAACTATTTTTTTGGATGGTGTGTAATAATACTTACATTGACATATAGGGAGATAGGTTCGTTGATGAACTTGATGCGGATTATGAGGCAGCTCATGATAAGAAAAATAATACCCGTCCATTCGAGCATAAATTTAAAGGAATAAGAGATAAGCAGCTTAGTAAGACCAAGGCAAACAAGCTGCCATCATGGTCAAAGAAACAATAAGACAATAAATCAAACATTTTCTAATAAATTGATAAAAGAGTGCAAAGTGGTATTTTATTAATATTATTTAAGCTTCTATTTTTTGGGGTAAAGGGATTACTAAACGTTTAAATTCACTAGTTATAGTAAACCTATATTTAGCAATTGCGATTGGTGAATATAAACGATGTACTGGAATAATACATTCATAATTAAGTACAGAAGAAGGTTCATTCCAGAGCTCAATGCCTTCATTTAACATTGGCTGGTAACTCCCCGAAGAATAACTAGAGTACCACTCAACAAACGCAAAAGTATGGGTGATGACAGTTTCGTTGATGGTTATCAAATGTTGAAATAAATACAGTATACGGCCAGGAAACGCTGCTTTATCTTCACTGTTATTCTCAAGATAATAGGCGCGGAAATAAGATCCAGAAGAGTATTCCTGTCCAAGAAGAGATATCCGTTTCATTTTCTCAATTCGGTTATTGACAAAAATCTGGTTAGACTCGCAGTTTGAATAATGGTCAAAAAGATCGTGACTGCCATACGCGTGTCTGTAAAACTCCAGTAAACATTCATAATGTCCCTTGCACATTGTAATCCTTTGGTCGAGTTTAATCGGAAACACTGAAGGGGGCAATGGCTCACAACCCAAAGCAGAATGACGAGGGTTTAACGAATATTCAACAAAGTCAGACAGAGAAAAGGTACTGGCAGTAGAAGATGGATGCAATGCTGCTAATTGATCTTGACTATTTGAAATGCGATGCAGAAAGTCAATTGCGAACTGGGGAAGATGGTTGACAAAAGATTGTATGAAGCTGCCAATGTATGTTATCTCCAAAAATCTCTTCATCATTGTTGATTCGAAGCCGCCTTATTGATTTGTTTCGATATTCTTCAACAAACCATTGTATCTCTCGAAACTGAATAACCAGAAAGCATAAATTGGTCCAAAGTCATGAACACACTCGCCAAGATGAAGATGTAGATGCATATTCGGTGTCACGGCCGATTTTCCATACAGTGTCTGAAATCTTGTACAAAACAATTGGAGTTTACTGTGGGCTTCGTCTATTTCTTTGTCATTGATCGAAGGTTTTGTGAGTAAGCGGCATGCGTCAACAAACAAAATCCAGTTTTCGAGATTCTTGGCTGGGAGCACATGCTTCAGAACAAATGGAGAGTATATGACGCACCATGACTTCCACTCGTCAGCTTTCATGAACGAAAACCCATCGGCAATCTTCTTTGTTATACGCGCATATCCACAAGGTACAACAATACCATTGGCAAGCTCTTGCATAGTTAACTGATTCTTTTCATTGATGTAGTTACACTCGCGCCATATCTGAATCATTCGCTTTGCAGTTCCAAGATAGAGATTATGCATCGGGTCTATAACTGTAAAGCGGACTGGGTCAAAGTAAGATAACCGATGAAGCTCTGACCACCGAGTGCCATTTTCTTTTTCTAGGCGTGTTCGCTCAGTATTGTTCAATGCATTTGCCCAGCTGACAGCGTGTTCCAGATTCATTGTCTTCGTGCGTCTCACCCAATTGCTATACTTGAATCCAGAGTAGTCAAGCTTGCTGGTCTTCTTTATAGTCGTGAATTGTCGTTGACATTTGTGACAGGCGCATGTGCTCATGTGGCCAGTAAATCCAGAGGTTTTGCGAGCGGCAGGGATATCACAGGCAACACACATCAATGCAGCACGAACAACAATCTTTCTATTTTGTGAGTCTGTCATTTCTACACCAATGTACATCTCCAACAATTCGTCAACGAGCGGCTTCAAGTAATGATTCATGCTGTCAGTGCTTGCTTCCTTCGGCCCAGGCATCATACCAACAAGAATGACATTTTCAGACTTAAGGCGTTCACTCCGTGGGAGATTGTTGATAGAGAGATATATCGCACCACTGGAATGTGTTCGTCCATCAAATGGCTGAAACCAATCGATATTCAGAGTCAACATTAAAGATCGGCTATCATCAACAAACCGTCTGCCATTAATGTCTTTAATATCACTCCAAACTGCACCATCGAAAATATCAAGTTTGGTGTTTTCAATTATTTGACGACTTCTCCACAAATTGATCTTGGACACGAAATCTGGCTTGGAGAATTTTTGTTGCAAGGCGTACTTCAGAGAGTTGAATGGGTATACCATTGCTGGAAGAGAACGATTTCTGGTTGACACTTTAAAGAGATTGTTGTTGCAAATGGCGGATTGAGAGAATTTCTTAAATGTACAGACTCTTTGACTTGTTTCCGGAGGATAAATCGAATGACATTGTGAGCATGCAATGTATACTGTCATTCCGTCTGTTGCCATGTTAAATCCTGTCTTATGCTTCAAGCTATTGATCGTCATTGGAAGGGCACCAGACATATCACAGAGAGACAGTAGAGTATTACAAAATTCAATGAGAATCGATCCACCGCTTTCCACCAAAAAGATCAAGTGAAATATGACAATGAATACTGCAACAAAGCGGATATACAAGGGCATGTTATCAAAAGACGAAGGACGAACTATGAAGACAAAGGTTAAGTTAGTTTAAATTAATATATTGATTAATTGTCTATACCGTATTAATTCATACCTGATTCTACTATCAAGGTCCCACTGGTCTCAACAAAGTTTTCTTCTTGTTCAAAATCAAAACCGGTATCGCCTTCTTCAATCTCATCGCCATCAACCACAAATGCTCCTGTAATTGTATCTTCGGCAGTAAAGATGGACTCTTCTTGGGACAAAGGTAAGTCAACTGGAAAGGAATAATTGTTGTAAAGATGTAGAAATAAAAATATAATTATAATTATAATCATATAAAAAATAAAAAATAAAAAAAATATATATCAGTTTCAATTATTATTTTGTTCATTTATTTTATTTTATTTTCTTACATTCTTGATCAAATTCAATGTTTTGTTCTTCATTTTCGTCTTCATATTCGCCTTCGCCTTTGTTCTCGTAATCATAATCATTGTCATTGTCACTGTCAATACCATCTACTTCCATGTCGTTAAAATGTTCTTTAGGAACATCTATTTTATGAATTAATTTATATTAATTTTACATGTACAGCTCGAGTTATTCTTGTTATTTACCCATTGCATCGTCTTTGGCAACAGGCACTATATGTTTCTCATAGTGTCATTATGCATTTTGTCTTTTCTGTTTCTTTCTACAGCTATTCAACTTTGTACAGTCTGGGCATTTGCAGATAACATAACTGTCTTTCTTTTGATTATTGGACATGTCGATTGTTTTAAATTATAAAAAAAATTATATAGATTTTAAGAGATCTTGATCAAGGTCTTTATATACCAAAAAAAAATTATAAATAGATAAAATACTGCTCTATGCCATGACTATAGTATGCCGAGTAATTCTTTGATACATCTACCGCACATATCATCATAATTATACTCATATATTGTTAAGTCATTAACCAAGTCAAATACTGCGTACATTACTAAAAGTGTACGCAATTTTTTTTAAAGTCTTTTTTTAGAATTATAATATTTGATATGACGATGATTCGACCATGACGAAAAATAATCCAAAAATGGAACATTCGCCTCTCACAACATGTGAAATAAAAAAATCTGATATTTTAGTTCCATATATCAAAGGGAAAAATCACGCAAAAATATTGCCACAGTAAAAATGAAATCACAACCTTTTGTCTTGTTCCCTTGAAATATATGGATTAAATATTTGTTTTTATATTCACATTTATAATACATAAAAAATATTTAAATGATTTATTTTGAAATAGAAAAAGTGAAACCTTAAGAATATATATAATTTTTATTAAATATTATATTAACTTTTGTATAAGTGTTTTTTCAATGTAATTTAGAATTATATCAAAGAAGTGTATAATATAAAAAAAAACCCAATTTTGTAATTTTATGGTCAAAAAAATGATAATAGTGTGATTTTACAGCTAAAAAAGAGCGATCTGAAATCACAACAGAAAAAAATAGAAATTATTTGAAAAAATTCAAAATCGAAAATTGTAGTAAAATTTTTGCAGGTTTTCAGGAACTAAAATCAGTGGTCTTTTGCAGTGTTGAATGTTAGTATTCTGTGTATATCAAAAAGTATTTATTAGTATCTTGTTTTTATTTCTATTAATATCTCTCTCTTTTTCAGGTAGTGATATACTTACAGTGTTGCTATTAACAAAGTCAATCTTTGGCCTTAGAGAAATACTGCAGTTTTTAAAGTATAAGGCTCTACCTCTTAAGGAGGCTTTATCTAATACTTCACATATGAGACAACCGTATCTGAAATTGTGGCCTTTATAATAGTAATACTTTGTAACCTATTTTGCCAATTTTGTAAGTGTTATTTTTTATTTTCTTTTTCTTTTTTCACTTACTTGGGGAATGTCTCCAGAGGTCATCAATATGTGAACTTTTCCCACAATTCTTTTACCATCAAACGTTTTTATAATCAGCCTATATTTTCTTAAGCTAATGACTTCATCTATTATGAGTAGCAAGAAAGAATCAAGATCTACAGACTTTCTGGATATAATAGCAAGTTGAATAAGATATTTGTTAGTATATCTTAAAAAAATTGTAAGTTCCTTTTATAAAAATAATAATAATAATAATACAATTAAATAGGAACCTTGGACACATCATATAAAATTTATTTAGACGGAGATTGTGTTCTTAAAAAGGAATAATGTGTTTCCAAATCGCGTTTTTTTATATGATATAAAAGCATGATATAAAATGTTTTAGCCAATCATATTTATTTTCTTGCTACAATTAGCCAATAAAATCTCGTTATTCTTACTGCTAAACTGACAAATATTTTACTGGCTTACGGATATACAATTACAAAAAAAATAATAAAGTCTAACTAACCTAGATTACAGCTAATTTTTCAACAAAAATATATGAATGAAAAGAAAAATTATAAAAGAGCTAAAACTATTTTTGCATGGCAAAATAGTCAACTAGTCTGTACCTGATAAAAACTAGATTAAAAAAAAAGGTACTAAAAAATAAGCAACTGCTATAAAAGCATTTAATTGATGTTTATAATTTTTATTTAAATTATGCACACAAAGTATGACAGTGAATCAATAGAATTCAAAAGAAGTAGAAATAAAAATTTAATAAATATGAATAAAATTATATATTAAAAGGTTGCACTTACTTATTTTACACTCAAAAATAAATATCAAAGAAATTATCCAACCCGCAGAGCCCCCCCCCACAAAAAAAAATGAGTATATTACAGACAAGGGAGAAGAGGTTCTTGCCAGAGAGATCGTCATCCGTGATCTATTGCATAAGAACTATAGAGAAGTGAAGACTATTTGTGAGGATATTCTTAAGATCATAAACGATGTTGATTGTGGTGCTGGTGATGTTGTGCTAATATCAATCAAGACGAAATACAATGCTTTGATAAAGAAGTTCAAAGAAAGACAGTCTTGTGTGCCTAAGTCATTCCATTTGCAGATGGCACTTTCTGAGAAAGACAGACTCATGATGGAGCTCATTGATCTGATAATAAATACATAATTGTTTTTGAATATTGTCATGCTAAATAAAAATTGAGTGAAAAGGATGATAAATCTGAGGAGCACATCCATCAGGTCAGTGCCAACAAGGCCGAAATAGCCAAGGTGTATGCTGAGAAGGAACATACGATTCAAGAGAGGTCAACTGGTGCGATCTACTCAGTAGTGAAGGGTGGGCCGCACGCATCAAAAAAGTTGTGAGTGGACAATGGTGAAGGACCCTAGACCCAGGTTCCAGTGAGCCCAGTCGTACCTCCGACTTCTGTGGCCCATCTGTTCTCGTCTCTGAAGGAACAAGTGGCAGATGTGATCAGCATAAAGGTAGATGAGAACATTCTTTTCGTCTATTCAGAGTGTTGAAGGAACTGTCAAGAACATTTGAGATGATGAGAATGTCTCAAAGATTGGTGGCAAACTAGACAAAGTACTTGAAGAAATGTCCAGTATGAACACTGAGATCAGAGACGGCTCTCTCAGGGTTGAGAAGGCAATAGAAAAGCTCGTAGCCTTTATTGCTGCATTTGTGTCTTCTACAACACAACCACCCCCACAATAAAAAAAATTATAAAGTAAGTTAAACAAAATATTCTTATATTGATGTTATTTCTTGACCTCTAAAGTGAAGTTTGCTTCCTATAATAATAAGATGTTTAGTGATTTAAGAGGCCTGCAATATACTCCATTGGTGTTGGAGAAGAGGCTTTAAACCGCATGCTCGTTTGGTTTCTACGGTTGTAGCAAACATACAAGTTTTTGAAGAGTGTTGCCACAATGTAATAAGAGCTTACATTGCCCTGAAGAATCCTTTGTGTTTGTGCATAATTCACATAAGCAAACAAGTTTTCTACATGTGCAAACTCCTTCTCTACTACAACACGAGCACTTGACATATCTTGGTTGCCGATATACTCTGGAGAGTCTTCTTTTGCTAAAACATTATAAATATTAAAAGACTTAATTAAAGTAAAATGCATGATATTATATAACTTACTCTCTGCAAATGGACGCATCACAAATTCTGAGAATGCATATTCTCTGTCAGCATAAAGGTGGTAATAAGGTCTACCAATACTCCTGAAATCAAGTGCTTTACGCATATGCATTTCAATACTGCTTTCATAGAATACAGTCATACCATGATGTCTTCCAGCTACTAGGCCGTAAAATGATGAAGTTATTCTATTCGGAGTAACTACAGCTTGATAATTAAGACCCTGCCCTTTCTAATAAATTGTTTGTGCCAAGTTAACAAATATAAAGCAAAAACTAATATAAAAATGACAATAGTATTCCACTTGCATACTAACCACTGTATATAGTCTTTTGATTCTCGGTTGGCCTAGCAGTCTCCTTAAAGGTGCTATCAAGAAACCTAACACAATGCTCAACTGGTGGGCCTTTTTTAATCAATACATATATAATGATGTTAATATTAATAGTATGTAATATATTAAAATTTGCTCTTACCTAGGGCTCTGATTGCATTGCTAAATTTCCCCAAATTTTTTGGGTCAAATTGACAATAGTCAAATATCATGACTCTGCCAAATTTGAGATGCAGTAGACACATCACATGGTTTGATATACGACTTATATCAGTTGAGTTCCTGCCAAAAAGCAGCAACAAATCTAATAATCAACAGAGAAAAACATTTTACGAAGTTGAATTGCCAGTGCCTCTGTGACAGGAACGGACAACAGAGTGGAACAACCTTTCTCAATACAAACTTTGTCTCTCATTTTGAAAAGAACATATATTGATTGTATCTGTTTATTTTTTTTTAAATATATGCTTATTGTTATTTTTTTTTTAGATTTTATAATTCTAATTTTTTACCTCTGTGTAAGTAAGCCTGAACAAGCACTTGCACTCTTCAGTTGGAACAGTGTGGATGCCCAGATGATCTTGTTGACATAGAGAAATTACAACGCATTTGGCCTCTTGTATGTGAAGCAGCTCCAGAGCTTCTGTTTGATCATCAGCTTGATCAAGAGTCTCTCCAAGAATGTCATCACGAAATGCTTGTTCAGATAATTCCAATACTTTTGCGATATTGTTTATATGAGAGTTGAAAGGCATCTTTGAAATTTGTAAATGATAAAAAAGCAATGATGTTTTTTAGATCGATTTTTAATGTCATGTCTTTGTATTAAAAACTATTTGGTAAGTTTAGAAAAAATACACCTCCAACAATAACGTAAACAGAACTTTGACCCATATATGGAAGCCTTGGACATGAAAAATAAAATTGTATAAAATTATATATATGGTTAAATATTTCAAAAAAAAATTATATGATGTGTCCAAGGTCTCTAATGATGGAAGCTAATTCTATTATCTTATTGATAGATCAAAATTCAAAATCATTACATGTACAATGGTCAATTTCTATTTTGATTTTTTCTGGTTTCCAAAACTATCCAAGAACAAAGCAACAGCAATATTATTAGAAGACTGGAAAAAGTGCTGGGCCTTTAGGACCCTATACTCTTCTCTGTCAAAGTAATTAGACAACTTATTTGATATAAGCTGCCTGTTTGCTCTGTAATGGAGTTTCTCCCTTATATTATTGTTGCCAAGGAGTCGAGCCAGTTGATTACTAAGTGACATCATCTTCATTGTCTTCACTGAGACAAAAGGGGTAGAGGCATCGCCTGTGGGTTCCAGAAACCTTTTACTGCCACAGTGGGGGCATTCTTCTTTGCATTAGGTATTGTTATACAGCTTACAGACATTCTCGCATATGTCATATGTGTGAGCCTTTATTGCTGTTTTTTTCTTGAGTAGGGCATTGACAGGTCCAACCTGGAAAATTTCTGGGAAATATTCTATGAGTTTAATACAATAGTTAGCTTTTTGATATAATACAAGATAATTTGGTTGAATATACTATATCTTTTGAGAGTTTATCATGGTCTTGGAATACCATGTTCATCAGATTGATGAGCTGACCATAGCACTCAGTAGATATATTGAATGAAGTTACAACATCATACAGCTTAATACTCAACAATTGTGAAGTAGTGAAGATATTCTTGGTAAAGATATTATCACCAGCTTCAAAATTACATAATGCTTTATATGTTCTTGGTTGAAATGGGTCAAAGAGTATGTTTGTCAAACATAATTAATATTCAAAAGGTTAATTTTACTGGTGAATTAATCTCAATTTGTACCTTCTGTTATATTGTCATCTACAAGAGATAACAAGTCTTTATCTTCCAAGGAAATATGAGTAGAAGAACCAGCAGAAAAGGCAGAACTAGTATTTGTTTATGGATTCGTTTGTGGTTCTGGAGCTGTTTACTTGTAAAGCAATCCAAGTTACACGCATCACAAATGTATGAAGAAATGTCATTAAAACTTCTTGCTCTTTTGTTCGATGGGTTCATTTTAATAAAAAGTATATGTGTGTAATGTGAGAGATTTGTATATAATAAATGTTATTATCTAAAGCTTTAAATAAATTATATACTGCGCTTTTTATATTTTTTCCAATTTAAGAAGAAAAGCTATTGCTAGTCAGAAACAATGTTATTGGTCTTATAATTGTATGAGTTTCTTTAGGTTCTCAATATTTTGTTCTTTTTTTCTTATTTTTAAAAGTAATTATCTTTCTTTTTCCTATTTTTTTTATTTTATTTTATTCTCACAAACATTTACAACATGAATAACGTCTCTGAAAACATCAATCTGAGCACAGTAAAATCTGTAGTTTGTGAAGAAATCTCTGATATTTGGGATTCTGTTGCCAAAATTGTGGAAACTGTTACCAGCCAGTAACAGTTTGTAAGAGAAGACATATCGCACAGCTTTCATACAGATAATGTAAGCATAATATTTTATTTTATATAATATTTATTTATAAAACCACTTTATTAATAGGTGAGCAAAGTGTCACACAAGCAAGAATGTCTTACTTAGTAAATCATTTAGATAATAGAGGAGTAGAATATATTTCTGCTATGATGACTGATGTTCGTTTTGATGTTATACCAACAGAAACCAACATGACACTAAGTGCAACTTCCAGAATCAATGCACTGATAATTTTTCTGTGAAAGAAGCAATGGGAAATAGATGTTAATGTATCCGGAGAAGAGCAGAAGCTCATTAGACTCCAGTTCCACATGTATACAAGGCAATGTCAATGTATCATGCATGAAGATGGTATTGTTGAGACGAACTGGAGAAGATTGAGTAGTCAACAAAAGTTGTACTCCTCCTTGAGACTCAAGGAGTTAATTTTCTTGAACTACTAGTTTGCTTTACATAAATGCAGAGGTCAATGGGCTGCTGCTCTTCTCCTTCAAGAAGTGATGAAGACTGAATGCCAAACAGAGAAGTACTGAATCATACATATTAAGTTTAGTATCATGCAAGATATTTTATTAATATTTTTTTATTAAAAAAATAGGCAGGCAAAGTTGAGCAGAGAAGTTTAAGAAGAAGAGTTGAGGTATATATAGATTGTTCAAGCATAAGACTTAATACACTGACTAAACTATATTTTTAAAAGTAGTCTTGGTGGGGCAGAAAGTAGTGTGGCATTCTTACCACCAAAAAGAAATATGTTGAGCCGTCATATTTAAATTGTTTTTGACTTCCTATTATTTCCGTCTTCTACAACAATAAAAAATAATTCTCTTTACAATCTCCTTTTTTTAATCAATAACAAATCGACTCATTCCCTCTAATTTCTTCCTTTGCTTTTCATGTAATCACATTCAAACAACATGCAACACTCAAACTTCAAGACACTTTCGATATAAAATTACTTGAATTGTGCATTGATTTTAAAAAAAGACTAATGCAACTAAAAAAACATATTTTTTTATAGTTTTTTTTACGCAGCTACTATATAATATACTCTGGACTTCCATTCTCAAAAAACAGTCAATGTAAGTAAGCTATTGTCTTGTTAAATTGATATTGTATAGGACATACTAAACTATCTGGCAAGCTATTAATAAGTATGTGCTTCTAATTGCTTCGGGCTTGTGTTTTAGCATGGTGGCTACTAAACAATCTTTGAATTCAAACAAATTATAAAGGTAATTTGACTGGACTATATGTATTTACTTTGTATATTAACTTATTTTTTGGACTTCGTCTTTAATCGCAATTACTTAAAGCTGTGAAAGAGTATACTTGAGGTAATTACAAAAAAAACACTTTTAAGTGTATATATTTATAGTATTTTTTACCTTAGCTTTACACAACTCAGGAATGAGATTGCTTGAATGTTGTCTCAATAGAAAACCATGAACAATTATAAATCATAAAGAAAAGTCTAGTCATCTATAGCTGGTATAACTAAAGGTATATATTACTCATATAAGTAATATATAAGTTAGTATATATACAAGATATATTGCTAGTATTTTCATTAGACTTGTATATGAATATGCATTGTTATATGCCATGTGAAAGACATAGTATATCATATATTATATTGTATAGTCCATTGTATAGTACATCATATAATACATCATATAGTATATCATACAGTATATCAAACAGCCTATTGTATATGTCTATTGTATATTTTACTGCATAGCAAGCATATGAATAAAAATAAAATCCGCAATACTTTTACCACCAATTTTTCCATATATGGATTTACTACCATACTTTTATTACTAATCTGTCTGAAACTAAGCCAATCATATATGTTGCCTTACTATTCAGTTAATTAGTGACAATATCACTATAATTAATAGCAAATATAGCTCATTTATCACCAATTTTTTCAATTAAGCATAGTGTGGCTAGCCACCAAAATTTCTACAAATTCTTGGCAGAACTATACGCAAATACAGTATAACAATAACACTATAATTAGTGTCAAGCATAGCTCTACTGTGGATAAAAATCTATGAGAATTTTTTGATACTCGTAACTTTCTGCCAAAAACTTGTAACTTGAAAAGGTCTGATATGCACTTACTAAGTTTAATATGTGCTAATCCTATTTTAGTTTTCTGAGGCTGACATTAAAATATGATTGTTTTGCTTTTAAGCCAGAAGACTGTTTTAGATGAATATAGTATGTGAAACTGCTTATCAGACTGCAAAACTAGGAAAGAGACAAACATGGTCTACAGATTACTTATATCTATAATCTGAACTTAAAGAAGTCTTTGCCACTAAAAAGTAATGACTGTGATTAGTTTTTAATGCATTGTTGTTTTTTTATTTTGTAAAAGTCTTTTATAATTCTACTTTTCACAAGGTCTAAATTATTAAAGATCTCTAAAAAGAACACACTTAATAACTATGAAGGCTAGTATTAATAAAATATGAATTGGCAAAGTTGACAAAAGAAAGTAACTTGAGAAGAATTGATAGAAAAATATCTGCATCAAGTACAATTTGGTTGGCAAGATTGCTTGCATGCTCATTAGAGATCTCAGAAGATTTTGAGAATTGCAGAAAATCTGTCTTCTGTTTTTTCAAAAGTAAGAATTAGATATAATAATGTTAACATAAAGCAGGTTTATACTCTTTGATTAAAAGAATCAATTAAGAAATATATATGCCTTCATCAATATCATAGTACTTTGAAAATAGCTTTTTTTGATAAAATAATGTAAAAAGTATCATATAAAAATAGATATATATATATTATTTAATGAATGTATAGCTTAAGCTGTTACTAAATATCATAAAAATTAATACTTCTTCTTTTCATATTTCTTTATATTCAACTTGTATTATTTTGATCAATAAAAATAAAAAAAAAATGAATATAAAACATTATGCATTTGTGAACTAATCATAAAGAGAATATAAATACCTAAAAAGATATAGATTTGCCATATTTAAAATATTTTATTGCCTTAGATGCAAAATAATAGAAAATCTCATAAATCGTATTTGACAAAAAGTAAAACTAATCAGCTAAAACAGGAATGCTATTACCTATAAAAGTTACGAGTTTGTAACTCGTTATGAGATTGATATTTTAAAGCTGACTTTTAAATAGCAGAAGTTATAAGTATGTAACTTGGTATGAGGTCGAGTGTATAAATCCTGCCATTTCCTATAGTACTCATTTATCACTAATTTTTTCAATTAAGCATACTGTGGCCAGCTACCAAATTTTCTAAAAATTAGTAGTATTGCCACACCAATTTCATTCATAGTGTAACACATTTATATTTCTATAATTTTCTTTTATTACATATTCTATATGTTTTTCATAAAAAAACATACTTTTAGCAAGTAACTGAGATGTTCAGGTAATTTTTTTTGAACAAAATATGAGTAGTTTGTTGACTTGTTATCTTTTTAAATTTCACAATGCTAGTTTTAATAAAGTAAGCACACTTCTTTATTCTTTATATAATACATTTAATTATATGTCTACAGTTTAGTTAAAGGTAATGACAATTATTTTACAACAGTAAAATATCTTATTAATCATTTTTTTATTTAAGTACCATATAATTTTATCGCAGATTATATCTGACTACCTATCATATTAACTTGCGTCTATAAAATGTAAGTAAGATACTTGTTTTAATGATTTGATATATATTGATAACCGCACTTTTATTCCATACTTTTTTATTGATTTATTTAATAATTAGTAATCAAAACATCATTATTATTTCTTGACAATTCTATTGCAGATATTTCAAAATATCTTATCATGTGAGTATCCATATATATATCTATAAATTAATAGAGATTATTAATAAATTCATTTTTTATTTTATATGCTTAAAATATAGCAGTCACAAAAAAGTCTAAGGGAGTCTAAAGGAAATGTCAATAATATTATCTTCAGTTGAAGAAGTTTAAAATCAAAGAAAATTGCAGTGAATACATGAAATCAATGAAATAAAAAGATGTAGTATAAACTGCATCATCAAGATCTCTCAAGCTATCCAATGAATGGGGGTATAACATGTATAAAAGTACTACTATCCAAACATATATAGTAAAAGAAGTATTAGTGATAGACGTTAAATAGTTAAATTGTTTTTCTAATCATTCAAAAATCAATAAAAATCAATTCTTCTATGATATTCTATTTCTAAAGTGTCATCTTTTGATTATATTAACAAGCTTTCTAAAGCTTTTAATGTTTCATATCAATAAAATAAAAACATATCAACATATATTGCATTGCAAAAGGAGGGTGGATTCAGTCGAATTTTATTTTTTGAATTTTGGCAAAATTTGGAAAAATATTTCAAACACCATCGTTTTTCAATATATTTTTTTCTTGAGATGTGAATTCGCAATTTTTTCTGATTATATTAAATAAACACAGATACAAACACAAATATTTATTAATTAGGCAATAAATCGCACAATTGTCTTAAAAAATATATGTTTCGATTGACTTGGCAGAAAAATAAAAAATAAAAATAAAATATTAAATGTTAAATGTAGTATTTAATTATTTTTCTGGAAGGAAAAACTTGTTACAGATGCGCCTAATTTAGACTCAATAATATTTTTATTGCATCGCAAAAAATACCGATTTTTATTAGAATATAATAATGTATGATATATGACTTATTTTCAATAAGAAAGTATATCAAAAAAAATTGAAAAAAAGAGCAAGAATTGATGTCATAAAAAATACAAGAAAAATAAAATCCAAAAAAGGCCACTTGCCAAAATGAGCGAGAATTGATGTTATGTTAAAAAAACGCGAAAGAGAAAAACTACGCCATTATATCAGTGATTATTAAATTGAAGCCCCATTAATAATCAGGCACACTTTTTTTAAGAAAAGGTTGCTGCATCAAAATCCATTTGTAATTATTACTAATAGGGACGGTAAGCTCAATGTAGTCAATGACATAGTGAACAAGATATATCAACTCATTATTAATGACAAAAATAAGAGACATATAAAAGATGAAAATAAAATATAGTATACATCTCTTTATTATTTTATTATTATTAATATTATTCTTACTGTTATGAATTCTACAACTAAAATCTACACTGTTATGTGTACATGTTCATCATGTACCAAAAATGCAATTAGTAGAATTTTGCAAAATGCACAGACCTTTAAGTGTCATAATAATGCTGATAAGTTATTAGACATTGGCCCAAAAAATCGAGGTAAATGACATTTGAGTAGTATGCGCATTACTGGATAAATTGTAATCTAATATTTTTTTTGTTAATTATCAGTTAATACAGAAGTTATCAAAGAAGAGACAGACGTTGAGAGGGTAGATGTATCTGAAACATCGATTGATTGTGAGTATAAAATTTCTTTTTAATAAATCATAATTTAGATAGCTAATAGCCTGGTTTTACTATAGATGAAGACAATTATTCTATTATATCAGCCGAAACTACCATACAGAGTGTACCTTTTTTGAGAGAAGACCAGATTTTTCAATTCGAAGAGTCTGATGTTGAGACAACATCATTGGCTTCTGACAATGACGATCCTGATTCAAGCGATGAGTCTGAAGATGAGAGCAAAGTTGAGGTTGCCGGTGTTGAAGATTTTGAAGACATGGTTGCTTCTGGTATGCATACATTTAAAAAAGAAATATACATAAATTGTGTTACAAATAATTAACAGAAATACTTGCCTTTGTAGTTGCTTCTTTGAAAATTCATGAAATGTCTCAAACAAGCCAATTCATGGCTCTATTTGGCGTTATCTTTCAGGCGTTTTACTTGGTTCAAGCAGGTAGAACTGCTATGTTGAAATTCTTCTGCCATCTTCTTGTTGCCTTTGATAAGGATACCGATCTCCCACTCACCATTGATGTATTAAAGACTATGACTGACTTTAATTTCATGACAAAAAGCATCGTCAAATACACCGTCTGCAACAAGTGCTTTGCAATTTACCTACCAGGCAATCGCCAACCAAATTGCACATTCGAAAAATACACAACCACACTACCAACATACTGCGGAAATCCTCTTTTCTCTGACACCAAAGCTGATCGCGCCGTCCCTCTCATGGTTTTCCCATACAACTTGCTCAAGAATGCATTGGCACAGCATTTTGCCAAACCTGGGTTCGAGCATCAAATCGTTCAATGGAGATCAAGGGAAACCATAAACAGTACCTTGTTGGACGTCTATGATGGTGCAATGTGGTCTGAGCTCCTTGATGAAGATGACAAGCCTTTTGTGAATTACAACCAATCTTTGATGTTGACATTGAATGTGGATTGGTTTCAACCGTTTGAGGGTCGTACACATGCAAGTGGGGCCTTGTACCTGTCAATGAACAACCTGCCTAGGGAAGAAAGAATGAAGCCGGAAAACATTATCCTTGTCGGTGTCATGCCTGGTCCAAAGGAAGCGAAGATCGACCAGATGAACAACTTCTTGGAACCTCTGGTAGACGAGCTGGTAGAGTTATACGGCAGCATAACTATGAAAACTCCAGAGTTCCCCAATGGTACTAGTATCCGCGCTGCTCTTATGTGTGTTGCTTGCGACATACCTGCTGCAAGAAAGACTGCTGGATTTACAGGATTTGCAAGTACAAACGCCTGTCACATATGCAAGCGTCATTTCACTGTTGTTGCTGGAACAAGTAAGATCAATTATTCTGGATTCGATCATGAGAACTGGGTCTCCCGAACAATAGAGGAAAATGCAACCGAAGCTGAGATGTGGTTCTGCGCAGAATCTGATGCAGAGAGAGCTGTTTTGGAGAAGCAGCATGGCACCCATTTTTCCGAGTTGCATTGCCTACACTACTTTGATCCCTTCCGATGCACGATTGTTGATCCCATGCACAATTTGTTTCTTGGGACAGCAAAGCGTATGATCAGTGTTTGGAAAGACCTGAGGTATCTCCCAACTGCTGTTCTCATCCGTATGCAACGTCTTGCAGATGGTATTCTTGTTCCTCCTGGGTATGCCATTTTATCAACAAAGATCGAATCTGGTTTCCCGTATATGAAGGCAGACGAGTGGCAATCGTGGTGTCTGATTTATTCGTTGGTGGTACTAAAAGACGCTTTGCCTGAAGACGACTATAAAAACTGGACTCTCTTTGTAAAAGCATGCCGAAAGTTGACCGGTCCTTCAGTCACATATTCAGAAATTGACAGTGCATACCAGCTCCTTAGAGAATTTGGAAAAGAGTGTGAGACTCTTTATGGAGAGAGCAGCATCACGCCAAATATGCACTTGCATATGCACTTGCGTGAGTCAATGCTTAACTTTGGTCCAGTATACGCATTCTGGCTGTATAGCTTCAAGAGATACAATGGCAAGTTGAAGAACATCAAGACGAACTGTTGCAATGGTCTTGAGGTCACCTTCATGAGAGTCTTCCTGGAGAAAGCATTCATTGGTAGCTTTCTTCGAGCGTATTCTACCAATCTTTCATCACCACTGATAGAGTTCCTTGAGGGGGTTGCCCAAGTAAAATCAAATTCTGACAGCTCTTCTCCCTTGAATTTGGATGCTGGCCACCCTCCTGCGTTGCCATTTAGCTTAGCAATGTTCCAGCAAGCTGCTACAAATCCATGGTACAATGTTACCGGAAGTGAGGCCTTGCCCCCAACCACATTGCCAATCAAGTTGCAGCCTTTGACTATGATGAAGGATGATTACTATCAGTGGTTATTTGAATTCTATGTCAAGGCTTACCAGAGTACAAGTGTTTCCTTCTGTGTGGTAGGGAGAATCCCAATTGGTGAGGATGTATTTGTGAACAATCGGATTCAAAAGGTGAAGAAGATTTCGTTGCTGGGGCAAGAGTACTGCAGTGGTGAAAAGAAGAAGCGCGGGTCTTTTGTGAGGGTATTGTTTCTTGAGAGAACAAATGACAATGTATCTGAATTCCCTGGTCAAATAGAGTATTTATTTACTTATACCATCAAGATCGGTGGAGTCAAAAGAGTGTCAACGTTTGCATTCATTAAATGGTTTCCCGCCTACCATTCAAGTAGTCATCAGCCATTAGCTGATCAAGGTCTGCAGTCGTGGGACAAGGGATTTATGGAAGAAGATGCTTCGTGCATTGTTCCAGTGCATCATCTGCATTCGTGCTTTGCGTTGACTACGCATAAAATGCAGAGTGGGACGCAAAAGCATCTGGTTATTCCACTGCCTAGAAAAGTAGTCACATAAAAAACAAAAAAAAATAACAACTATTTAGGTTACCAGTATAAATAATTATAATATGAGTTTTTTTGACTGTAAAAAGGTTTAGCTTTATTTATCTCTGTATTCTTATTTAGTTTTAACAATACTTCTTTATTAAGTATTTAAAAGAGCAATAGTAAATTATATTACCAGTTTTTTTAACTATTAACAAATAGTAAAAACCATTATTTATTTCTCTTGCTTTTATCAATAATATAAAAGACAAAAAAACTTATATATTTAATACCTGACATTTACCATTTTCTTAGCCTTTAATACATATTCTTGCTAATATTAGTATTATAATTTCCAATAAAAAAAAACAAGGATAAAACAATCCGGGTTATATAATTAAATAATTGCTTTGTATATATATTTTTTTTATTAATTGGCTTTATAATAAAATAAAATAAAATAAAATAATAATTTATTATTTTGATTTTTGATTTTGTCTTTTTCTTTTTCCTTTTATTTATATATTAAGTGCTTCTCATCTTGACAATACCGCCTGATTATATTTTACCACTTCACCTCACATCATTCAACACAATCAATAAAAATCATTAAAGTACTATATTCACTTTATAAACAAAATAACGATTTATTGCTGGCGTGTGTGAATCCAAGCAGCAACACTTGCCTTTTTCTCATTCGATAACTTGGTGTTTCTCAAAATAATTGGATAGACAGAATTGCCAATGACGTCTGGTCCCTTGTTAGCAAGTCTCTGTTTCTTCAAAACAGTAAAGTATTCATCCATCTGCATTATAATATAAATACTTTTGAGTTAGAAGTATTAAAAAAAATAACTTTTATCATGAGAGCCTTACCAAGGGATGTCTATTTCTAGGAGTATATCTTGTTTTATTTTTCTCCTCATCTGACTCAATATCAGACAGCATGTCATAGTCCAGAAGGTCAACGACAGTCTAACCAAACTTAGACTCAAGGTTTGTCTTGTCAGCTAAGTGAATTGCCTTGTAGTCTGCAAGAATCTGAAAAAAAAGTTAAAATAGTTTACACAAAAACTGTTGACTATACTTACGTTTCTCTTTCTGGACCGGCGTTGAGAAATCCGATTTTGTCGAGCTATCTTTTCTGGCAAAGCTTTTGCCCTTTGAAGCATATACAAAATATGTCTTCGGGTTTTCTCTTCCACAACTGCAGACGAAACAGACTTTACTTCAGCTTGCTGATGTGTGTAGCTCTGCACTACATCAGCAATGGGACGGTTGGATGTTGAGAAGGCGCCCTCATTGACCGTCAATGGCATTGTTGCCAGAACTGCTCGTGTTTGAGAATGGATCAATCTCTGCAAAATATAATGTAAGTAACTTTGCAATATTCTATTACTAGTATATATCCTACCGAAACCGTTGGAAGGCGGTACTTTATATATTCTCCTGTAGTAAGAGCCTGACCGATGGGACTATGGTTCAAATTGTTATTCTGGCCATTGATTGCTCCCATGTTGTGGTAGACCTTCTCCAGAAGTGAATGAGATTCATTCAGTCGGGTGCTCATGATGGACAAAGTGGACAGGACAGTACCATCTAGCTCTGCGCTAACTTTCAAGCTGGGAAGAATTTCCCATTGTCTTGTGCTTGCTGCTGTCCCAGCAGTTTGTTGAACAGACTTTTTTGTAGTCGTCTTTTTCGTTTTTTTGGATTGCTGCGTATTAGAAGACATGAATTGAGATATTTAAGGCTAATGAAAGAAATGGAAACAATGTGAATACTTTAATAATTAGAGTCGGGTTTCTTTAAAATAATAAAATAAATCAAAACATATGTAAAGGTGAAAAGTAAGGCACCAAAAGATTATTTTTCTGATGATGCTCTTTATAGCATTTTGATCTCTATATTATACTTTTCTTTATAAGCCGACTTGGAAAGGCATTTGTAATAGCTTACATCCATTACAAAGATGTGAGAGATTATGGTTTAGTATGTAATGTCTTGTCTCAATCGGGATGGGTTGAATGACTTTCAATTTGCTCCATTGATTCTATCAGTTTCTCAGGGTCAACGGTCATAAAATTATAATTTTGAATTTCCCCCATTTTTTTTTTAATTTTTTCTTTCTTCTTCTTTACTTCTTTCTTAATGTCTAACATGGTAAGCATCAACTCACATCAAAGTTTCAAGACCTAATCATCTTGTTGTTTTTATTCTAGCATGATACACTATGCTTTAAACCACAAAGTCCTTAACTGTCTCAAAAGTAATGATAAAAAGGTAATAAAAATATACTTGAATATTTATTCACGATTTATGTATTAATTATTCTGCTTAGATTTTTCTGGCCCGTTAACAAAGACATATACCTTGGGAGGGTTTACAAAATGGTATGTTGTATAAATATTAACGTACACCTTTAAGATACAACTTGTATTTATTATTTTTCTTATGTATACCATACACTCTATAGTCACTGGTCTTTATCTCGGTCCTCTTTTTTTGATTATACACCGACTCTTATTCTCTACAGACAGACAAGTAAGTAAATAATCATTCTACTTCTTTGTATGTAATTCTAATGAAAAGAAATTATTTTATAGATAATATCTCCATTTCCCGCATGCTGCCTCTTCTATTGTATTGAATAATTGGTAAGCAAAAAATAGTCTGATACTCTTTATTTCATTCTAATAAAAGATTATATTTTATAGACAATGTCATTGTATTTTGTGTTTGTCAACTCTTCTGTTTTCTGAACTGTCTGGTAAGCAAACCATAGTCTTATTTACTTTGCATCGTATTAACAAAAGTTATTATTTTTATAGACAATATTACTATAATTGAGACATTTAACTAAAACGTTGATATATCTATCTTTATGTTAAAGACATCCATCTGTTCTCGTGTTTAACTTTATTGTAAGTACATTCATATTTTTTAAATAATCTGTCGCTCTCAAATAAATATACCTAGAACATTCTTTCTAATCCACCCTATAATTATTTTTTATAAAAGTAAACAAACAGGCCAAGAAGGCGTGCCGCAGCAAGCAATGGAATACAGTAGGGGTCGATTGCATCAGGGGTGGACCAATGGATGTTCGAAAGGAATAACATAGTATCCACTAAAATAAATGACGGCATCGAGTGTGATGTTTCTACCCAATTGCAACAGAAGACGATTAGTGATGTAGACGAATAGAAATAGCTAGAACAATAAGAAAATTTTTTCAAACCAATAAAAACCTTTAAAATGACCCATAAACCTCTAAATCTTGACTAAATCTTGACCAAATCTTGACCAAATCTCTTCTTTAACAACCCATATATAGTAATAAAAAGATGTTGAATGTTATGTGCTGTATTTAAAAAAAACCCAAAACCAATATAAAATGAAAAATCTGCGGTCTGATAAAAGTGCGTCTATATTTTCACAACCAAAATATATCACATAAAAGTATATCACACTTTTTCTTTTTGCGTTCCTAAAATTCAGTATACTAATTGTATTCATTTAGCTCACGAATTTTAAAAAATTGGCATCATAAATTCCGATCGAATTCATGCTGAATTTTATTCATTCAGACAGTATTTGGTCAAGATTTAGTATACTAAATTGGCCCTCCTTTTGCAGTGACCAGCCCCTTTGAAAGTCCAAGTCCAGGCAACCACCTATACATGCATATAAGAAATAGTATGTTGTCTTCTGCATCCAATACCAGCTCATCGTTGGATGCAGATCTCAATTTACTGAGAGAAGCAACTGGATCGCATACGACATGGAACCAGTATACATCAGACACCCACCCATTCCCGGATCTCCAGTCTATGGTACTGCTTGCCTTTGTTGATGGCGATAATGACATGGTATCTCGCAGGATCTTGAAAAAGATCCTGTTTACCATATGTCTTGTCCTTAAGCTTCACGAGAAAGCTATCTGAAAGAAGTCCCCGTTCAAGTTACCTCGTTTGGATGCCCTCTTGAACTATCAGACCAGGAAAAAGTCCAAGATTCCTGTATTTCCATCCACAAAAGTCGATATCCAGTTGCTGGAAAACAATACCACGTCTGCTTATATCAACTTGCCTTCAGACCACGTCCGGTTTCTTGCTGCCAACCCCAAGAAAGCAAGAAACATGTTTTCCCTCCCTGACCGCACTCCTAACCAGTTCATTTGTCTACAACAAGGCGAAAAGTGGAGAACACATTGATACTATCAACAATCTATGTTCACCCACAACGGCGTAGATTTTTGGTCTGGTGATATTGTTAACTTTATGAATAGTTCTACTCCAGCCCGTTTCCTAGTATAATCATTCCATACCATGGATAACTCAGCCGTTTTTGTTCAAGGCTACATGGTTTATATTCTGGAAGGCGGTCAGTTCATTGGCATCGAAGTTGAATCTACTAGCATAAAGCTTGAAACTCTTCTTGGTGTTGACTTGACCCCTGTTGATGTTGCCCTATGCTACAGCGTCTCACCTAGGAAAGTCTCTCATTTGATTCCCAGGCACAAGTCCTTGCCGGAAGAGCCTCATTTCTTAAAACGGCACGTACTAGACGAAACCGGAAAGCCGATTGATCCAAAGTTGTTTTACAAGGTGAGGATATCGCCCATTATACTCTTCACCAACGACACCTTCGGAAACTGATCAAAGCAATATAACCCGTACAAAAGCCGGTCAATGAAGTTTGCTGCTCTCTCCTACAAAGAGAGGTCTTCAATTGAAAACATCCACTTTCTCTCTGCTATTCCCAAGAAAAAGGGGGCAAGTGGGATGTCCTTGTTGTCTAAAATCGTTGAAGATTGCAAAAGGCTCGAAAATGGACTGGTGATGTTCTCTGCCAAAGACAACGAAAACGTCTTAGTAGCATCACCATTCCTTTGGATCGAGGCAGACACTCCATGCCATTCTGAACTATGTGGTTTGCGCACACCGACAAGTCTGTACCCATGCCGCAAATGTTATGTCCATTTACAAAGATCCATGCCCAACCTCCAAAGCTCTTCGTATTATACTGGTAGACACACAGCAAGAACAAAGGCACACTATCTTGCTGTTGCGTCTACCTCGGGACATGGATCGACTATTCCAGATGCTCCTTTGACTGGAAATGCTCTGACAGCAAGCAACCTATGCTTCACAAATAGGGCAACAGATGCATTGTTGGAACTACAGTCATTCGATTCATCGACAGATACTTCAGTTGAAGTTCTGCATAACATACTTCTTGGAGTTGCTAAGTATCTAGTCAATGATTTGGTAAAGGTTGTACTAAAGAAATATCCTAACTAAATGGCTAGATTGTCCAAAGCCCTCAAGGGTTATGAAAACTCTCAAGGAATTTCAAGAAAGTTCACTCAAGAGTTACGACACTGTGGCTCATTCCTTGGGAGGGATTACAAAGTTCTTCTGCAAATTCTACCCACTATCTTAGTTACAGAATTTGCAAATAATAGTATACTCTCTCTCATAACTCCATCTTTTGTCCGTCTTGGCCGTCTTTGCTCCTTGGTGTTTGTTAAAGCAGTAAGGTATGATTATAATATGTACATCAACGAAGTTGAAAAGGCAGTTACAAGCCTTATCCAAGAACGGCATCATTATGTCATTACCTGTGAAATCAAAGGACATAATCCGTATTCCTCAAAGCCCAAGGTTCATCTGCTCACACATCTGCCCGACGATCTACAAAGATTTGGAACTGCTCTACACTACGAGACCGAAAAAGGTGAGCAGTTTAACAAACACATCCGTGAACACCTAATGCATACCAATAGGTTAAACACCTCAAGAGATGTATGTCTCAAGTTCGCCAAGCAATCTGCAATGAGACACATCATTGATGGTGGTTCATGGGTGAGCAAAGACAAAATGAGAGAGAAGTATGGTAATTCCACAGCAGAATTTTTTAAAGAAAACTTTAACAACAATGTTAAGAATATCCTGTTCGGTAGATCAAGAGACTTTGCTGATAATAACAACACTGATGACATTACAGCAAAAGCACTCTGTGACAATACCTTTGCAGTGTTCATGCTCAAGGAGAGTAGAGACCAACATGTCCATCCATTTATTGGAAAGGTCTCCTCTTTGAGAGTAGAACACTATTGAGTTTAGAGTAGTCCCCACGCTCAAGTTAACAACTACCTCCTCGCACAAAGTGTTTCCAATGATGCATCTACTCCACTCAATCAGCTGAAGATTGTATGTAAGCTTGATATGCACACAGAATTTAACAACAAGCTTGTCATCAATCTCAGTAAATTTGGCTCCTACTGGTTCTTTGTTTCCTTGTTTTTGAATTGACAATATTGATTTTTTTTTATCTTTATTAATAAAAAAAATTATTCAATAAAAAAAATTGTGATTTTCACCAAGTCATTTTTCGGTTTTGCCAAAATATTGAGATGGTCCATTTATGGATACTTGCACTTTTAAAATTGTCTTATGTAGTTGACAAGTCTCATAAAATGGGTCAAATTTGATATTCCGATTAATCTGGGTTATATAGACTAATCAAAATGTATGTGAGTAAAATATTTCCAAATTTGATATCGAAAATCTTCCGTGGTGATTAGAACGTCTATATTTCCTGGTATGTCATAAATATTTCACCGAAATAGTGACTGCCAATACTTTTTCTTGTTTTTGAATTGTTTGTTTGAAATAAAGATTCTATATCCCCTGAAAGTGCGTTTTTTTATTTACACATATTGCTATTAAACATGTCTACTGTCAATATTATACCAATGAATGAAAACATTTACACTCGTGCAACAATTTCAGAAGTATTGGAGTGCTCATCTATTCCCAGAGTAATGACACTTAGACTCAACAGTACTATTAGAGTTAGAACATCTGAGTGGAAAGAATGTCTTATAGAACTTGGTGAATCCTGTGCAGTAAAATAGACTATTCGTAACTCCAACAAACGACATACTGATATCACTGCTGAAGAAGCCAAAAACAGTGGCATTAAGATGTGTTTCTCACAGGAGTACTCGTGTCATCATTCAAGAACTTATGAATCTAAGGCAGAGATGTGAGTAGTTCAAAAGAGAACTAAGAAAAATAAGTGTCCTGCTCTTCTTTGCATCAGAGGATTCTTTAAGACACCTGAGTGGTATGAGATAATCTTGACCAAAGATCATGCTGATCATACTCCTGGTAATATCTGTGAGGATAATTGTACTCTTCCTCTTGCCAAAAAGTATCTGCATGAACCGTCCCAGCAATTAGAGCAATCATCTAAATCTGCCAGCCAGATACGTATTGACATGTTGAGAGCTATTGATACATATTAAAGAAGTTCTGATTGTAAGGTCAACTATTATGACATTTGGAACTTGATGAACAAGATAAATAAACCTCATTTATTTCAAACAATATTTTATTTAACCAATTGTTTATAGATAAACAAAAGATTGTATCATTTTGACAAAGATCAAATGGTTTCTTTTTTGATATGGATAAATAAGAAGCTTCCTGCAATGAATTTTTCGATTTTTAAGGGCAATATGAGTTACTCTCCCAACACAAATGCATTTGCTTATGGTTTTATGTCACCAACACAGCAGATTAAAATGAGAAATGCCGTTTCCTTTTGTTATGATACTACACATGCTATCTCTGGCAAAATTGATGAGATTTTGTATACTCTTCTTGTTTGTGACAAAGAAATTGGTAGAGGATGGCCTGTTGCTTTCATGGTAACAAATGACTGGGGTGTTGGCCCTATTGTACAGTGGCTACAGTTTTTGAAGTCTTCCCTTTTGCTTATCAATCCTCAGCAAATTACTATTGATTGCTGCTCAGCAGAAGTACATGCAATCCAGCCCACTTTCCCTTCCACACAGATTCAATTCTGCATCTTTCACGTCACTCAAGCATAGAACAGAAAGCTGTCTGACTCTGTTAAGATTCCAAGTGCTTTACCTTCTGAGGCTCGTCTTCTTCGTGGTGAAATGATGAGATATCTTCAAGATATTGTGTATGAAGACTATCTGGACCAGTTCCATCAAAAATTTGTGGAATTCAAAAGTGAATTCAGTAACCAAGAATTATTTTTAGGCTACTTTGAAAAAAAATGGTGCACTGAAGAAAAGTTTAAGATCTGGACCCATGCTTATCATGAACGGCAATTCTCTCATATGCTCACAAACAACTATATTGAATCGTGACATAATCAGCTTAAAACCATGTTCATGAAGAGGTCAAGAAATAAGAGATTAGACAAACTTATCTTTATCTGGATACATGATGTTGAGTACTATCTAACACAAGAGTATGAAAGAGTTATGTCAAACAATGGAGCAATGAGCTCTTTTACTAGACAGCAAAGAATCAGAGAGATGGAAGCAGAAGAAGTTGATGATGATGCAAGAGAGACAATGATTGTTGCTTCAGTATCAGCAGAAAACAGTAGCTGGCAAGTGCAGTCATTTGTTGATGAGAACACAGCATATGTAGTTGAGGTTACAGATAGGCTGATTATGAAATATACCTGTTTCGATTTTGAAAGAAGACAAAAACCATGCAAGCATATGTATTTGTTAAAAATGCACACTGCCTTTTCTTTGCACTTCTCAACCACTCCTTTAAACCCTACCTATGAACACAATGTCATACCAATCCCGCAACCCATCATCACAAACAATTGCTCCTCCCTTTTCTTCAATCAGTGCATTCAAACAAATCAAACACTGCATCAATCACATCAAGACCTCGCCACATTAGCACAGTATACAACAGACAACAAAGCAAAGCATATATATGACATATAGCAGCAATTACTTTGTTCCATTCAATCCTTAAAAGATAAATATGAAGTATATTTTCGTTGATTAAATAATCAATAAAAATATAATTATTTCTCTTTTTTTTTAAAAAAAACATTCTGTAAATTAAAACAATTTTTAAAGTGACTTAGTAAACTATGAAAGTTCTTATTTTCTGGTATGTAAGCCTCATTTTCAGTTAAATATTTATGACATACCAGAAAATATAGACGTTCAGTTATAATGTCATAACGCAATCTGTAGATCTCCAGTTAAATTCCCACAAAAGACATATAAATATTGAGTGAAATATAATATATTTAAATACAGCGATCTTAGGGGACGGGGGGTTTTTGGCTATGGGGATGGGGGGTAACGGCACCACACAATTTAAGGTGACTGCGAGTCCGAGGCCCGGCTATAAAGTGTCTTGAAGAACCCCCCGTCCCCATTCTTTATAAGCACACCCCTGTCCCCATCTTTAGATCATTCCAATTTCCCGGGAAAAATAAAAACACCCCCTTTCTTAAAGTCATTAACATTTAGTTGTAAGAATAAAAAATAATATTTCTAAATAACAAGATATGATGCCTTTTTTACGTTATGTACATTGCATACATTGCATACATTGCGTACATTGCGTACATGAATCAATAAAAATACTTATATAACTGCAGTGCTCTTTTATTAAATATGAACACCGACTTCAATACCCCTATTGAGAAGATGTACTCGCTTAAAACAACACTCTCATTCCCCGAGAATGGTTATCCTGACAAGCAGAGTGTTCTTCAAGCTGTAAACGATTATGCCCTTTCTAATAACTTCACCATTAAGATTAAGGACGAAAAATTTCCTATTCTTCACATTGCTTGTTCAAAGGCTAGTGTTTATTGTGACAAGCGCAATATAAGTGATGAGAAAAGAAAGAAGACACCCAACTCTTCTCTTACTGGATGCCCCTATCTCTTAAAATTTTCTTATAAGAAGAAAAGCGAAATATATCTTCCTTTGCCCGCCTATGGGGAAAACGAACATTGCCACAACCACCCTGTCACCCCTGAGAATTTGGCTTCTTCTTACCAAGAAAGAATGTCTCTTTTGACTGCTGAAGATGCCACTATTGCAAAGACAATGTTGGAGAATCACGCCAAGTCCCGTGATGTTCAGAAGGCAACAAGTGACAAGGTGACAGGAATGAGAAAGCTGAGGATCAGCAATATCAACAATCTCAAGTACAATGCTACTTGTGGTGATGAGGAGTCTGCCCATGGCACTACTGAGCTCATCAGAACAATGGAAGCAAAGGGATTTTCCATTCTCTACGAGTTTAATGAGAGAAATAGACTCACTCATATATTTTTTACAAACAATATAATGATCAAGAGAGCTCGACGTTTCCCCGATGTCTTTATTGTGGATGCTACATACAAGACAAACTGCGCGAAGATGCCATTGGTTTGCGTAGAGGGTGTCAGTAACCTAGGTGGAGAAAGGTTGAAGAGCTTTCCTGTGGCCTTTGCATGGGTAGCCGATGAGACAGAGAAGAGCTATGTTTGGTTTGTGAAGTCTCTGAAAGCAATTGTTTTGGAGGGGGTTGCTAAAGCCCCTATATTTGTTACAGACAAATGTAAAGCATTGATGAATGCGCTTGATTCCGAGTTCCCCTTGGCCAAGAAGCTTCTGTGTGGTTGGCATATGATCAACAACATTGCCAAAATGGCAAAAAAAACAATGAAGCCAGGAAAAGAAAAAGAGTTGTGCACACATTTAGTCAACAAAATGATCTTCGGAGATAAACGCGATGTCTTTGATGAAAATCTTGAGCTTTTCAAATCGCTGTCATCTTGAAAAGATTTCCAAAGTAAAGAGCAGCTAGAAGACAATGATGATGATTCTACAAAGGTTGTAGAAAAAAGAACTCTAGAAAAGTACTTTGAAGATGAGTGGATGCCGTGCAAGAAAAAGTGGGCTGGCTACCTCACTAGTCAATTAAAACATTTTGGCTGTGTGACAACACAACGTGTCAAGAGTGGCCATAATGCTCTGAAAAGAAAAATCTCGGCTCTTCAGTCATTGAACTCTTCATTTGAGCAAATTTGCTCCTATATTCTCCAGTTTGAGGGCGACTATCAGAACCTTGAGTTGAATGAGGCAACTATCACAGATGCCAGAATATACCATGAACCTCGCCTCCATAGATTGATTCACCACGTCTCCAGAATTGGTTTGATTACCATCTGTGCTGAGCTTCTAGAAGAGGTTGTACCTGGTGAGCTTTGCAATTGCAGAGTAAAAGTGGTGTTTGGTCTTCCTTGTCGCCATGATCTGCCAAGAGATCGTATGTTGCTATTATCAGACATTCCTGAAAGATGGATTCTGTCTTCTTCTTTGGGTGAACGTTTGAAGCAACTGGAATGTGACGTTTCTCTACAGAAAATCGACATTGAAAAGCCTGCCCCGTGGGTGAAATGTATAACAAAGCTTGAACAATTGTTTCGTCAGTGTGAAGGGAATCAACAAGTCCAGAATCTTATGGCAATGGTTGATGAACTTGTTGACAATGCTGGTGAAATAATTGACCATCCAAATTTTGTATTTCCTTTGGCAAGTAAGATCAAAGCTCCTGGAAGACCTAAGCACGTCAAAAGGAAAACTGCTCTCCCAAAGGACTTTGTCCGTCACAAGCACAGACATCTCCTTGTGCAAAAGAACAAAGTAAGCATGCAATATACACAAACATGATTTCACAATCTAATACATATTTATTCTTTATTTCTTTAGAATGATATCAGAAGTATTTTGAAAGAAGGACTTAAAGAAGTGATGAAGGAGTTCTTAGAGGAGGAGCCTCTCAAAAAAAGTAATTTATAATTGTTTTTTTTGTGAAATTACAATGTAATATCTAATGCTTACTATTTCTAGTCATAAAAGAAATAAAAAAAGTAACCCAATTCGCTGAAAAACAAGAGCCTCTCAAAGAAGATAATTTTTGATAACTTATAAATGAATCACAAAATATTTTGTATGGTTTGCTCACACATTGCATGTTTTCTCTATAGCTAAAACAACCAATTTCGCTAAAAAGCAAGAGCCTCTCGAAGAAGGTAACCAATAAGATATTTTACTAAAATTAAATGCTAAATGTTACATTGTTTTTTGTTTCTTATTAGCTAAAAAATATTCCTCTGGAATTAAAAGACCTAAACATCTTCAAGACGACTACTGGTACAATTTGCCTAGTCCAAAAAAACAAAACAAAAATGTGCATGACTTTGCTCTGCCTGCTCAAATCGACCAAGCTGACATTTCGTTGACGTTTAACCCCAAGTCCAATGGTTGGTGCGGTTTCCGTGTATTTGCACACCTGAAAGAGGGTGGAGAGGATCAGTTTCCTTTGGTGAAGAAGAAGATGTTGGCCACGATGGCAACCCATGGTAAACTTTACAAGCACAACTTTGGCATTGATGTTGCCAAAGTGACAGAGGTCATTGCCTTTGGCTCCGAGATTGACCCTGCTCTTGGGGAAAATATCCCATCTTGCCCTTCCTCTATGTGGTTCTCTGCACCAGACTGTGCTCAGATAATAGCTGACACCTATAACAAGCCTGTTTGTGTGTACTCGGACGATCGGAGCGTCTTGCCTGTAACTTTCCTTCCCCTCCATGATCGGAAGCCTCTCAAAAGAAAGCCATTGCCAATGGTCTTGCACCATGTACATGGGTGCCACTGGACAACAATTAAAGTGAAGCCTCATGTACATCGGTCCTGGCCTGAGGTAAATACGCTGTATTTTGATGCTATCCGTAGAGAGAGTATCATTGACTGCTTTTCCAAAAGTTGAAATCATTGGGGTCAGTTCCCAAAGAACAAGTCTTATCTTTTACCCTCCACTACTACTACTACAATTACTACTACTGCCACTAACTCTCCTACAAATTCTCCCGTAAATTCTTCCAATATTATTGACCTCACACATATATAACTTATCTATCTTTCTATCTTTTAATATACTTTACTCCTATTTTTTTCTTTAATTTTTTAACAAACACAATTGCACCCAGTCTGTCTTTAATTTTAATGTTACATGTAAAACCCAGATACGAATATTATTGGCATCCAACTAATTGGAAGACTATATAATTGGCTTTTATTTTTTGGAGTACACAGTCTGTGCGTTTATAAGCAATCTGATTAAGATCTTCATCCAATCACAGACGTGAATTTTACCATAAAAGATGTAAAACAGAAACGACGCATAGCTTTTGATAGATTTCTGTCTTAATTCAAATTCTAAAGCTTGGATATTTTGCCGTATTGCTGAAAAAATACATACATCTTTATATCCAAAATTTGAAGTTAATTTATTATGTTTTGGTTGAATAAACAAGCAAAATATACACTTTTTTTCACGTTTTTAACCATTCGAGATAGATTATTTTTGCTAATAAATATCTTTTCTACATAATAATATGGTCTAAAACTTTTACTGAAACGTTTTTTTACTATTTTCTATTGATATAAAGCATTTGCAAGTGATTTTTACTAATATTTTCAAATTGTTGTTTTTTTGTTCAATCTTTCACAAATGAAATGTACAGAACTTTTGTAATTCACTCATTAAACGTGATTCAAAAAATATTGCAAAACAAACAAATACTCACTTTATGCAGAAAAAATCAATGAAACCAACCATCTTACTCTTATATTTCTATCTATTTTTTTGAACGAGTTATGAATTTTTTAAAAATAAATAAAAATGAAAATGAAAAGTTACGGACAAATGTTCTTCCACTTTTGCATGATTTTTCTTAGTGAATAAAGACAAGTGATTATACTGGATGGGAACAGGGGGTGACTGGTTTTTGGGGGACAGGGTATTACACACAGAAACAATAAATGTCTGCTGGACAAGTTAAAAGTAGTCACGCCTCTAATTATCTGCTGGACTACTCACTATAAGCTTGTGTAACACCCTGTCCCCATCATCCAAAAACCCCCTGTCCCCTAAGATTTACGATTTAAATAATTATTATTAATTATTTTAAAGTTTATTTTCTTTTTTAATTTGTGACGTAATATGTTGTGTATATACTTAAAACAATGTCTTGACTTTGAGCTACATGTATTTAGTTTGATTATTATATAATGTTACCAATGGATAGAGAAAATACAATTATAAAGGTTATAACATCTATTTTAAATGTTATAATCTTATAAATAATATAGTTTGTGTGGCTTAGTCACGTGCTATGTCACAAAAAAGTTTTTTTGGCGGCTTTTATTTTGTTTAAATATTATATTTATTTGTTTTTTTATTTCTTTTATTTCTACTTTATTTATTTTTCAATGAATAATCAATCTTCTTTATCAGTTTGTTCATTATCTATTCTTCCTTTGAGCTATATTATAATGTCAACATATACATCTGAAGTTGCAAAACAGTAAGTAAAAAAGTTACTTTTATTTATCTTATATTAATATTTAGTATATATAAATATATTTGATTGCATAAGATACTTTATATTCTAGAAATCATATTATTTTTACGTGTTCTGATAGCAGTTCTATAGATTATATATTTGAAAAAGACAGAGGCTACAGTTACAGATTCAGTAGAGTAAACAGCATAGGAGCAACATGTTACAAAAGAGAAAAAAGTCTGAAAGATTGGATTCTTTCTTTGTATAAAGACATCTTTACTATAATGTTGTAATATAATCAATACACTACTGGTTAAACTGGATTTCTAGAATGACAATGGGAATTATGCTTGCTGTTTCTCCAGAAACTGTAAGACATCTTATTGCTAGTATTCAGTAGTTAATTCAAATAGATTTAACTATCAATATCATGAGAATTGTTAAGTTTATAAGAGTTAATTATATGTAAATATATTAAATAAGTATATAGAAAGTATTGATGCCAATAGACAATCTATTGTTGTTGAAATTGATGAAAGCAAGCTTGAGAAAAAAATATCACTGAGGATATCAAGTAGAAGTTACTTGGGTTCTGGAGGGTATTGAAAAAATGGTAGAACAAAAAACATTTTTGATGGCAGTTCCTCAGAGAGATGCTGCAACTCTTCTTCAAGTGATAAAGATGTATGTAAACCACAATAGAGTTATTCATACAGATTGCTGGACTTCATATGGGAGATTGTTATCAGTGTTTGATATGAACTATACTCATAGAACAGTCAATCACAATGTTGAGTATATTATATTTGATGGTATTAATATCAACACTATAAAAGATAAAATACTATAAAACATAAGATTATTTTATCATCTTTCATTACATAGGTCTGTGGAATGCCATAAATATGAGCTGCAAGACCAGATTGAGAACAAGACACATGATGCCATGGATGTTAATAGAATTTATATGGAAAAAATATGAGAACAGATTGTGGCAAGAAATACTAAAGATGTTAGCTGAGATTTCCTTTGGAAGTAATGTTAAAAACCCAATATTTATAACTTATGAATATTTAGAAGATGATAAAAATGAAGAATATACTGACTTTACAATGTTTTAATAAAAAAGTATATGAAATATTAACTTAAATGAATTTGCTTTAATAATATTAAAATAATTATAAAAGAATATAAAAATAAAAATATAAAAATAAAACATAAATACATTTTATTTCAAATATATCAAAAGAATAATATCATTCTATATCTAATAAAAGATATAATATAAGCTTTATATATTAAAAAAATAATTAACTAAAAAAAATTAAAAGGTGTTAAACACATCCAGTCAGAATCAAATCAGAATTTTCAAAAAACCATAACTTTAACATGTTGTTCACAACAATATATAATTGAAAAAAGTCTAATATATACAATCCGTAGTCAATTATCTAAAAGCATATTTGTTATCTTTTTTATATAAATTTTACAACTGTATTATTTTCACAACAAAAAAAGTACCAAAATGTTACTACTATTGATTAATATCTATTAAAGTTAGATTATTCGAATTCGGTTTTGTCATTTTAATAGGACAAATATTCGCAGAGTAATTTGCATAAAAAGATATTAAAACACAGATATATAGAACACAAAAAATAACTGGTTTTTAGCTTAAAAACATTGGTCTAATTTTGAAAACTCATAGAGATATGATCTCTATTGGTAGTTCAAATCTGGCTTTAAAACATCTGTAAACCTTTATTTAACCGTAGCCAAGACCTCACTGATAAACAGGCAAGTGGAAGAGAGAAAGAGATGCACTAGCAGGGAGCTGACAGAATTTCCAAACAGATTTACGCAGAGTCTGGCCCAGTTGCTTGGCATGATATGGGCTGAGACCATTCAGTCAAACAAAGTATTCAAGCTGTGACAGGATAAAGGTCTTGATGGCATGATGTTTCTGGAAGATGCGCAGTTTGGAGTTGGCAACAGTCTTGAGTTCCTTATCTATGCGGCCCAGAAGAGACTTGAAGCTACCAAAAATTCTACATTGTTGTAATCCCACAGAGTTCCCCACGTATTTGCAGTTGTCATTCAAATCAATACAAGATATTGTCTCGCGGTATTCAAGATGCATGCGACGATTGCAAAGATGATGGTTACGAGTGCGATGTTCCAGTTTGGTAGTGGAGAAACAGGTCTTACTGGCATTGATGGTCAATTTGTGCTCATTCATAAATCCAACAATGGTGGAGTGCAAAAGACGGAAGTGAGCTGGGTCATGAGAGAAAATGATCAGATCATCAGCAAGAAGAAGATGATTATGGAAGGACGATTAAGTGTCTGGTTGGAGTGCATTGAGATGGTATGTAAGTTCCAACAGACAGAGAGTGAAGATCAAAGGAGATGACAGATCGCCCTGCTTAGTGCCGCGCATGAGATTGATAAGATGAGACGGACCAGACGGTGTGTGAACTCAACACAAAATATTATTGTACATGCCCATCACCAACGGCACAGATGGTTTGTCCAAACCAGCATAAATCAGTGCATCCCAAATCCTAGCATGAGAAACACTCCCAAAAGCATCCTTCAGATCATATGAGCAGATATACAGAGGAAGATCCTTGCATTGCGCCTTACAAATCATGGCATGTACATAGAAGTTGTGTTCAAAGCATCCAGGTGTAGGCATAAATCCCTTTTGGTTTTTTGGGACAATAGACTCCAGCACATCACGCATGAGATGATCAACAATGGCAGAATACAGTTTACCAGCTGAGTTCTGGAGAGCAATTGGATGCCAGTTACCAGGGTTATGGGGGTCGCCTTTCTTATACAGCAAAATTGTGCGAGACAATCTGCAGTGTTGAGGGATCCAAGCCAAACGTTGACAGTAATGGAAGATATCCAAAAGCCAACGACCAAGAGAAGGGAAAAGAGACCACCACTGGGGAATTAGATTTCTACGCATATGTGATATGTGAAGTTTTATAGAATAAAATCAACAGTAAAAAGATTGAGATGTATATAAGAATACTTTGAGACTGTATATAGGTTGTCTTTATTAAAGAATACAAAGTTGTTCTTTTTATATCAAAACACGATCTGCTTTGTCAGTCACATCTTAATTTCTTAAGTCTGAGTTCATTTAGATATTAGAGAGCTGGTACTGCTATGTTTATAATTTAATCTAATTGCAGTGTCCTCATATTAACTCAGTGCTTACTGAGCTGTCATAATTACAGTACTTACTGTAATTAATTATTGGTCTTATTGATTTACCATAAGTAAAATAAATAAATTATTCATTTGTTCTTGTAATGATAGCTGTTTTACTATAATAATAGGAATATGATCTTAGATGTAATAAATCCAACAACCAAGTGTCTGGATTACCACACGATAGTATGGGGAATTCTGAGTGACAGAATACTTAAATTCTTAAATTTGGCATTTATAGATTCTGTTCGCAATATGTTATGTTACCTGTGAGTTGTCCATGTAACTTCTGAACTTATAATGATTCATATAGAAATGTAAGGTTCTTTTAAACTATTTAATCGCAGAGAGAATAATCAAATTATGGCATCTTTTTTTTGGATGTTACATTAAATTAAACTTGATTTGAAACAGAGATTCCAATAAAAAATCTATTTTTGATAGAAAACTGTCTACTGAAATAATGATATTCTATTGGATCATTTAACAGAAGAAACAGGATTTATGTATACTGTCTTCCAAATCTAAACACTTTTATTGGACAATTATGCACGGCTAAACTATAGGATTCACACATGCCATAATACTGCAACACTTCTTGCACTTCATTTTAAATATTTTTATAGGGATTGTTTTGGAAAATTGGTTTTATTTAAAAAAAAAAGCTTCTTGCTTATAATATGTACGGCTTGACAATATATTGTCTAATCTAATATATAAGCTACTACATAATTAACATAATAACAAACTCTTTCATATATTATAATATATAAATACTTCCAATACAATAGAATCCTAAAAAGAAACGTGTGTTTACAGTATTTCACTAGTAAAAGAAGGCTAAAAAATTATTCAACTATATTAAATTATATAAATATTTATTTTTCTTTAATTTAAATAGTATGGTTACTTACCAGTACTTTTGTCAGAACCAGGCATAGTGCACATTGACTGTTGTTCTGAAAGGTTTAATAAAATGCATTAGTAAAGATCATGGAATAAAGTTTGGCTTTATTACTTACCAAAGAAAACCAGTTTTCAAAGACAAGCCATTCAATTAGGTACATAGAAATGTTGGCAGTACCAACAGAGATAGAAAATAAACAAAATTAGATATAAGAATAAAATAAATAAATACATTATTCAGACTTACCAGATAAATTTCTGCTGTTGGTATGTCTTTATGATGAGCTGATGAGTTAATGAGCTGAGGATCTAATGAGCTGAGGAGCTAATGAGCTGAGGAGAGAAAAAGAAAATAATTAATAAAGAAACACATATACAATAACCGCGTTTTATCTTTTTGTTCTTGTCCATTAATCAACACGGCAAGGACTTGTAATACTATCAGCAACCACAATAATAATAAAAGAAAAAACATTAAGAATAAATATAACAATAGAATAATAAAAACAAATTGCTTAACAGGGTGTGAACTCAAATATATCAACCAGAATAAAAGTAAATAAAGCGGAAAAGAAATAGAAAAAAAAGAAATAAGAAAAAAATAAAGAAAAAGAAGAAAAAAAAGTGGGCTTTCAAACAGAAGGCAGTTTAGATGAGAATTGACTCTAGTAAAATACAATAGTAATAACATGAATAGTCCGAAATTATATTGTAACACTAAGTTCTATGTTGAATATTAAAGAAGTTGTTCAGGGTTATAAAAGATTTTATAAAAAATAATATATAATCCCTTCCTTTTTTCAGCTATTTCATAAATCTACTTTATATTAACTTATTTTGTATATATATATCTTTGATTAAACAAAAATAAATATATTTCAACCCATACATTTATTTTATTTTAATAATTTATTAATGTATAAAACTTTAATAAAAATACAATAAAGAAAAAATGCCTTCCAATAGCAGCAGAAAAACAGACTGTAAAGGAAAAGAAAAAGCATCTGCAAGTATATCTACCTCTGCAAACCGTGTTTTGGCTGGCTGTGTTGGACCTCAAGAAATTGCCCCCAGTTTCTCATCCGCAACTATTCAAGATCAGCAATACATGGAAATTGTTGAAATGTTTAACAAAGTAAACAACAGTATCAACAGTGTCAAGGATGACATTGCTGCTGTCAATAGCAACATGACAGCCTTTAAAAACAGGATGGGCATTGTTGTTGACACGTCTGGAAAGACACATATGGCATTTGCAGACTTTGCAACTGCCTATGCCAACGATCAGACTCGTATGGCTAGTCTAGAACCATCTCTGATGCCATCCTATGTCCCCCAGACCTCCCTCAGTGATGCTGAGGTTTCTGTCATTATCTCGGTAATTAATATTAATATATGTTAGTATCAACAACTTATTAAACAACCTGTATTTAGGAAATCTTTGTGGAAAAGTTGTGGGACTGGAAGTTCGAGTCTGACGACCCTGCTCTTGTTGCTGAAAACGAGAGTAAGAAGAAGTGGAACTTGAACGAGAAGATTAACCACCGCAATAACGTAGCTGTTATCAAGTACTTGAAGAGCTACATTAGCGCCCAGACTCGTCTAGCTGGTACTCACCCACAGGTGATAAGTGATAAAATAAAGAACAGGTACAAGCACAGTCATCGTACTTTTCACGAGTCTCCTGAGCAGAAGGCCAAGAAAAACAGCAAGGGGAGAGCAAACAGTCGTACTCTTCAGGTTTGTATATATTATATAAAAAATTAATTGGTATATTACTATTTTCTCAAGCTACAATCTATATAACCAGATGTCTATCCGACGCAAGTCGACATACATGGACAACTGGGTAGCCATTGATGCTGCAATAGGATATAAGACTGGAAACCCTGTTGAGAAGGCCTATCTCAAACTCTTTCAGAAGGACGCCATGTCTGATGGTGAGTCAGATATTGAGATTGTGGACAATCTTCCACGACGGTGTTTGCATGTGCCTCGCCCCACTTGGAGAAGTGAAGAGGTAAATAATATTTAGAATAAATAAAAGTTTTATAACAAGAAAAATAAAGAACTAATAAAAATAAATACAGTTCAACAGATTGTTGACAATGGTTGACGACATTGATCGTACCTATCACGTGTCAAATGCGGACATGGGAACAAAGCTAAGAATGAACAGATATCCAGCAACATTGTTGCCTTGCTCTGTTCCTGCCACCCTGTCCCAGTCATTGCCTTGTTGGGCAATCAACGATGAATAAACATTTTCTTTTTTACTATGTTCTGTTGTAGGGCCAAATAGTAATAATTGAAATTGAATTGATTTAAGAAAATAATAATAATAGAGGATAAATATATAAGTAAGTGTGTGTATGAGAATTAATAGTAAATTTTTTTTGGTAAAGGAATCGCGAGTTTTTTGTTGACGTTTTTTGTAGTTTTGTAATCTACTATTGAAACTGTTAGAAGAATCCGATGTACTGGCAGAATGCTTTGAAAATCTTGCTTGTAGAATTCATCCTGTAACAACTCAACTCCTTCTAATTCTCTTGTTTTGTCCAAAGTGGATTTGAACCATTTGACAAATGCAAATACATGCTGACTACTATGGGAATTTTTGTATGTTAGAGAAGAAACAGTTGGCCTAAAATTGTGAACAAAAAGGTACTGAATCTCTCCAACATACGCATGTTCCGACCCAGTTCGTTCAGTGAAATATGCTTATATGTATGATCCGCAGCCATTCATGCCAATGCACCCTTTGTAGCTTTGCCCAAGAAGATCAACGGACTTCACCATTTTGATACAGTCATTGACAAAAGGTGAGTCATCAATTACATCTTTGCAACCTGAGATCTGTGGATTCTTGTATGCAGCTTGATAGTATCCTACAAGACAATCATATTCATGTTTTGGCATAAATGATAATGGTCTTGTTTTCAATGGCAAGGCGGATGGTGGTAGGGGCTTGTTTCCACGAATTGTCATTGAAAGATTCTGTGAAGCTTCTAGATATTTGGAAATTGAGAAAGAGTGAGAGAGGTTGGTGTTGGTGTTGATGTTGGTGTTGTTGTTGTTGGTGGTGAACTTATCAAAAATTTCAAAACATGCAAGTGCATGCATAGGTTTCAGAAGTCGACGAACAAAATCTCCCTTCCACAACTCTTCAATGAACTGTCTCATAAATGTTGATTCGAACCCGTTTCTTCGATTGGTTTTGATATTTTTCAGGACACTATTGTACCTTTCAAAGCTGAAAAGCCAATAGCCATAGACGGGCCCAAAGTCAATCATTGTTTGGCATAAGTGCAGATGCAGGTGCATATTGGGAGAGAGAAGGTCCAGGTCGTACAATGTCTCACACCCTTTACAGAATTCTTCTAAGCATTTGTGTCCTTTCTCAATGTCTTCTTCAGAAACATTAGGCTTGGTGAAGTATCTGCATGCGTTAACAAACTCTATCGAGTTCTTGAACTCTGGCAACGGCAACACATCCCTTAGAATCACAGGAGAGTACACAAGGCACCAAGACTTCCACTCATCAGCCTTCATATAGGGAAATTCCTTGACAATCTTTGTCCCAAGTGACGTGTAATTGGGCGGCAACACTACCTTCTCAACAGCCTTTTGCATGGCAACGAGTTTTTTATCGTCGATTAATCCATCCACAATGCATCTCTCCAGCATTCTTTTGGCAGTGCCTAAGAAAAGATTGTGCATGGGATCAATGATTGTGCAGCAGACAATGTTAAAATACTGAAGACGATGCAGTTCGGACCAGCAAACACCATGTGCAACTTTAAGATGCTGTCTCTCAGTTGGTTTGGTTGCATTTCTCCAGATCTCTGCATTCTTACGATTGTCATTCTTAGTGTGAAGGAGTCACTTTGAGAAATCGAATCCAGAATAATCAACGGAACTCGTTCCAGCCAACCTCGAAAATTGACGCTTACACTTGTGGCATGCATTTGTACTTGTATGGGATGTGAACCCACATATTTTCCTTGCAGCAGGTATATCACAGGCAACCATGAGAAGGGCTGCTTGGATAGAAGTACCATTTGGACATTGGTGAGTCTTAATCTTAATACCTTTGTGCAGCTCTATCAACTCATCCACAAGCGGTTTCAGATAGTTATTTATGTCAGAAGTGCTCGCTTCTTTAGGCCCTGGCATTAACCCAACAAGAATCACATTTTCCTTCTTAAACCACTCACTGCATGGAAGATTATTGATTGCAAGATATATGGCACCACAGGAGTAGGTAACACCATCAAATGACTGAAACCAGTCAATGTTCAGTGTGAGCATGAGTGATTGCTTGGTAACAACAAAATATATACCATCTATGTCTACTATCTCATTCCACATTGCACCATTGTACACGTCAAACAAAGTGCTATCCATTTTCAGGCCGCGGTTCCATGAGTTGATCTTGTTTTCAAAATCCGGGCATTGAAAAAACGTCTTGAGGGCTTTCTTGATGGAGTGGAATACATATGTCTTTTTGGGTGCTTTTGACCCAGGACCAGACTTAAACAAGCTGTTGTCACACAAGGAGATTTTACCAAAATTGGGTGATGTACAACACAAAGGGGAGGCTTCATTATCATATATGGCATGACATTCGCTACATGCAACATACTTCTTGACACCACTTGTCAACGCTTCAAATCCGGCCAAACGTTTGAGGTCAGCAACACTCATGGGAAGGCGGAATAGGTCAAACAAAAACTGCAGGATCTTGTTGATTATGTCAATCAGGATTACAGCTCCTTCATCCACAACGTATAGTGAGACAAAAAGAGCAACCGAAACAACAATGAATTGGTGAATCAAATTCAATTCCGAGATTGATTCCAATGAAGAATCTTTAATTTGATTTTTTTTAAAGAACGTTGATTAACTCTCTATTTTCTAGGATATAATATTATCTAAAGCTGTGTATTTACCTTCATCATTGTCCATCTCAACATCGGATTCATCTTCATATTCTTCTTCTTCTTCGTAAGTGTCACTTGTATACTGGACATTATCTTCAGGGCCAAACACACAATCCGTTTCAGAGAAAGGTTGGTTTCTTGTCCGTATATCCAAAATGTCATTTGTATCATTTAGGTCTACAAAAGCGGAATGTTAGACCCAAATAAATCAATGTAATAAAATAAGTTTTCTTACTTCTAAGCTCAGAATTCATTTCAACATCTTCCTGTCACCACATAAATCTGGAACAGCAAAAATAGAAACGAAATTTTTATTTGTCTGCCAAATTAAGAGGACACTTTCGTCCAATTTACACTGTTTTCCAGTTTTCCAGATTTTGAACAATATTTTTGCCAGAAACTACCAGTAAACCTGTCTGCTATAGTTAGATTGATATACATATTTTAATTTATTTCCAATAAATAATAATATATTGATAATGTTCTTTATGAGCTTTTGAAGTTAAGTAAACTGTATCTTCAAGATTCTATGAGTAAATTAAGACATATACTGATAAGTGTAAGGTTATGTAAAGGGATCCAGGTCAATATCAGGTGACTGTATACGTCATTTTATCACAAAACCAGAATGACTATTAAGTAATTACCATTTCTTTTATTATTATTATTATTATTATTATTATTCAATTAATTACTTAAAAATAAAACATTTTAATTTCCTTGATAATGCCGCTAACTTGCCGCCATTGGCAATTAAAAAAATGCGACAGGAAATTCAACGTAGAAAAGAATTTGAAATTAGCTTTTCAAAAGAATTCCAGTCAACAGAAAATGAATTCAAGACAATGATCCAGGCTGTTTATGATTTCAGTGATGCCGTTTTTGTGCCTAAGAAAATAAAAGCTAGTTGCTGTAACATATACAAGAAAGAGATGTCCAAGGAAAGAAAGCCAAATGGTAATGTTAATTAGCTGTATTGATTATACCTAAAATATTAACTACCTAAAACAATTGAAATATATTTTCAGGAAGCAAGTACACGGCTGAGGAAATTATTACTTCCTACAATTCCTTGAGCCATGTAGAGAAAGAGAGATACAGTAAAATAGCTGAAAATGTCTCTACTCTTCATGAACCCAGAAATTTTGAAATTAAGGAGGGTGTCAAGCATGTTCTCATGTGGTATTTCAGGTACGAAACAATAGAAAAATAAAATATTTGATAATAGAGACGTATAGAAATACTTTGAGACTGTATATAAGTTTTCTTTATTCATAAATAAAAAGTGTCCCTTTTTATAAGAAAACACAATCTGCTCTTGTCATTACGTCTTAGTTTCTTAAGGCTTTCTTCCTTTACTATATTTGATTATTAGAGTGTATTTACTGCTTAACTAGTGTCGGTGTTACAATTATGACATCAAGTCATAAATCGTACTTCTTTAGCTCTTAACTATTCTTTTCTCTTTTATACTAGAGCTTTAGGACTTCCTACTAAATTAGCTCCATATCGATCTGACACAGTTTACCCGGCAGTATGATATAATTATCTTAACAATCTTTAAGATATTATCTACAGTACTAACTGTAATAATTATTGGGCTGATTACTTAATTGTTTATATATATTTTATACTGACAAGATGATAGCTACTACGCTATCCCAATATGAATATGTTCTTATATGTGATAAATCCAACATCCGAGTGTCTGGATTACCACATCTCGGCTTGATGAATGCAATTTATCTAGCATTAGGCTATGAGAGTTTGTTCTTGTTCTGGAAACCAGATAACAGTCATAATTCAAGAATAGGACATCTTTCTGCAGGAGAGACAGCCCTAACGTTGTTAGACATGCTTACACAAGAAAAGTTTAATAAGACATTCTTTGAGAGTACTGGTTTTACTAAAATATGGAGAAGTAAACTTTAACGATTACAATGTTTATGTGTCATTATAATTAATTCTTGAGTTCTAGCTCAATCAAGTCATGCAACCACTAAAGCATTTAATGTATACAGAAGCAGTATTTCCTGCCAGTTGATAACCTTGTTCAAAGGTATTTATTATAAAATACCAAGACTAATATGTATCTTATATTTAAAATCTTTTTAGATGGAACAGGAGAAGTAAGAGAAACTCTCCCTTGGAAAAAGCTTGCTAGTGCTCAGGGCACTATTAGAGTTGTTGGGTGGCCAACAAGTGTGCCAATTATTTCACTCAGCTATATGACAAAATCTCAGCTGAAGTTATTGATTGATTCTCTTGATAAAAGATGTATTCCTTTTTGCTGTTCTTTAGAGGGATATGTCTAATCAGCTCAATAAGAATCTGTTTTTCTCTCTATCTGCTATAATTTATGACTTATTAAACGTATATATATCTTATTTGAAGACTTTCTAGTGTTGCACAATAAATTCTTGGTTTTACTATTTGTTGTGGCTTGGTTTTTTATTTATGTATTTTTAATTATCAAAACAGAAAAAATAATGACTTTATAATTTTTTTCTTTTCTAATCTACTTTAATAATATACACAGATTATAAGTATTTTATATGATAAATAAAACGTTACTCTACCATTATTGTCATATTTCAACATTTACTGAACACTTGACTGAATGACATTATACATCTTGTCATGAATTTCTTGTAATCATAGACTAACAGTTAAAGACAGCTAAAAGTCTTAATCAAAGAAAACTATAGATGAAAAATAATGACTTGTCAATTTTGTTTGAATGTTAGGATCAATAAACAGAATCGAAGTACAAAGATATATAGTATGATGATTGCTTTAGAAGTATTTTTCTTTTCATGAACCGCGTCTCTTCTGGTTTCTCCTTTAAAAAAAACAAAAAGGTAAGCATGTCTTTAAAAATCATTTAAAATACATACTTTGAGTGTATCACTATACCTGTTTTTTTTATTATTTGTTTTAAAGGTTTTCTTTTGGTACAACTAAAGCTACAGTTCATAATTACGAAAAGAAAAAAGAATCTAGGGAAGTAGAATATATGCTTATACTAACTGATGTCTTTGACAATAATGTTAATGATTTTTGGCACTATAACTTTGCTTATAACAAATCTTCTTTCTTAAATAAAGTCCAGTTTTGCTTATCAATTTCGTGAAGAAATCAACTCTGTAAAAATTGTATTTAATATTTATTTATCAATTACACTTCATCAAGAACAGATATTAGCAAGTACGAGCTCTATAAAACTAATACAGCTTATCTTGGGTTTTATTGAAATTCTTTTAGCATCAAGTATTATTACTAAATAAGTAAAACAAAATACATTTTTATATAAAAAGCTAAAGACGAAATATTACCAGTTCATAAGTTGGTTTTTACATACATCACTTATTAATTAATTGGCTTGTCTTATTGATTATATATTTAGTCAATCCTAACATTTTATGAATGTAGTCTATTACTTGCAAGAGAAGTATCATTGCTAGCTTTATATAACAATTTAAATAATAATAATATTTATTTATTTATCTTTGATTTAACCAACTCTTTCTGTCCACCCTTGCCTTTAGTCTTCATGTTGTAATTTTTGGTCTAGTTTTATGAAAGCAACTAGCACCCTCCCCGATCTTTCTTAATCTATTCTTTCCAGATATTACAAAAGCTGATAGCTGCAAACAAAGTCCTTATCTTATACTTTTAAATATGCTTACTTCAAAAAAAACAAGCTGGTAATAACAGACACTAGTTATATATGATATTGTTTTATGACAATGATAATAATTATTATATTTAGTTCACTATTTTTTGAAAGAAAATAAAGTACATTTTATTAATAAGAGAAAATATGAATTATTAAAAGTATAATTATTTTATTTGGCAAACACTGATTCTGAAATGCAGTAAGACTATCATGTTACTTTTTCAAATTAAGAAAACTACCATCTTTTATGTAAATAGCTAATGTACAATCAATCATAAATTAAATTGCTAAAAGTACAAATCGGTTTGAATAGAGTAATTACGAAATATAACTCAAAGAACAGAGTTCAGAAGGGAGAGAAATGAAAAAGAAGATCGGGAAAAGATGGGGTACAAATATTGAATAAGTAAAATAAAAAGAAGAAAGGGTATCAATTTCACTTGGGACAATTGAAGTTATAACAAAAAACGTACTGGGAAAAAGTAAATAGAATAAAATGAAAGAAGAGAGTTTTAATTATGTCAATCAGAACATACAATAAACATAAAAGAATAACATACCAGGCAAAAAAAAAGAAAAACATAAATAAGAGAAAAAATATACAAAAAGGACAAAGGCTGTGGCTTAACATTGAGAAAATGTGACTTTGGATGTGATCAGGCCAACATCTTACAGTGAAAATGAGTGGTTTCATAGTAAAAATGAGTGGAAAAAGTGGCTTGGTAAAAACTATTATAAAGCTATATTTTAACTACTCTATTCAAAACTTTTGCTATAGATTTTTCATTGTTGCTTTTGACTATGATAGGAACAAACAAGGTTCGACATTTGTCTGAAGCATTTTTTTGTATTTTTTTTACAAAAAAAAAAGAAATGTTTTGAATATTTAATGAATTGCTTTATACTATTTATTCTTTATAAATATCTTAATGTTATGCGAAATACAATTATATGTTTTTAAAGTAAAATAAAATAAAATAGCAAAAGAAACATATGTTATTTATGTAAACAGAGTTAAACAGTTAGATACAAATAAAACAACATAATTTTTAACATCGTAACTTCCTGAATGAGAAATGCTATTTACTTGCTTTTAAAAAGAATAAAATAAAATATAAAGCATGCAAAATACTAATGAAACTACATAAAAACTTGATATTTTATTATCTCAAAATAAGTATGTAGTTATGTGTATTATGGAATTAATTACTAATAGACTCTAATGATATAAGCAATATATATATATTACAGAAATAAATAAAATAAAATCTTGAAACATAAACATGTATTTAAAATAGACAATTTTTTTTTACTTCTTGATTAAATGTAGAAAACAAGAAGTATACTTCAAACAATAAAAATCAAGCTGTCAGCTTCTCTATAATTTTATAATATTTTTATTTGTAAAAGCTATTAAAGCATTTTACAGATTTGAAAAAAATTATTATTATTATTATTAAAAAAAAATTAAAAAAAAAGAAGAAAAGAAAAAAAAACAGGTGGGAGTTTGTGTTATTCCAGAGAAAAGAATCTTACCTTAGTTATCAACTTTAAATGCTAACAAATAAACTGAATAGACTTTTTACAATAATAGAGTAACTTACCATATATTGCCTCAGACTCAAATACGTTATTGTGTTATTCGTCTTCATTGGCATTGATATCGTCATCGTTATCATTGTCATTGTCATCATTGTCATCACCTTCCACAACAAAAGCGATACTGACTTCTCCATCATCAGGGGAGTTTTTGTCTTCAACGATGAGTGAAGAAGAAGAGACGGAGGAGGAGGAAACAAAAGGAACAGAGGAGGAGGAAGCAAAAGGAACAGAGGAGGAGGAGGCAAAAGGAATGGAGGAGGGAGAGGACGAGGATTCCAGAAGGAAACTGGTCTGAGCAAAGACTGCTCGCTCCCAAGACATAGAAAGCCAAAGCTTTCTAGCCAAAAGGAACTGCATCCCGCAAAGAACCTTTTTGTTCAGAGTACCTACAGTATTGTCAAGGGCTTTTAGCCCTTGCTCTCTTAAAGTCCTTTCTTTTGTGGCATGGTGTTAGAGCCAGAAGGCGTCACGCTTGAAATTTTATATATTAGTTGATTTATTTTTAAAACCTTTAGCATCTTTATATTGATTATTACCTTCAGAAGTGCAACTTCTTCTTCTGCTCTTTTCTTTGCCAAAAAGAGATAGACTTTGGGACGGATTTCCGCATCCCAGAAAATACTTTTTTGTTGATTATTGAATCAAAGGTCAAAGACTCTTTTAAAAAAACAAGTATAAAAATAAGAATAACAGTTTAATATTTCCATTGTGAAAAGTCTAAAGATCACTGTTACCATTGAATTTAAGGTTGAATGCTTGAACGAGATAGGTAATTTGTTTGGCCTGTTTATTCAGGCTGGTTTGGTGTTGTTTTGCTTTTTTTGTGTCTATATATATATTTAAAAGCATTAATTCATGAAATAATTGCAATCACTTTTTCCCCTTCTTACCGATATGGCCAGATTTGTAAAGCAATGTCGAGGTATCATGATACGCTCAAACATTGGCTCTAATTGCATCTTTGAATATTTTTTTTGTAAGCTAGGAACTCATTGTACTCTAGCTAGACATTTTCTTCTATATATTTTATGAGGTTTGTATTTTCTTCATCAGGTTCTTGGAAGCCCTCAACTTCTTCCTGGATCTTTGCCTTCAACTTCTCTATTTCGTGCTTCAGCCTATTGATCTCATCTTTCACATGATTTCCATTGGCATCATTAGTGAGCCTACAATAAAATTGATTTTTTAATGACAAAAAATATAAGAAAAAAGCTCTAAATACACTTACTCTCTTAGTCGGCGCAAAATTGTAAAATTTACAAGGAACAAAGCAATATTGCCTTGAACCTTATGGCCAGACTCCATCAAATCAGCAATGTCAACATAGTTCTCCGATTTCTCTACCTTGTTAACATGCTGCTTCCATTCTCGCTCAATTACAACACAGTCGAATCCCTCCAACACCTTCCTGGCTTCTTCTATGATGCGCTTTGCTTTGACATACTTACCCTCCAACATCAAGCCCAACTGAACCTTCTTCGTCTCATTGCAGAACTTGATGGCTCTGTACAAGACCAACTTCTGGTTTGCTTGTCCCATCTTTCTGGTCATCGTCACAAAGCGGTTAAGATATGACCAGAGGCGCTCCAAACATTCACCATCTGTCAAGCCAAACTCATCTCTATATTTAGGATTGAGCTTAATCAGGCAGTGTTGAACATGAGCATACGCATGGAAAATCAAAACTGCTAGTTTTGATTTCTCCATCAGTCCGGGAAAGTTAGCCTATGTTAAGTATTGTTACTATATGCTTATATATTTAACATGTATATTAAAAATAACTCTGTATTTATCTTCAGTGACTTTGCCAGCTTACAGACAACATCATACATCACATTGATGTTGGGAGAGTTATCAGCAGACTGGTTATCACTACCTGAATCACCAAGTAGTTGATTAATTATGGAGAGAGGGTACTTAAACCCTTCACCAGTTTCCATGTCTACCAACTTAATGACTGACTCATGCCGTGCACAGCTCGCCGCAAAAAAGACTCTTAATAGGGTACTTTATGGACTTTGCCAAACTTCCAGAGCCAGCATGGAAGTTGCTGTCAAACCGACCTATCTATAAGTATAGAAAAGGCTTAGTATGTATTTAATATCTTGTCACTTTTTATTACTTACGCCTTCTTCAGTCCTCTCCTTCTCATATGTTTTCACCATGTCGTCACCAATCCACACCTGCTTGAGTTGAGCCTCTACTTGCTCCAACTCTTTACCACCATCACTCTCTACATCTTTTCTCCTCTCATACTTCAGGCTAAAATTGCCATCAATGGCAACATATTGACAGTCGTCAACGGTCACATTGCTGTCAACCTGATATAAAAATACAACTTCAATACTTTGCTGCAAGTAAAATATGACATATTATTCACTTACATCTGAACAAGCAGGACACCCATTAAGCTCCTCAAATCCAGAGGCAGCTTCCTCAACTTTGCTCTCAACAATTGTCATTAGCCTTACATAGATGGGGAGGAGGTTCTGACAGAATGCCTTTAAAATTTCCCTCTATTTATTTTGTTTTTACAAAATGATTTAAAGCAATCAGTAACACATATTGATATAAAATATCTTCTCTTACCTCAGCACCCATGTTAACCTTGTTGTATAAAGTCGCCAAGCCCTGACCAGAGGTTGCGAGAAAATCGCGCATATCTATCATGAAATTCAAAAGTCCAAAATGAATTCCATACTGAACATTGTTCAGTGATGCGGGCAGAATACCCATCTCAACCATTTGTTCTGGGATGGTTTTACACCCACAGAAAACAACCTCAAACATTTTTGAAGCTATACATACATATAAGAAATCAATATCTTAATCCAAGAGCAGTTTCTCAGAGAAATATAGTAGTAATTACTTACAAAGTAAAAAAAATATGTAAATGTTTTTTTTTACAAATTTCTTGCAAGAACAAGGAGAAGACAAGAGAGTAATGTCCATTTTATTAGGACAGTCATCCTGGCATTTGCTGACAAAGCAAAGAAAAGAATCGGCCAACTGACGAAGATTCTCCATCCACTTGTTGTAGATGGTTCTTTTCTTGCTGGACTCAACTTCATGGTTTTCAGCTTCGAAATCATGCTCAAAGTCCAATTGAGAATTCATATTACTTTGGGAAGCATTCTCTGTGAAAGATGCTGCTGTTCTTCGCTTCCTGGTGCAGTAGAGATAACCAATCTTTGGACTATCTTTCAATGGACAGGGAACACATTCTATATAGCCCAATCTCGCAGTTGTATAGGTAGAAAGTCCTAAACGGACTAATTGGGATCCTGGTGGTCTTCTTTTATTTATTTTGGCTATAGTGCTCTTGTTCATTATAAACATGTTTAATTGTATTGCTAAGCTTTAATAAAAATAGGGTAGAGGTTTGGAATTTTACACGTAACTTGGTATTAATTATCGCGTCACTAAAATGGGTTAGTTTACAGAGATCAAAAGCTTGATGGCTGTAAAAACTCACATGATTGCACTATAGGAAACTGGTTTTTCAAATCTGGAAAACTGGAAAACTGGAAAACAGTGTAATTGGACGAAAGTGTCCCCTTAATTTGGCAGACAAATAAAAATTTCGTCCCTATTTTTGTATCTCCTTATTTTATCCTATGAAGAGTTTGAATTAGTATTTAATTTAGTCCTGTGGCTTTTTAACTTTAGTGACAGACAGTGGCTTTTGCATCCCACACATGGCATTTTTTTCAACAAATAATCACTTCCCTCTTTCTTAAAAACAAACTTCGATTATGTCTAACAACAATATAAACAACACTATTTATGATATTTCCACCATTCAACAAGTCTTGATCAACTCGCCTTTGGAAGGAATCAAGATGCTTCCTTTGAATTCAACAATATTAGTAAAAGCTAGTGAATGGGAAAAGTGTCTGGAGCGAATCAATGTCTTATGCTCAACAAAATGGAATAAAAAGCATAAATATTCTGGAAAAGGTTTAGTTTTTGGAGAAACTAAAAAATGCCACCGTGCTGACCAATATATAGCAAACCGCCAATTACGTCTTGCCCAGAAAGATACGAAGGCATACTCTTGTACAGCTGCCTTAAAAATCATACAGCATCTCGACAACCCCAATGTTGTTACATTTTGCTAAACAAGGGCACATGTAAACCATGTTCCTGGAGACTGGAACGAAGTCAGAACTCTTCCTTTGCCTTCTGAAGCCATAAAGATTATTGAAGATCAGTTGAAAAGTGGCAGCAGCTGTAGAAGTACAAGAATTTCAGTTCTTAGACAGATTGATAGTTGGGGAGTTGGCATTAGAAAGCCTAATTATGAAGAAATTTACAACAGAATGAGAAAGGTTTGTCAATGAATATAACAGAGCTTTCATATTAAATTAATATTTATATATCAAATAAATACTCGTATATAAAATAGATGACTACTTTGTTATATATGTTTGCTTCTGATGAAAATGCATCTATTTCCATCTGGTTAAATGTAAAGCTAGCAGAACAAAACTATTGCATTTTTGAAATCTATCTTTCTGTTTATAATGATGGTAAAAAACAATTTGCCTTTGGATTTCAATCACCAATGCAAGTTTCAATCATGAGAATCTCGCAATCTTTTTGTCTCAATGCCACCCATTCCATTTCGTCCAGAAGCGACGAAGTATTATATACTTTGGTCACTGGCCATCCTCAAACAGGAAAGGGATTCCCTGTTGCATACATGGTGACAAACAACCAGACAGCCATACCCATCAAACTTTGGCTTGACCACCTTCGCATCAAGAGCAGCTTCGTACCAATGAATATCACCATTGACTGTAGCATTATGGAGATTAATGCAATCAAAGAAGCATTATCTCATGCTACAATTCACTACTGTGATTTTCATGTTCTTCGCGCTTGGCAGCACAACCTTGACAGCAAGATTAAACTTAATGCCTCTTATACATCAGAACAACTTGGGAATTATAAGACTGCACTGAAGAACTACCTGAGACACATTCTCATTGAGTCAAACGAAGACGTGTTCCTAAGAGCAATTGAAGATTTTAAACTGATGGTTCAGGATCAACCTCAGTTTTTGAAATATTTTGAGAAGAAATGGACCGAGAACGAAGAATTGTTGCAAAAAGATGGGGGCGCCCATACATTAGCCAACAACATCAGAGATATGTGACAAACAACTATGTAGAATCATGGCACAATCAACTTAAGACAATCTACTTTGGTCTTGCACGCATCAGAAGATTGGATCGACTGATTTTTATCTTGACAAATGATGTGGAGTTCTATTTTGAACAAGAGGTTGAGCGTATTCACTTCAACAATGGTAAGATGGGTCCCATTGATAATGAGTTAGTCAGAAATTCTTTTGTTGCTTCAAAAATCCAAAATGACATGCTCCCTTCCATGATTCTCAACCCTTTGGGTGAGACTGGTAACAGCATGGATGATTATAATGGTGAGTGGCAAATAAGATCTTTCGTAACAGAAGATAAGTGGTATACCGTCAATATATCAAATGACTTGATACAAAGCTGCACCTGCCCGAACTTTCTGACCCGCCAGATCCCATGCAAGCATTCACATTTGTTGAAGCGTTACTGTGGGGCAAAATTCAGCTTCATCGAGCAACGGGAGATAGCAGGAGTGGTATCAAACCGACAAGACGCTGTAAATGCAAACGAGAACGAAGTTGAGGAAGAAGTAGAGGAGGAATTAGAGAGTGGAGGTACTGTTGAAGATAGAGGTGTATATGTCTTTGACGAAATTGCAGCTTATTCTGCAATGATGCATTACGGCTTTGAAGATCTTCAAACTTTGAAGACAATTCCTGGCTTAGATCAAACAAAGGCAGATCTTATAAAAAGAGCACTCGCAGATGCTGTGAGGTTGATGGATGAATATAGAAGTGAGAACCCTTCATATTTTAGAAACTTGAATACTCAGAGATAATAATAAAGATAATAAATATATATCATTAAAAGATCTTAAAAGTACAAGAAAAAATATTTCTGATTGATATAAACAAATACAATTCTAATTGAATTTACCAAAAGTAAAACCTGTCACTACCTCAACGGATTTTCAAAATTCAAACTCTCTGTAGGATAAAATAAGGAGATACAGTGCAAAAAGTATGTTATTTTGATAGTGTCGGACATTATTTTGATGAATCCGTAAAATCTGAAGATATTTAACCGCAGTACTTCTTTATGTGCAGTAATATCTTCCTGAGCATAAAGAAGTACTGCAGTTAACTACTGGTTTTATCCATTCAATTGGCGCCCATTTCCATCTAATTAGCATCCGTTTCCATCTAATTAGAACCCATTGACATCTGATTGGCTTCCATAGAAATTGAATTTGCGTCCATTGCCAACTGAATTTGCTCCCATTGCCATCTGAATTTGCTCCCCCCCTTTTACTATTGGCGGAAGGGTACATGGCACTCAATTTTTTTATCCTTGCGCCTTACAATTTTTTTTATATAACCGTAGTATTTTTTTTTGTAAACGTCGTACTTTTTTTTGTAAACGTCGTACTTTTTTTTTGTAAACGTCGTATTTTTTTTTGTAAACGTCGAATTTTTTTTATATAACCGTAGTATTTTTTTTTGTAAACGTTGTATTTTTTTTTATATAACCGTAGTATTTTTTTTTTGTAAACGTCGTATTTTTTTTATATAACTGCCATATTTTTTTATATAAGTGCCAAACGCCTAATGTAATAGCACTTCAATATATGTAGATCTTTCTACAAAGATATGTCATAGAAAATATCCATAGAGAGAACTAACAGAATATGCAAACTTTTCTTCAAATTACTTTGTTAAAGTTAAATACCTTACTGCAGTTATAAGATAATAAAGCAAGTATCTCATTATAATAATTATGTTAAAATTGAAAATGAAATGATATTATTTGTATTCTTTCTTTATTGCAGAGTAAGTTTCGAATAAAAGATTCATTTTTTCGTCACTTGTAGCCTCCTTGTTGTTTTTAATGAAAAAAACAACTGGAGACTTTCTCCACTTCAAAATATAGCCACCAGCAGTTGTTTGTTTCATATTTACTATCTTGCTGGCTTTTTCAATAGTTAATCCCCTTATGAAGTAGAGATAAAGAAGCTTTTTTATATCTTTATCCGTAGGCTTTTGATATTGCCCTCTACTTTTTTTGGGGGTTTTGTCTGTTGTTGACGGGGCAGAACTTTTTGGATCTTCTGGCATTTCAGGCTCTTCAAGCTCTTCCATGATTTTTTCAAAGGCACTGTTATATTCTTCAAGTTTTTTGTGTAACATTTTAGGGTTTTCTGATAATAAAAGGTGAAAAAATAAAGAAATAGGAAGATATGTTAAAGTGACATATTTTATATAAATATAGTTATATCTAGCACATAGCAGTTATATTTAAATAGTAATTACTTAAGATGCAAGATAAAAATCAGAACACAAGTTGAAGCAGCAAGAATAGATGTAAAGAAGATTGAGTTATTGTTAAATAGTATTAGTCATTATATTTTCAGCTTTTTATATCAAAAAATAATATTCTAAGGTCCACTAAATAAAGTAGTACAAATTGAACGCAAGGAGATAAAAAATAAGTAGGACAATATATTACCCGCAGCCATAAATTTATTATAAACATTCTTTTTTAAAAGAGATATCATAATTATCTCTCTTTCCATTTGGTGTTTATATACCAAAACTATTTATTTCTCTTCTTAAATCAGCAATAAATCTCATTCTCATGCTCACTTCAACAACTAAATATTACTCTGACAATGAAAACACTGCCTAAAGCTCTACACCTCATGGATTTTTTTATTATTTCCAGATCACATTATGTTTATGTATGTAAATAAAGCCTATATCTCGGAGTCATTGATATTAATCTCTAAATAATCTATAGTATTTTGAACAAAAGCTATAAATCTGAAAAGAAAACGTGACGATTCAACCCTCCACCTACAAAGAAACTACAAGATCAAACATCTACCTGTACGATAGGAACCAGTCTACACATATTCATAATGCTTTTAAGTGCATTTCACCGACTATACTTTTTCGAAATCCAACAGTAGAATTTACTCTACCGACCACACAAAAACTTGCCAATTTTTATCTCAAATATCCAGTAATCTGATTGACTACCACAGCAATTGTATTTCTTATGAACCTGGTCCTACACAAGCATCTAATACCATTACAGAAAAGAATCCAAAAATGCTATATTTATTCAGCACCTGCTCCAACCATTTTACAATGTCAGAATTCTGATCTTCTTAATATCAAACTCAACAACTCTTTGTAATCTGCACTCGAAACAAGTAAATGTCCAACAATCTGTTAAACAACTGAAAGCGGTCCAAGAATTATGCTTTGCTCACAATACTACCCGATCTCAATTTTAGAAACCCTCATGATACAAAATACCAAAAAAAAACCAAATATTACACACACAAAAACAGTAACAAAAAATAGCACAAGCTCATGACAAAAAAAAGAAATAAAAAAAGAGATGAAAAAAAAAGAGATGAAAAAATAAAAAAATAAAAAAAAGAAATAAAAAAAAAATAAAAAATAAAAAAAAAAGAAATAAAAAAAAAGAAAAAAAAAGAAATAAAAAAAAAAAAGAAATAAAAAAAAAAATAAAAAAAATAAAAAAAAAGAAATAAAAAAAAGAAAAAAAAAGAAATAAAAAAAAAGAAATAAAAAAAAAAGAAATAAAAAAAAAGAAATAAAAAAAATAGAAATAAAAAAAAGAAAAAAAAAGAGAAATAAAAAAAAAAATGTAATAGCAATTTTAAAAATAATTCTCCAAATAGTATAACTAGCATTTTTATTCATCAATTTTTATAATATACATAACCATTTTGTCGCAAATAATTTCTGAAAAACTGAAAGTCTCAATAACTGAAAATAAAATGATATCTTACTGCAAGAAATTTGTAAAAAACTGAAAAACTGAAAAACTGAAAGTCTCAATAACTGAAAAAATGAAAGTCTCAATAACTGAAAAACTGAAAATCTTAATAACTGAAAATAAAATGGTATCTAACCGCAGAAATTTCTGAAAAACTGAAAATCTCAATAACTGAATTTCGAGCTTTTCCTTGGCTCTATACAAAAAAAAACTTTCTTTTTTTTTTATTTTTTTTTATTTTTTTTTTGGTTGGGCAAACCCATGAGGAGAAATCCCACCCCTTCCTTCGAGACAGAGGACAGGGCACCATAAAGGCTCTGGTAGCACTGTAAATCGGCTAATAAAATAAATGTTCTTAAAAGTGTGAAGAAGCTTAATATGTAAACATTCATTATTCTTCAACACGTTCTTTATCCAAATATATTAAGACAACAGGACAAGACTATACCTTGGTAGAAACGTTTAAGTTATTAAAATATATTTTTTTTGGTATATATACCCCAGTGTCTTAATAAAAGTTTCTCAGTTATCTTTCTTCCTCGATTTTAACACCCTTTTTATTTTCAAAAAAAAAATGCCTACTTCCAACAACTAACTCAAATTTGTTATGGACAAGCACTGTGAAATGGTCAGTCACAGTGGTTCTGCAGACCAAAACCAGTTTTCTCGAATTGCTTTCGACCCCTTGTGCGATTTCAACCAAGAGATTGTCAACGAAATGCATGGAGAAGTTGTACTCCGATCTGTGACAGATGTCTTTGTCAACCATGCCGATATGGAATGGACCCGTACCTCGGCCGGAAACCCAGCAGTCACAAACCTCCTCAGTCTCAAAAGTTTCCTGCCAACCGAAGTCAACGAGGCCACAACCAAGACAATTGTTGCACAGAAGCCGAAGACGAATCTGCCGGAGAAGGTCGATCCTGATTCTGTTCCCACTGCAGAAAGCATAGGTCGAGGTTCGTACCAAAAGTACAACCAAAACCAGGTGAACAAGCTCTTCTCCTTGGTTTTCTCGGAAAACCAGACTGCTGCTGCTGCTGCCAGCAAAACGGGGATCAATGTCCGGACTGCCCAGAACTATGTCAGGCTGGCCAGAGAGAAGATCCAGGCCGATTTTGATGCTGCCACAGTGGAGACTGATGAGTCCAATGGGCTGGAGACGATAGAGGTTGAGGAGGTTTCTGCACCTAAAGAACGAAAACATGGCAACCAAAAGTTGTTCCAGGCGCACTCTGCTTTTTTTTTTAAGTTTTTCGAAAATAAACCAGATGCTACCTTGGAACAAGCAAGGATAGCTGTCATGGAAGAGTTCTCTGGGCTGCAGATGACCAAATCAGCAATCCAGAAGCACTTGGTGAAGAAGTGTGCCCTGACGATGAAGAAGTTGAAGAAGCTGCCTGAGAAGAGAGACGATGTCAACACAATTAAGATGAAACGAGACCGCATTTTGGAGTGGCAACAACTTGCGGATTTCAACTATCTGTTGAACTATGTGTTCATCGATGAAGCAGACTTCAACATGCACATCAAGAGAACTTTTGGCCGTTCCGTCAGTGGCACCCCGGCTAAGACAACTGTCCCAACGCAGAGAGGTGTGTCCATCACCATCCTTGGTGCAATGTGCGAGAGAGGGATTATCAGCCTCTCGATGAAGAGACCCACTGCAGTCGCAACTAAGAAGAAGAGAAAGTTGGACATCTACACCAACGTTGAGGTGAACGGCCAAATTGGCACCAGAACCCAGCACTACTGGTTTTATCCATTCAATTGGCGCCCATTTCCATCTAATTAGCATCCGTTTCCATCTAATTAGAACCCATTGACATCTGATTGGCTTCCATAGAAATTGAATTTGCGTCCATTGCCAACTGAATTTGCTCCCATTGCCATCTGAATTTGCTCCCCCCCTTTTACTATTGGCGGAAGGGTACATGGCACTCAATTTTTTTATCCTTGCGCCTTACAATTTTTTTTATATAACCGTAGTATTTTTTTTTGTAAACGTCGTACTTTTTTTTTGTAAACGTTGTATTTTTTTTTGTAAACGTCGAATTTTTTTTATATAACCATAGTATTTTTTTTATATAACCGTAGTATTTTTTTTTGTAAACGTCGTACTTTTTTTTTGTAAACGTTGTATTTTTTTTGTAAACGTCGAATTTTTTTGGCATAAAACATGGATATTTTTATTAGGCATAATTAGTTGATAGAGAAATAGAACACATAATAAGAAGTAAGATATAATGAAATACAGAATTTCCACTCCAAAAGTTATTTTTTTTTTTTCAAACTATATATTTTGCAAAATCAAAACTTTCATTTTGTGCTCCGACTATATATGAAAAAAATAAATTAATTAATGTGGATAGAAAGAAATTTAAAGCAAATTAATAAAGAGTATGAAGAATGCTAATATGTGCGATAAAGTATTTAAAGAATGTCTACACTGTTTATTAAAAACAATATAAGAAAACATGCAATGTCAATATATTGTTATAAGAAAAGTATATAATGCTAAGTTTGTAATATGGTTTTGAGAACTGTCTTTATCTATTATCTTTTTCTATACTCAAATCCTCCAACATGAACCCCAATCAAATCGCTATCGTTAAGAGAAGAAAGAGAAATGGACCACAAAAGGTTCTTCCGATTCACATCAAGAACATGATTGTAAAGAAATGTTATATAGAAGAGTCCATGACCCGAGCCGAAGCAGCCAGGGCATTTGGTGTCTCATGGGTGTCGATTAACAACATCATCACCAAGTTCGAGAGGGATGCTACTGTAGAGCCCAAGAAGCGAGGCGGCTCACGCGCGGAAAGTCTTAAGATAACCAATGAGCATTCGAAGTTCATTCAAGACCTCTTGGACGAATGCTGCACCTTGACTCTTGGTTAAATGAGAGAGGAACTGTTTAGAAAATTTCCAGAGCTTCAAGAGCAGAACTTGAGCATCAGTGGCTTACATAAGCACATTATCAACAACATCGGGTTCACATTGAAGAGAACCAAGCCGGTTGAGGAAAAAAGAAACGACCCGAAGACTATTGAGCTGAGAAAAGTATACGTAGACAGTATGCACACGAATGGTTTATTGTATAAAACCAATTGCATTTTTGTGGACGAAGCAGGCTTTAATGCAAACCTGATCAGAGGACAAGGGTGGTCCAAGAAGGCGAGACCAGCATTGTGAAGACGAAGTTGAAAAGGGGACTAAACATCTCAATTCTTGCCGGTATTTCTTACCAAGGTGTTGAGAGTGTGCAGGCGAAGTTGACCCCTGGTGGCACGACAGGACCAATTTTCGTTGAATTTGTAAAGACAATTATGGATTCGCTCGACCACAGTAATGCTGCCCCTCACAACTTCATTATGGATAATGCCTCGATCCATGGATCCCATCTTGTCACTGAATTGTTTGCTAATTCACGACACCACCTACACTTTCTCCCCCCATACTCTCCTTTCCTAAACCCGATTGAAGAGTGCTTCTCCAAACTCAAAACACTGGTCAAGAGAAAGCCCGGGTTGGTATGTGGTCAATTCTTGGAGTATATTGCTGAGTGCTCCCGCCATATCGCTATGGAAAACTGCCAAGGCTGGGTTGATCATAGCATTAGCTTCTTCCCCCAATGTACAAATAGCCAAGAAATAAATTTATTTTTTTCATATATAGTCGGAGCACAAAATGAAAGTTTTGATTTTGCAAAATATATAGTTTGAGAAAAAAAATATAACTTTTGGAGTGGAAATCCTGTATAAAGTAATAAAAAAAGAAAAGCATAAAGCAGTAAAATAAATAAAAAAAAGAGGGACATAAAGTGGTAAAAAAAATAAGAAAAAGAGGGACATAAAGTAGTAAAAAAAAAATAAGAAAAAGAGGGATATAAAGTAGTAAAAAAAAAATAAGAAAAAGAGGGACATAAAGTAATAAAAAATAAAAATAAAATAAAAAAAGACATAGAGTGTAAAGAGCTTAAATAGACATAAAAGACATACTTAAAGCTTTCGCTCTCTGTTCAAACAGCGAGGAAAGAATGAAATGGCATGGTTAATCCAACCCAAACAGTCCGAAAGGGTGACAGTCTTAGCTGATTCTGTAATCCTTAAGATGAGCCTGTCTGACTCTGTAATCTCTTCTCTGCGGACACCAAACTTGATCTTGGACCACATTTCCTCAATTGGATTCAGGAAATGTGAATACACAGGAAGATATGCACACTTGTACCCACGGGAAGAAATAAAGTCTTTCACCTCATCGGCCTTATGGATAGGAGCGTTATCCATGATGAGATAACGTCCTTGCATACCCTGGCTGTCCAGAACGTCCATTGTATGACTAAGAAAGTCGAGATAGTGCTGGGTTCTGGTGCCAATTCGGCCGTTCACCTCAACGTTGGTGTAGATGTCCAACTTTCTCTTCTTCTTGGTTGCGACTGCAGTGGGTTTTTTCAACGAGAGGCTGACAATCCCTCTCTCGCACATGGCACCAAGGATGGTGATGGACACACCTCTCTGCGTTGGGACAGTTGTCTTAGCCGGGGTGCCACTGACGGAATGGCCAAAAGTTCTTTTGATGTGCATGTTGAAGCCTGCTTCATTGATGAACACACAGTTCGACAGATAGTTGAAATCCGCAAGTTGTTGCCACTCCAAAATGCGGTCTCGTCTCATCTCAATTGTGTTGACATCGTCTCTCTTCTCAGGCAGCTTCTCCAACTTCTTCAATGTCAGGGCACACTTCTTCACCAAGTGCTTCTGGATTGCTGATTTGGTAATCTGCAGCCCAGAGAACTCTTCCATGACAGCTATCCTTGCTTGTTCCAAGGTAGCATCTGGTTTATTTTCGAAAAACTTAAAAAAAAAAGCAGAGTGCGCCTGGAACAACTTTTGGTTGCCATGTTTTCGTTCTTTAGGCGCAGAAACCTCCTCAACCTCCATCGTCTCCAGCCCATTAAACTCATCAGTCTCCACTGTGGCAGCATCAAAATCGGCCTGGATCTTCTCTCTGGCCAGCCTGACATAGTTCTGGGCAGTCCGGACATTGATCCTCATTTCCCTGGCAGCGGCAGCAGCAGTCTGGTTTTCCGAGAAAACCAAGGAGAAGAGCTTGTTCACCTGGTTTTGGTTGTACTTTTGGTACGAACCTCGACCTATGCTTTCTGCAGTGGGAACAGAATCAGGATCGACCTTCTCCGGCAGATTCGTCTTCGGCTTCTGTGCAACAATTGTCTTGGTTGTGGCCTCGTTGACTTCGGTTGGCAGGAAACTTTTGAGACTGAGGAGGTTTGTGACTGCTGGGTTTCCGGCCGAGGTACGGGTCCATTCCATATCGGCATGGTTGACAAAGACATCTGTCACAGATCGGAGTACAACTTCTCCATGCATTTCGTTGACAATCTCTTGGTTGAAATCGCACAAGGGGTCGAAAGCAATTCGAGAAAACTGGTTTTGGTCTGCAGAACCACTGTGACTGACCATTTCACAGTGCTTGTCCATAACAAATTTGAGTTAGTTGTTGGAAGTAGGCATTTTTTTTTTGAAAATAAAAAGGGTGTTAAAATCGAGGAAGAAAGATAACTGAGAAACTTTTATTAAGACACTGGGGTATATATACCAAAAAAAATATATTTTAATAACTTAAACGTTTCTACCAAGGTATAGTCTTGTCCTGTTGTCTTAATATATTTGGATAAAGAACGTGTTGAAGAATAATGAATGTTTACACATTAAGCTTCTTCACACTTTTAAGAACATTTATTTTATTAGCCGATTTACAGTGCTACCAGAGCCTTTATGGTGTCCTTTCCTCTGTCTCGAAGGAAGGGGTGGGATTTCTCCTCATGGGTTTGCCCAACCAAAAAAAAAATAAAAAAAAGAAAGTTTTTTTTTGTATAGAGCCAAGGAAAAGCTCGAAATTCAGTTATTGAGATTTTCAGTTTTTCAGAAATTTCTGCGGTTAGATATCATTTAATTTTCAGTTATTAAGATTTTCAGTTTTTCAGTTATTGAGACTTTCATTTTTTCAGTTATTGAGACTTTCAGTTTTTCAGTTTTTCAGTTTTTCAGAAATTATTTGCGAAAAAATGGTTATGTATTTTATAAAAATTTATGAATAAAAATGCTAGTTATACTATTTGGAGAATTATTTTTAAAATTGCTATTACATTTTTTTTTTTTTATTTCTCTTTTTTTTCTTTTTTTTATTTCTATTTTTTTTTATTTCTTTTTTTTATTTCTTTTTTTTTATTTCTTTTTTTTTCTTTTTTTTTATTTCTTTTTTTTTATTTTAATTTTTTATTTTTTTTTTTATTTCTTTTTTTTTATTTTTTTTATTTTTTTATTTCTTTTTTTTTATTTTTTTTATTTTTTCATCTCTTTTTTTTTCATCTCTTTTTTTATTTCTTTTTTTTTGTCATGAGCTTGTGCTATTTTTTGTTACTGTTTTTGTGTGTGTAATATTTGGTTTTTATTTGATATTTTGTATCATGAGAGTTTCCAAAATTGAGATCGGGTAGTATTGTGGGCAAAGCATAATTCTTGGACCGCTTTCAGTTGTTTAACAGATTGTTGGACATTTACTTGTTTCGATTGCAGATTACAAAGAGTTGCTGAGTTTGATATTAAGAAGATCAGGATTCTGACATTGTAAAATGGTTGGAGCAGGTACTGAATAAATATAGCATTTTTGGATTCTTTTTTGTAATGGTATTAGATGCTTGTGTAGGACCAGGTTCATAAGAAATACAATTGCTGTGGTAGTCAATCAGATTACTAGATATTTGAGATAAAAATTGGCAAGTTTTTGTGTGGTCGGTAGAGTGAATTCTACTGTTGGATTTCGAAAAAGTATAGTCGGTGAAATGCACTTAAAATCATTATGAATATGTGTAGACTGGTTCCTATCGTACAGGTAGATGTTTGATCTTGTAGTTTCTTTGTAGGTGGAGGGTTGAATCGTCACGTTTTCTTTTCAGATTTATAGCTTTTGTTCAAAATACTATAGATTATTTAGAGATTAATATCAATGACTCCGAGATATAGGCTTTATTTACATACATAAACATAATGTGATCTGGAAATAATAAAAAAATCCATGAGGTGTAGAGCTTTAGGCAGTGTTTTCATTGTCAGAGTAATATTTAGTTGTTGAAGTGAGCATGAGAATGAGATTTATTGCTGATTTAAGAAGAGAAATAAATAGTTTTGGTATATAAACACCAAATGGAAAGAGAGATAATTATGATATCTCTTTTAAAAAAGAATGTTTATAATAAATTTATGGCTGCGGGTAATATATTATCCTATTTATTTTTTATCTCCTTGCGTTCAATTTGTACTACTTTATTTAGTGGACCTTAGAATATTATTTTTTGATATAAAAAGCTGAAAATATAATGACTAATACTATTTAACAATAACTCAATCTTCTTTACATCTATTCTTGCTGCTTCAACTTGTGTTCTGATTTTTATCTTGCATCTTAAGTAATTACTATTTAAATATAACTGCTATGTGCTAGATATAACTATATTTATATAAAATATGTCACTTTAACATATCTTCCTATTTCTTTATTTTTTCACCTTTTATTATCAGAAAACCCTAAAATGTTACACAAAAAACTTGAAGAATATAACAGTGCCTTTGAAAAAATCATGGAAGAGCTTGAAGAGCCTGAAATGCCAGAAGATCCAAAAAGTTCTGCCCCGTCAACAACAGACAAAACCCCCAAAAAAAGTAGAGGGCAATATCAAAAGCCTACGGATAAAGATATAAAAAAGCTTCTTTATCTCTACTTCATAAGGGGATTAACTATTGAAAAAGCCAGCAAGATAGTAAATATGAAACAAACAACTGCTGGTGGCTATATTTTGAAGTGGAGAAAGTCTCCAGTTGTTTTTTTCATTAAAAACAACAAGGAGGCTACAAGTGACGAAAAAATGAATCTTTTATTCGAAACTTACTCTGCAATAAAGAAAGAATACAAATAATATCATTTCATTTTCAATTTTAACATAATTATTATAATGAGATACTTGCTTTATTATCTTATAACTGCAGTAAGGTATTTAACTTTAACAAAGTAATTTGAAGAAAAGTTTGCATATTCTGTTAGTTCTCTCTATGGATATTTTCTATGACATATCTTTGTAGAAAGATCTACATATATTGAAGTGCTATTACATTAGGCGTTTGGCACTTATATAAAAAAATATGGCAGTTATATAAAAAAAATACGACGTTTACAACAAAAAATACTATAGTTATATAAAAAAAATTTGACGTTTACAAAAAAAATACGATGTTTACAAAAAAAAAGTACGACGTTTACAAAAAAAAGTACGACGTTTACAAAAAAAAATACTATGGTTATATAAAAAAAATTGTAAGGCGTAAGGATAAAAAATTGAGCGCCATGTACCCTTCCGCCAATAGTAAAAGGGGGGAGCAAATTCAGTTGGCAATGGACGCAAATTCAATTTCTATGGAAGCCAATCAGATGTCAATGGGTTCTAATTAGATGGAAATGGATGCTAATTAGATGGAAATGGGCGCCAATTGAATGGATAAAACCAGTATCTTCAGATTTTACGGATTCATTAAAATAATGTCCGACATCACCCCCTCCCAAAACTGTTGATAGTCCTCGATCAACCCCAGAAGAATCCACAAGGGAAAACGGTAGGGCAGAAGAAGAGTCCAAGGCTAAATCGCGGCGCATTTGGGCACGGGCAGGGGTTGGGTGATACCAGATATGGTCAAAATCATTGGATTTTGCAATTTTTAAACGATTGGCGTGAACCCAGGAAGTATAAGGGACACCTTCCATAGTTGTGAGCTTGTATATATTTTTATCTGCATTCTTGTCTATAACTATGTATGGTCCCATCCAGTTATATTCTAAGCCAAATTTGTTTTCATGTTGTAGCAATAAATGTTCACTGATTGCAAATTGGTGTGGTTTCATAATAGAATCCCATCGTTCCTTGTCTTGTTGGCTATTGGTAGCTACTCGAGCATCAGCATTAATGCGGGCTTGTTGCAGATTGCGGAGAAAAGGGATAGCACCATCAGAGACAAGAGAAGGATCATCAGAAATAGCGGTATCCATGAATGGGCGTAGAGGATCACCCGGAATACGAGGTTCACAGCCATAGGTCAGGAAGAACAGACTGAAACCAGTTGTTCGGTGTTTCCTAATTCGGCAGGCCCAGAGTGCAGTTTCCAAATATTTGTCCCAGCGATGAATAGTGCCATGTACATATTTTCGTAGCATCTGTTTTAAAATATCATTTAAACGTTCACATTTTCTGTTGGTTCGAGGGTGAAATGCTGATGTTAACTTGTGGTGTAATTTAATCTTTTTAATGTAAAAGCTGAGGATGTGTGACATGAAATTGGCGCCGCGGTCAGTGAGGATCTCGTTGGGACAGCCAAAACGCATTACAATTTCTTCATACAGAAAATTGGCTATTGCTTCACCAGTAGCAGCAGGTACAGCACGTGCTATTGGCCAATTGGTGGCGTAATCTACTGCAAGGAGAATCCATCAGTTACCATTTACAGTTGTTGGGAGCTCTCCAATGAAATCTAGATGCCAGTGGGAAAATGGAGGGAGAATATCTAGGGGTTCCATGGGTGCATGGTGGATATTTCACTCGGCATTGGACGCTAATTGACACTGGGAGCATTTTGCAAGCCATTCTTGGATCTGTGTTCGCATTCCTGGCCACCACCAACGTTTCTTCATCAAGTCATAAACTGTTGTCTCACCAGCATGTCCAAACCCATTGTGGAAATTGTTTACCAGATCGGCACGCTTGGTAAACAGAGCAAAACAGATTTCTTGAAATGTGTCACCAATCTTAACCAAGCGGAAAACCTTCTGATCATGAACCACAAATTTCTTGCTTTGTCTGTGTAGCAACTCTTTTATGTCGTCCGGCTACTCATCTTCCATGCAAGCATAGTATTTGGGCCAATCTGAAGTCTGTGATTTGGGCATGGTGTACAGATACTCTGGCTCCATAGACTCAATTGTAGATGCATCAAATTTGGGACTGTCCATTTGAGAAAGTACATCCGGGACACCGTTGTCTTTTCCAGGTTTGTATTGAATAATGGGGTCTGTTGTGGGGAGAAAATAAAGCAAAATATAATATAGACGAAAGAATTCGTGAGAACTTGCGTAGGTTGTTTATTTCAAAAGAAAAGTAAAGAATGATAAAATTCGATTCTCTTTTTACACGGAACTATCTACTGATATTTATATGTTTTTCTAATTTGTAATTCAGTGTGTGCTTAAGTAATCTTTATCATGATGAGTCATCTTCCAGGAGTATTATTTTTCTGGAAAGATCTGGAAAGACCAATTGATATGATACTTCTCCAGTCAAATCAGTCCAAGAGTTTTGGTAAAGAAGAGCATTTATGCTATTGGTAATATTTTAGTATTCCGACCCAGATACTTGGATAATGTTTCATAATATTAAATAGTTGTAGTTGTAGTCTCTCAATTAAGTATTTGTATAATAAAACAAATATGTAGATGAAATATAATGATGCCATATATATAATGTATATGTATTTGTATATCCCATGTCATGGTGATAATAATAAATAATCAATTATGTGTATGATGATCTGTGTATTAGATAATATCATAAAGGGAGATCCGTTTGACTGGAATGGCTGAGGATATTATTTTATCCTTCAGTCTTACTCTCAGATTCAGCAGTAATCAATACTCATTCACAACAGAGTCGTACAACTCGAATTTGGAAATCCATCTTATTAATCGAGGAGTTGGTTTAACTTGGCTACAGAAGTACTTGAGGGGCAGGTGGTCAGTAAAAACAGTAAATGGTTTCCCTTCAATCATACAGTGCCAGGTATGTAGTGCATGCAGTATTCCTAAAAGTTCACGTTCTTGGGCTGGGTAGGAACGTTCAGCACTGGAAAGTTTCTTGGATTCAAATGCCAGTGGTTTCCAGACTCCTTCTTTATCTTCTTGCATCAATATAGCACGGACACCAAAATCGGAAGCATCTGTCTCAATTCGGAAAGGTTTGTCCATATCTGGTGCAAGTAGTACAGGTGCAGTGCTGAGTTTTTCCTTAAGGATGTCGAAGCTGTCTTAGCAAGTGTCAGTCCATACAATTGGTTGTCGTTTAGGTCCTGTTCCTTTAGTAAGATCAGTTAATGGAGCAGCGATTCCAGCGAAACCTGGGATAAAACAGCGATAATGCTGTGCCAAACCAATAAATTGGCGCACTTCTTGAACATTAGAGGGTGGAACCCATTCTTGTATGGTCTTGACTTTATCTGGAGACGGGAGGATACCTTAAGCAGACACATTGAAACCAAGAAATATCAGTTCCTTTTTGTTAAATTCACATTTTTTAAAGTTGGCAATCAGCTTGGCTTTGCGGAGATGGTTCAAGACATGACGTACATGTTCTTCGTGTTCTGCTGAGGTTTTACTAAATATGAGAATATCGTCCAAATAGACCAATGCGAAGTTGTCTAAACATTCTCCCAGAACTTTGTTCATCAAATGTTGGAAAGTTGGTGGGGCGTTGGTAAGACCAAAAGGAAGGACCAGGAACTCGTATTGACCATAGCGGGTGTTAAACGCTGTTTTTGGCACATCTGAATCTTGAATGCGTACTTGATGGTAGCCACTCTTGAGATCTAGGCTGGTGAAATGGTTGGCTCCACGCAATCGTTCTAGGCATTTGTCAATTCTTGGTAAAGGATGGTTATTGCAGATTGTGACTTTGTTGAGAGCACGATAGTCTACACACATGCGCATTTCGCCATTCTTTTTCTTTACAAATAATATAGGAGCACCCCATGGAGATGAGCTAGGGCGAATGAGACCAAAGTCAAGGAGTTCTTTGAGTTGCTTTTTGAGTTCGTCAAGTTCTCGGGGGCTCATCTTAAAAGGCGGTTTGTTTACAGGGTGTGCATCTTCAGTGTTTATTACATGTTGTATATCTCGACTCGGTGGTAACCCTGGCAAACCGTCTTGGAACACATCGTCAAACTCTTTCACTAGTTTCATCCATTGTTCATCATTGGTTACTTCTTTCTCGGTCTTGATGTGCAGCAAAAAACACTCTGCCTCCTCCCTCCGAGAGAGTTTCTGGACTTGCTTTGCAGAAATGAGATAATTAAGTTGAGGTTTCATGGGGCAGTTGCCATGGGATGCAGGACAAACTCTTGGCCATCACGATATAAAGACCAGTTATCTCGATGCCAGTCAGGAACAGGTTTAGCAGTCTGTAACCATGTGCGACCGAGAATCAAATCGAATTTAGTGGGGAAGATAAAAGCATCAACACTATCAGTATAACCATTAAGAGAAAGTGTAAGTGTGACTTTCTGGTTAATTTTGATGCTATGCCCTCCAGTGGTTTCAACTGATTGCCCAGGAATATTCGAGACTTTTGTGGTAAGGTGTTTGATCCGGGGTGACACATACACTGGAAAAATAACAATAAATACACACCGGGAAATTCAGGCATACTATTGTGAATATTCCGCATTTTACAGTGGGGTTTTGCCTATTTCCACTGGTACCAAAGCTGATCTGGTTACATGTGCACAGACCTGCTATCTACAAGTGTAAAGTTCGATAGCACTAGTGAAGTTGGGGTCAATAGTAATTTTATATCTTTGTATATAATAGAGTACCAAGAAAACTTTATTTCAAACTTTGTTTTTTTGCTGTAATACAATCTGTTTCCATGTTAAAGGTTAATAATCAGGGACTACGTTGCATGTGTATTGTTGAACTATCCCTGGGTGAATAGTTAGAACCATGGACATTTTATTGCTTATAAGCCAATCATTAACACTCTTTATTATGAGGTCATAGATTATCTGCTCCCCCAATTACTTGATATTCAATTATTATTGGTTTGAATTATAGTTTATTTTTGTATTTATTAGAAAAAATAGAATGATTCTAGGTTGATAGTATTGGAATAATATTATATGCCTCGGGCCGTCTTCACCGGTATCCTTCATATGACTCAAATCAAGCAGTGCTTTATATATAATGTTTGTAAACCCTCATATTCAGTAGTTATCTTTGGCACAGATACTATTTAACATAATAGAAGAGAAGTTAGATGTGTATTTAAATATTTACATGTTGTGAGTGATATATTAATTTGAGGATACATACAATATAATGACTGAAGAAGATAAAAATAAAACTTTGAGAGTTCGAGGCATGGCGTCAAGTATAATTTCTTTAACAATGAAAATAATATAGAGAAGTTAGTTTGAGTGAATTGGGTGACAGAATATGTAATGAACGTACCTGAAGAAAGTCAATTTATTTGTAGACCTAGATAGTACTTGTGAAGAGTTGATATAACCTTTAGTAAAAAACATATATTAATATACAGTATAAATAATACTATCATACATATTAAGAGAATAAAAGAAGAAGTCTTACCATGTCAATGACGACGCCAAGAGATAGAGGTTCTTGATTCATTGCGTGTTTGGCAGATGAACATTCATCTGTAATAAAAATTATATTCTGTCAGATAAATATTAAAAGTAAATAAAAAATAAAATATTACCATGTTGATGGTCTTGTTTAATTGTAGGGAATATTTTTGGCGATATTGTCTATAAAAAAGAAGGAGAAAAGTCAGAATAATTTTATAGGATGATGACATAAAGTATAGTTACTAACCTGGAATAATCTGGATGGCCATTGCAAAGAGAATACATCAGAAGGAAAAAACACGCTAGTATCTATGACAACTGAAATAATAATTATTATTTAGTTACATTTGAAGAAAAGAATTGCTTTAAAAAAAAAGAAGATATGTTACCAAAAAAGTTTGCGAATATAGTAAAACACTAAGAGAGTATATATGTATCTATGACAACAGAATGTGTTAATCTTGTTGTTGTCTGTACAGAAGTATTTTTAAGAAGAATGTATCTTACCAGTAAAATTCACAGTTATAACAAAAATCAGAAAGAGAAAGAAAAGAAAAGAAAATGGTCGATAAGGAAAAATATGGAAAAATATGGAAAAATAAAAAAAATAAGTAAATAAAATACAAAAAAAACAAAATAGGCAATTAAAAAAAATGAAACTCAAAAAAAATATCCAAAAAGCATAATAGATATAATGGTGTAGTATCTAAAAGCAATCTTTGTATCAATTTACACAGTGTGTGTACAAGAAGTTACTTTAGATATATTCTTTTAACCAAGATCAATCAAGACTAGACATCCTTTTTTTTGGAAATATAAATATATGTTTTTGCTACAATCTTACTCACCCTTGCTCACGCACTCTTACAATTATTCTTACTTATACTCACACTTTCTCTCTCTATCTTCCCATCTTTTTCTGTCTTTTATTTTGGTATGTTTGATAATAAATATAATTGTAGTGTATAATAGAAATTTATTCAAAGAATATAAAAGCATTAACAGTTAATACATATTTGAACTTATATTTTTTAAATTAATAGAATATGTCTAACCAAAATGAAAGCTATCCCACTCGACGCACTCCTGCTGAGAGAGAGATGACAAACTCTCTTGCCATCTTGCGTCGTGACATGACCACTGTCATGAAAGACGTTGCTGATATCAAAGCAAAAACTTCGAACACTCCTGTGTCTGCTGTTTTGCAGAGTCAGCCGATGGCTTTAGTGCATGCTGTTGCTCCTGTGAGCATGGAAATGAATGTAGCTGGTTCTCCCACCATGGCTTCTGATGCAAAATCAGTCAACAAAACAAAAGCCTAAGTATGTATCATACATATAGTAAGTTATATCTTTAATAACTTACCAAGATTCAATAGAGACTTCTTCGGGAGCATTTGTGGGACCCTAAGTTCAAGTCAAAACATTTGGCTGAAATTCAAGCCAACAATGGCAAGCCAAGGTGGAACACGGCTGTCAACTTCAACCAGTCGCCAAACACTGAGCTGACAGAAAACCTCGTTGCCTACTTGGAAAGAAATTTCGTAGGAGCAGGACTGAGAAAAAGTGATGTTCGTGACTTTGTCTACACGAACTTCACTAGCAGAAAGCGTGCAGCTAATAAGTCTCAGGCTAAAAAGAAGTCAGACAATGCTCGCAACAGAAGGAGTAGCCGCGAAAAGGAGGTAAGTTATACTTTATTTATTTATTATTTGAATAATTCTTATCTAAGTCATTAATTTAAAGCAAAAAAAGAATACTAATTTAATATTTTCAACAGCACTTGAAACGTCGCAAAACAGCGTACCAGTCTAACAAGACTGCTATTGATGACGAGATGAAAAGAGATTGCTCTGGTCTCATTATAGAAGAGGCTATGTCTGTTGGTGAGTCAGACGATGGCACTTCGCCTCATGTTTCTTATAGTGGGCTTCGTCTTCGTCGTCCAGGTTGGAGAAGTGATGAGGTACTTAGTTTTTTGAAAGTTGAAATATTTAATTTAGTTAATATATTATATTGTATTATACTGAATAAAATATTAATGTCTTTAATATAGTACAACCACTTCATCACACTTGTTGACAACAAAGTGGTAGCTGATTTAGGCTTAAATAGCCATCAATTGCTGTCACGTGCTTTTGGCGAAACCGTTGAAGGACCAGTCCCTGATGCAATTGCGTCACAGTTTCCTCAGTGGGCTCTTAGAAACGGGCCCTAAATAAAGTTTATATTTTTTGTTCTTTTTTTCTTCATTCATAACGTCCTATACTTTAAATAACCAAAAAAATGCATAAAGAGGCATTACTTGTTCTTTGTTTTTATTTAATTATTCTCATAAAAAATCATAGTGCATAATTATTCATAAAGGCTTCAGGCATAGTATTTTTTTGGCATAGGAATGACCAGCATTCTTTCTTCGTTCATATCAGTTACATCTACAGCAGTTGCGACCTCTAAGTGTATGCGATGTACAGGCAAGATGCTGTGATAATTATCAGCAGAGAATTCTGGCAAGCAGATTGCAATACCTTCATCTCTGTGTTCATTGTCATTTGTCAAATTATACCATCGGATGTATGCAAAAACATGCTGGTCTTGATGTAATGTTGATGCTCGGTGGTTTGGATGAGGAGGCAGAGTAAATGAATGTATAAAAAGATACTGAATTTGTCCGGTATATAGGCTTGAAGTTCGGCCATTGCTGCTACGGAAGAAAGCTTGAACGAGTGACCCGCGCTTACCAGAACTGTTGTTCCCAATATATGTTTGGCCAAGGAGATCAATTGATTTCAATTTTGTGATTCGGTTATTTACAAAATATTGTGACAATCTGGCATCGTGGTAAGAAATGAGATTGGGCATGGCATAGGCGATTTTATAATAATCTAACAATTGAGGATAATCAATATCACTCATTGTTGATTCTTTTAAGGACTGTAAAGGAAAGGTGGATGGGGGGAGTGGTTCATTGCCTTTGATAGGTGCTGCTCGACTTAAGGATGAGTCTACAAATTGTTGCAGTCGGAAAGGTTGTTGGTTGGTTGGAGCATAAGTGGCATAGGTCGTTATAGGTGTGGTCGTAGAGGTAAGTTTTTCGAAAAGAGGAAGGAATGGAATGAGGCTTGGACATGATAACGTATTTCGTACGTAATCAGCTTTGTATGCGTCTGCAGTGAATTTTGTCATATAGGTTGTTTCAAACCCGTCTTTTCTGTTTGTCTTGTTATTCTTTAACAAACCATTGTATCTCTCAAAACCAAAGAACCAATAGCCATACACGGGTCCAAAATCACGAATTGTGTCATGAAGATGGAGGTGCAGGTGCATGTTGCAGGTGAGGACTTTTGGTTCATATGTATCTTCACAAGATTGACAGAATTCTTGTAGATATCTGTGTGCTTGGTCTATTTCAATGAAACTGATTGACGGCTTTACAAGTATACGGCATGCTTTTATATAGTGCATCCAGCCATTGAACATATTGGACGGAAGAACTGGTTTTAGAAGCACGGGAGAGTACACCAATACCCAAGACTTCCACTCATCTGCTTTCATGTGGGAAAAGCCCTTTCCTATCTTCGTTTTCAGCTTGGTATAGTCGCTGGGCAATATCATCGTTGCTGCAACTGTCTGCATTGCAAGCAGATCATTGTTTTTCATTTTTTTCATTTTTGTCCATGTTTCAATCATTCTCTTTGGTGTTCCCAGAAAAAGATTATGCATGGGATCAATGATCGTTCCACGTACTAGATCAAAGTATCCAAGGCGATACAACTGCGACCATCGAACACCATATTCGACCTCCAGCTGCTGCCTTTCTGAGGGTGTACTCGCACTATTCCACTCCTCAGCATGCACACGGTTTGCTCTATCACTTCGATGGCGCCACTGGTCACAATCAAATCCACGGAAATCGACAGAAGAAGTGCCTGGTAGACGAGAAAATTGATTGTCGCATTTGTAACAGGCACATGTGCTGTTGTGCGCGGTGAACCCACTAGTCTTTCTGGCAGCAGGTATATCGCATGCAACCATCAATAAGGCTGCACGAACTGTTGCACCGTCTGTTTGCTGGTAGGTGGGTATCTGTATTCCAAGATAGAGCTGTATCATTTCGTCGACTAATGGCTTGAGATAATGATTGATCTCTTCTGATTTTGGCTCTTTTGGTCCGGGCATGAGGCCAACAAGGATTGTATTTTCTGCTTTAAACCACTCACTTCTAGGCAGGTTGTTAATCACCAGGTAGATAGCACCGCAGGAATAGCTAGTACCATTGAAAGGCTGGAACCAGTCGATGTTTAATGTCAGCATCAATGAACAAGGATGCTCAACAAAAATTTCATTGTCATTGTCCTTCAAATCAGTCCAGGCTTCACCATCGTAAACATCACACAATGTATCAGTGATCTTGAATTCTTGGTTCCAATGCATGATCTTTTGCTCGAAATCGGGACGGAGGAAAAGAATTTTAAGAGCACGTGTGAGAGACTGATATACATAAGACTTCTTTGCGACCAAACCACCAGACAATGATTGGACCATTAATTTGCAATTACAGGCAGTATGTGCACCAAGCTTTACGAAATCACAACTCAAAGGAGCAGGTACACTTTCCTCATACACCTTGTGGCAATCCTGACAAACGACAAATCTCTTAATCCCTTTTGTCATGGCTGAGAATCCTGTCATGCTTTGGAGACCAGAAAGACTCACGGGCAATTGGAAATCCTGCTCGTAAATCGACAAGAGCTTGTTGATGAATTCGATCAAGACAACAGCGCCCTTATTGACCACATAGCGGGAAGCAAACATTACCACAAAAGTAGCAATGAACCTGTGTACCGGATTTTCAGGCATATTTGGGGTGGCAAAAGGATCTATTGTAAAAAAAACAAAAAAAATTAACACCCCCCCTTTTTTCAGATTTTTCTTTTTTGGTTCTTTTCCTTGAATTTTTTTTGGGTCTTTTTTTATTAGTTAATTAACACGGACTGACCTTCAGTATCGAATTCTTCGACTTCAATCTCAACAATATTCTCTTCATTGTCTTCACTTTCTTCACCGCCATTGCTTTCTTCGTCATTGTCATTTTCATCACCATCACTGCTTTCGCCATTCGACTCATTGCTAAAAGCAACCTCATCGTCAGAAATTGGGGCTCCTTCCCAAACAGGCGAGTTGGTCTGACCGTCCATTGCTTCTATGGGTCCGGTTTGTTGGTTTGATGTAGCTACATATAGAATTCAATTTTTAGTTTACTTCTCTTTTTATCACAATTAACGTTTCTTACTTTCAAAATCAATATCCATGAGATTTCTTTGAACAGATATATCTATTGAAATAAAACATTATATAAAATAACCAAAATGAAAATGAAAATGAAAAACAAAACATACTTCTTTCACTTCTTTTCATGTCTTCATATCTTGCTCTTTTATTGTGACGCTGGAGGGTTTGTGTAGAAACAAAGCTGTAGCCTTGTTGATTATCGCTGCATTTTGTGCAATAGCACTTCTTATTATAAAGTTCAGAAGTAGAGGACATGGTGTTTATTTTGTTATAAATGTTAAGATAAAAGAGAAACAAGTGTTACATTTACTTTATTTGTTCAAACTTTATAATAATAATAATAATAATAATAGAATAACTTGGATGGTTATTATATCCGAGCCAATAGAAAATTACAACATGACTTTATGAACATGTACACCAAAAAACATGCTGAGATGAAAAATTGCTCTAAATATCCACATGTAACCATGAACCTTCACACAAGGGTATTCAGGGTCATTTCTCCTGTGTCAGGTATATGTGGTACACGCCGGTTCTTCTTGTAGTAGTTTACTAGTTCTTTGGGTAACAAGTCCTGGACTCGTTCTTCAATCTCGAACTGGCTAAGTGTCTTTTTGTCAAAATTTTCTTGGTGTCTTTCACCAAAATTCATCAAAGGTCTTTAGGAGGAAAAATAGCTTCAGCTACCAATTGTCGTTCCCGATCTGGGTTAGTCTTCCTTTTACTATAACAAAGTCAAAAGGTCAAACCCACTGGGGATCAAGGAGTATACGTAAAATCAAAGAGAGGATAAAAGATACTTTTTATTGATATGAATTGAATTGTCTTATATAGTTTTCTAAACTAATACTGCACATTATCTGCAGTAGTTATTATTTATATTTAATTAAAGAAATAGTCATTATACTGCGGTTAACTATCTTCAGATTTTACGGATTCATCAAAATAATGTCCGACAGACCAACCCAGATCGGGAACGACAATAGATTATGAGTATTCGGCAAAACAATTCCGCATCGGGGAATCGAACCCCGGTCACGACGGTGAAAGCGACGGATCATAACCACTAGACCAATGCGGACGATATACTATTAATATGCATAATAAATATAAAGGCCGTATGCATCAATGTCGTGATGTCCAGCACCAGAGGGTCAGTGTGCTCATTTGATTTGTCTGGTGATTTGTCATGATGTGTCATTCCGGTTATGAGAGGCTGATGTCAACGGTTTGTTAATGTGGTGAAGTGCCCTCAGTGGTAAGAGAAGATTTTTCTGTGCACAAGAAAATCTCGTTTCTATTATCTGTTCCTTTTATATATAATATTTTTTTATTTTTCCTTTGGTAAAATATTTGTTTACATTGTACTTCTTTGAAATCATGGTCACCCATCACTGCAAAAGACCACTATTTTAGTTCCTGAAAACCTGCAAAAATTTTACTACAATTTTCGATTTTTAATTTTTTCAAATAATTTCTATTTTTTTCTGTTGTGATTTCAGATTGCTTTTTTTTAGCTGTAAAATCACACTACCATTATTTTTTTGGCTATAAAATTACAAAATTGAGTTTTTTTTTATATTATACACTTCTTTGATATAATTCTAAATTACACTGAAAAAACACTTATACAAAAGTTAATATAATATTTAATAAAAATTATATATATTCTTAAGATTTCACTTTTTCTATTTCAAAATAAATCATTTGAATATTTTTTATATATTATAAATGTGAATATAAGAACAAATATTTAATCAATATATTTCAAGGGAACGAGACAAAAGGTTGTGATTTCATTTTTACTGAGGCAATATTTTTGCATGATTTTTCCATTTGATATATGGAACTAAAATATTAGATTTTTTTATTTCACATGTTGTGAGAGGCGAATGTTCCATTTTTGGATTATTTTTTGTCATGGTCGAATTATCGTCATATCAAATATTATAATTCTAAAAAAAGACTTTTAAAACAAATTGCGTACACTTTTAGTAATATACGCAGTATTTGACTTGGTTAATGACTTAATGATATATGATTATAATTATAATGATATGTGCGGTAGATGTATCAAAGAATTACTTGGCATACTATAGTCATGGATTGGAGCAGTATTTTATCTATTTATAATTTTTTTTTGGTATATAAAGACCTTGATCAAGATTTCTTAAAATCTATATAATTTTTTTTATAATTTAAAACAATCGACATGTCCAATAATCAAAAGAAAGACAGTTATGTTATCTGCAAATGTCCAGACTGTACAAAGTTGGATAGCTGTGGAAAGAAACAGAAAAGACAAAATGCACAACAACACTATGAGAAACATGTAGTGCCTGTTGCCAAAGACAATGCAATGGGTAAATAACAAGAATAACTCGAGCTATACATGTAAAATTAATATAAATTAATTCATAAAATAGATGTTCCTGAAGAACATTTTGACAACATGGAAGTAGATAGTATTGACAGTGACAATGACAATGATTATGATTACAAGAACAAAGGCGAAGACGAATATGAAGACAAAAATAAAAAACAAAACATTGAATTTGATCAAGAAGGTAAGAAAATAAAATAAAATAAATGAACAAAATAATAACTGAAACTGATATATATATTTTTTATTTTTTATTTTTTATATGATTATAATTGTAATTATATTTTTATTTCTATATCTTTACAACAATTATTCCTTTCTAGTTGACTTACCTTTGTCCCAAGAAGAGTCCATCTTTACTGCCAAAGATACAATTACAGGAGCATTTGTGGTTGATGGCGATGGGATTGAAGAAGGCAATACCAGTTTTGATTTTGAACAAGAAGAAAACTTTGATGAGACCAGTAGAACCTCGATAGTAGAATCAGGTATGAATTAATACGGTATAGACAATTAATCAATATATTAATTTAAACTAACTTAACCTTTGTCTTCATAGTTTGTCCTTTGTCTTTTGATAACATACCCTTGTATATCCACTTTGTTGCAGTATTCATTATCATATTTCACTTGATCTTTTTGATGGAAAGCGGTATATTGATTCTCATTAAGTTTTGCAATACTCTACTGCCTCTCTGTGATATGTCTGGTACCCTTCCATTGACGATCAATAGTTTGAAGCATAAAACAGAATTTAACATGGCAACAGATGGAATAATAGTATACATTGCATACTCACAATGTCATTTGATTTATTCTCAGAAAACAAGTCAAAGAGTCTGTACATTTAAAAAATTCTCTAAATCCGCCATTTGCAATAACAATCTCTTTAAAGTGTCAACTGGAAACTGTTCTCTTTCAGCAATGATATATCCATTCAACTCTCTGAAGTATGCCTTGCAACAAAAATTCTCCAAGCCAGATTTTGTGTCCAAGATCAATTTGTGGAGAAATTGTCAAATAATTGAAAACATCAAACTTGACATTTTCGATGGTGCAGTTTGGAGTGATATTAAAGACATCAATGGCAGACAGTTTGTTGATGATAGCCAATCTTTAATGTTGACTCTGAATATCGATTGGTTTCAGCCATTTGAAAGACAAATACATTCCAGTAATGCAATATATCTCTCTATCAACAATCTCTCACGGAGTGAACGCCTTAAGTCTGAAAATGTCATTCTTGTTGGTATGATGTCTGGGCCAAAGAAAGCAAGCACTGACAGTATGAATCATTACTTGAAGCCACTCGTTGACGAATTGTTGCAGATGTATATTGGTGTAGAAATGATAGACTCACAGAATAGAAAGATTGTTGTTTGTGCTGCATTGATGTGTGTTGCCTGGGATATCTCTGCTGCTCGCAAAACCTCTGGATTTACTGGCCACATGAGTACATGCGCCTTTCACAAATGTCAACAACAATTCACGACTATAAAGAAGACCAGCAAGCTTGACTACTCTGAAGTCAAGTATAGCAATTAGGTGAGACACAAAGATAATGAATCTGAAACATGTTGTCAGCTGAATAAATGCATTGAACAATACTGAGCAAACACATCTAGAAAAAGAAAATGGCACTCAGTGGTCAAAGCTTCATCTGTTATTTTACTTTGACCTAGTCCACTGTACAGTTATAGACCCAATGCATAACCTTTATCTTGGAACTGCAAAGCAAATGATTCAGATATGATGCGAGTGTAACTATATCAATGAAAAGAATCAGTTAACTATGCAAGAGCTTGCCAATGATATTGTTGTACCTTGTGGTTATGCATGTATAACAAAGAAGATTGCTGATGGTTTTTTGTTCATAAAAGCTGACGAGTGAAAGTCATGGTGCATCATATACTCTCCATTTGTTTTGAAGCATGTTCTCCCTGCCAAGAATCTCAACAACTGGATTTTGTTTGTTAATGCATGCCACTTACTTACAAAACCTTTGATCACTGACAAAGAAATAGATGAAGCCCACAGTAAACTCCAATTGTTTTGTACAAGATTTCAGACACTTTATAGAAAATCGGCTATGACATTAAATATGCATCTACATCTTTATCTTGGCAAGTGTGCTCATGAATTTGAACCAATTTATGCTTTCTGGTTATTCAGTTTCGAGAGATACAATGGTTTGTTGAAGAATATCAAAACAAATCAAAAAGGTGGCTTCGAATCAACGATGATGAAGAGATTTTTGGAGAGAACATATATTGGCAGCTTCATACAATCTTTTGTCAACCATCTTCCCCAGTTCGCAATTGACTTTCTGCATCGCATTTCAAATAGTCAAGATCAATTAGCAGCATTGCATCCATCTTCTACTGCTAGTATCTTTTCTCTGTCTGACTTTATTGAATATTCGTTAAACTCTCGTCATTCTGTTTTGGGTTGTGAGCCGTTGCCCCCTTCAGTGTTTCCAATTAAACTCAATCAAAGGATTACAATGTGCAAGGGACATTATGAATGTTTACTGGAGTTTTACAGGCATGCGTATGACAGTCACAATCTTTTTGGCCATTATTCAAACTGGGAATCTAACCAGATTTTTGTTAATAACCGAATTGAGAAAATGAAATGAATATCTCTTCTTGGACAAAAATACTCTTCTGAATATTATTTCCGCGCCTATTATCTTGAGAATAACAGTGAAAATAAAGCAGCGTGTTGTAAATGAGTATTGACTACTGCTGTAATTGAGAATAAGTCTGAAGGAAATAATATAAGGCCTCAGCTATTCCAGTCAAAGATGTCTACCAATTACTTTATTATTTAACACACAGGTTTAGCATGCATGATAGTGATTATATTTCATATGATGATATCACCATAATATGGGATACATCAGTGGATTATTATAAGCATAATTATAACTCATAAACACATTTACTTTCGATGTTAATACTTCATTGGGACTACACACATTTATATAATTAATCATACATTAATTATCCCAAGATCACGTTGCTCTGATTATGGCTCAGATAGGATCGATTACCTGACCCCAGTCATATAATTTTCCCAATACAAAATAATATAAATATCAGTAGTAGTTTAGTGTAGGAACCTGGTCAAACTTTGATATAAAATCCTTTCTCAATAAACAAAACCTACACAAGTTCTCACGAATCTTCGTTCCTAATCTTAAATCTTCAATTCTTCCTCTTAAAAGCTTCTTCAACTTCAACCACCACAACACAGCATTTTCTGATTATATACTGTATTTATTTCAACATTTGATAACCATTGACAAAACTGTCATTACCCATACTTTTGCATTTGTTGAGTGGTACTCTAGTTATTCTTTGGGGAGTTACCAGCCAATATTAAATAAAGGTATTGAGCTCTGAAATGAACATTCTTCTGTATTTAACTATGAATGTATTATTCTGGTACATTATTTATATTCATCAATTGCAATTGCTAAGTATAGATTTACTATAACTAGTGAATTTAAACATTTAGTAATCTCTTTATCTCAAAAAATATAAGCTTAAATAATATTAATAAAATATCACTTTGCACTCTTTTATCAATTTATTAGAAAATATTTGATTTATTGTCTTATTGTTTCTTTGACCATGATGGCAGCTTGTTTGCCTTGGTCTTGCTAAGCTGCTTATCTCTTATTTCTTTAAATTTATGCTTAAATGAACAGGTATTATTTTTCTTATCATGAGCTGCCTCATAATCCACATCAAGTTCATCAACAAATCTATCTCCCTATATGCCAATGTAAGTATTATTATACATCATCCAAAAAAATAGTTTTTTGTACTATACCCCTTTGCTTCTCCAGCTTGGGCGGAATCTCCAAAAAAAACTCTTTTCTGAAGACGAATCCTGTTTCTCTTCTTCTCTTTCATCATCACTCTCAAGGTCTGACATGTAACCAGCATAGAGAATACTGTCAACATTCTCCCTAAAGCTGTTCACAAAGTGTGCCTGATTGGCTTTCAAGGCAGATTGTTTTCTTTTATATAACTATATATAAATATATAATATTTTTAATTTAATATCACATCTAGTATATTGTGGGCATGTGTTTTTTACCTTTACACATCATTGACAAAGACAGGCCCATCGATTCTCTTCCTGCTTCTTTTCTCCTGTTTTTTTTTCTTGCAACTTTCTGTTGCCAATATGCTGCACAATCTTAGTTCGAAAAGTTGGCAAGTCCATCTTTTTTCCCTCTTCTTGACGGCAAAGGTAATCAGTCACAGACTTCAGAACAGATCTGTTTCCCTCCCTGTTTTTATTTTCATTGATATTGTATTGATCATACAATTTCTCTTCAGTCAAATAATCACGTAACAATTGCTATAATATAAATGTATATTAAATTCTATCTACATAAAAACATATTATGATTACTTAAATTCAATATTGGTTGACGTTCAGGCAACATGTCTTGCTCAACTGCATTACTAGCAGTGGCTTCAGCTTTCTCAGAAGATGTGTTCTTCAAAACAGTATTTAAGACATTCATGATATCAAGTTTCTCATACACATCATGAATGTTACGAGTTCTACCTGATGAACTACCTTCAAGATCCAACCAAGCTCTCTTTGATGCTAGTGGTCTTTGATTGCTTACTGTTCTCTGTAAGTGTTGCAACATTATCATTCTTATATCATTGGTATTTCTTGGTGGCCTTTTTTTTGATTTTTATAAAAACCGAAAATAAAATTAATATAAGAAAATTGAAGACTGCCTGGTTTTAATCAACCTTCGCACAGAAGGTTCTTTACCAAAAGCATTGTTAACTGAATTGTTATTGAGATTTTTTGACATTGTGAATAATAAGAATACCTTGTTTTTTTTAAATCCAAAGGGTCTATTTATATTATGTTTTATTTGGGCTTTAAGTTTTATTCTTTCTCAGAGAGCACCATGCTCTATTATGTAACAAGAACAGCTTTGAATGTTTCCACTCTTGTTGTGAGTATTTTACATATTTCTTTAATTTAATTTTCAATCCGTGTTTTATTCTTATATTATGTATTAGTATTTGAATAATATAATTTTATAATATACTCTGGTTGTCATATATATTAGCTGCTGAAATAGTGCAACTGCGTTTTCTTTCAATTCTAAGTAACAGATAAAAAGTATTTTTTGATTTATTTATTTTTTAAAAAAGCCCAAATTCATATTTAATAGAATAACCATGCCCCTCTTTTTTATTTTCTCTTTCTTTAACCTGCTCTTCTCGTTTTGTCTCTTTTTATATGTCTTGGTAAGCTTACTCTTAAAATCTCAACTTTTATTAATACTTTTGGCTTTTAGAATCACCTTAATATATATTAGATAAACAATACACTCAACAAGCATTTAAAACAGTACAGGTAATAAACAATCTTCTAACTAAAATAAAATATCTTGCTGACTAAATATTTTTTATTTTCAAAATGATAGAGCTTCTATTCATTTTGTAATAAAAGATGTTTTGCGCTTGGTACTATATACTTTCTGGTATTTTCAGTCTATGAAAAGATAATATATATAACTCAACTTAAATTATGTAGCTTATCAAATCTTCTTCTCAGATAAATATATCATGCCTTTTTTTCAAGTCATACTGGTTTGCTCCCTTTTGCAAACGCGTGTCTATAATATGTAAGTAATTCAAGTGTCTTTACAATCAAAGCGTACATATTAATAAAGTTGTTTATTTTATTTCTTACTTTTTATTTAAAATAAAATATCAATCAAATGGATTTCTATTCTATTGTGAGGTTTGTTATGAACTCCCATAAATGAGCTAGTAAGTATATTATTTCATTTTATTTCATAAAGAAACTTCTATTAATACTTCTGTATCTTTTTTTTGCTCTAAACTAATGTAGTTCTAAACAAGCATATTCTCTAAAAAAGTCCAAAGGATTTCAATTTCATTCAAAGAAGTGTAACACTAAAAAAAAACGTGCTGAATCCATGAAACCAATAAGGTAAGGAAGTATAGTATAAGTCAGGTCATCCAATGTATTCAAGCCGTCTAATAAATGAAAGTATAACATGTATACAGATTGTAATATTTGGATACACACTTTTAAAGAAGTATTAGTAGTCCATATTAAATAGCTAAATATATTTTCCAACTGTTGTGAATGAGTATTGATTACTGCTGAATCTGAGAGTAAGACTGAAGAATAAAATAATATCCTTAGCTATTCCAGTCAAACGGATCTGCCTTTATGATATTATCTAATACACAGATCATCATATACATAATTGATTATTTAGTATTATCACCATGACATGGGATATACAAATACATATACATTATATATGACACCATTATATTTCATCTACATATTTCTTTTATTAGGCAAATACTTAATTGAGAGACTACAACTACAACTATTTAATATTATGAAACATTATCCAAGTGTCTGGGTCGGAATAGTAAAATATTACCAATAGCATAAATGCTCTTCTTTACCAAAACTCTCAGACTGATCTGACTGGAGAAGTACTATATCAATTGTTCTTTCCGGATCTTTCCATAAGAACAATACTCATGGAAGATGACTCATTGTGATAAAGATTACTTAGCATACACTGAATTACAAATTAGAGAAACATATAAATATTAGTAGATAGTTCTGTATAGAAAGACAATCGAATTTTATTATTCTTTACTTTTCTTTTGAAATAAACAACCTAAATAAGTTCTCATGAATTCTTTTGTCTATATTATATTTTGCTTTATTTTCTCCCCACAACACCAACCATTCAAAAATCAATAAAAACCATTTTTTCTATGAGATTCTATTTCAAATGCATCATCTCTTGATGGTGTCAGCAAGATCTATTTAAGTTTTTTTTACAATCATTCATTTGAATGCTGGTTTCTGTCAGGTTTCAGACTGATTCTAGATCGATTTTAGTGAGGTCTATCCAATAATATCATGTAATTAAAGCAAATAAAAATTTTTAAGAGGTAGAGAGTTCAAAGCCAATTCTATAACAAGTAGGGTTTAGGTATGGTTTGAAGTTATGGGTGAATATATAACCAGAATTACAGACAATTATAACATTTCAAGAAAAGGGAGAATTATAACTCTCAATTGATCTATTGATTTTAGTATCTATAATCTCATCATTTAGTTAACTAAATGAAGCAATTTTTATAATAAATATCAAACTATAATTGAATATAAACCACTAATTTTTGGAGGATCTAAACAACAATTAAGCTACTTAAATTGATTGTCTTTTGCAGTGTTCAACAAGACACTGTTTACGGTCTCCCTTGATCACCATTGAATGATTTGATGCTTGAACCCAGGTTTGGCAAAATGCTGCGCCAATGCATTCTTGAGTGAATTGTATGGGAAAACCATGAGAGGGATGGGGCAATCAGCTTTGGTATCAGAGAAAAGAGGATTTCCGCAGTATGTTGATAATGTGGTGATGTATTTTTTGAATGTGCAATTTGGTTGGTGATTGCCTGGTAGATAAATTGCAAAGCACTTGTTGCAGACAATGTATTTGGCAATGCTTTTTGTCATGAAATTGAAGCCGGTCATAGTCTTTAAGGCATCAATAATAAGTGGGAGATTGATATTCTTATCAAAGGCAATAAGAAGATAGCGGAAGAATTTCAACAGAGCAGTTCTACCTGTTTGGACCAAGTAAAACGCCTGAAAGATAATGCCAAATAGAGTCATAAATTGGCTTATTTGAGACATTTCATAAATTTTCAAAGAAGTAACTACAAAGGCAAGTATTTCTGTTAATTATTTGTAACACAATTTATGTATATTTTTTTTAAATGTATGCATACTGGAAGCAATCATGTCTTCAAAATCTTCAACACTGGCAACCTCAACTTTGCTCTTATTTTCAAACTCATCACTTGAATCAGAATTGTCATTGTCAGAAGCCAATGATATTGTCATAACATCAGACTCTTCAAATTAAAAAATCTTGTCTTCTCTCAAAATCGATATACTCTGTATAGTAGTTTTGGCTGATACAATAGAATAATTATCTTTATTTATAATAAAAACAGGCTATTAGCTATCTAAATTATGATTTATTAAAAAGAGATTTTATACTTACTATCAATTGATATTTCAGATACATTTATCATCTGAACGTCTGTCTCTTCTTTGACAACTTCTGTATTAACTGATAATTAACAAAAAGAATATTACATTATAATTTATTTAGTAATGCACATACTACTCAAATGACATTTACCTTAATTTTTTAGGTCAATGTCTAATAACTTATCAGCATTATTATGCTGCTTAAAGGTCTGTGTATTTTACAAAATTCCTCTGATTGCATTTTTGGTACATGATTAACATGTATACATAACAGTGTAGATTTTAGTTGTAGAATTTATAGCAGTAATGTGGTATTTCAGGTATGAAACAATAGAAAAATAAAATATTTGATAATAGGGACGTATAGAAATACTTTGAGACTGTATATAAGTTGTCTTTATTCATAAATAAAAAGTGTCCCTTTTTATAAGAAAACACAATCTGCTCTTGTCATTACGTCTTAGTTTCTTAAGGCTTTCTTCCTTTACTATATTTGGTTATTAGAGTGTATTTACTGCTTAACTAGTGTCAGTGTTACAATTATGACATCAAGTCATAAATCGTACTTCTTTAGCTCTTAGCTATTCTTTTCTCTTTTATACTAGAGCTTTAGGACTTCCTACTAAATTAGCTCCATATCGATCTGACACAGTTTACCCGGCAGTATGATATAATTATCTTAACAATCTTTAAGATATTATCTACAGTACTAACTGTAATAATTATTGGGCTGATTACTTAATCGTTTATATATATTTTATACTGACAAGATGATAGCTACTACGCTATCCCAATATGAATATGTTCTTATATGTGATAAATCCAACATCCGAGTGTCTGGATCACCACAAAAGAGAATTTTTTATTGTTGTTCTGGAAGACAGAAATAACAGGGAGTTTAAAAAATAAATAAATTCGATGGCTCTGCATGTTTCTTCTTGGTGATGAGGCTGTCACACTACTTTTTGTCTCACCAAGACTACTTTTAAAAATATAGTTTAGTCAGTGTATTAAGTTTTATATTTGAATAATCTATACATATCTCAACTCTTCTTCTTGAACTTTTCTGCTTAACTTTGCCAGCATATTTTTTAATAAAAAAAGTATTAATGAAATATCCTGCATGACACTAAATTTAATATGTATGATTTGTCACTTCTCCATTTGGTATTCAGTCTTTATCACTCCTTGAAGGAGAAGAACAGCAACTCATTAACTTCTGAATTTGTGTAAAGCAAATTGGTATTTCAAAATTAACTACTCGGGTCTCAAGGAGTAGTACAACTTTTGCTGACTACTCAATCTTTCTCAGTTTGCCTCTATAATGCTGTCTTCATGTATGATACGTTGACATTGCCTTCTATATATGCAAAACTGTAATCAAATGAGTTTTGCTCTTTTAAAAATATGCTGATATCCGTCTTCTATTTCTTTTTTCACAGATAGTTGATTGGTGCATTTATTCTTGCAGTTGCACTTGGTATCTTATTTGTTCTTGTTGGGATAAAGTCAACACAAGTCTCTGTCATTATAACAGGAATATGTCTTACTCCTCTCACAAGCAATAAAAAATAACTTCTTGTTTTTTTTGATAATTAAAATATACTTTTATTTTAGCAAATTAAAACAGGTAAAAATAAAATAGAGAGCAAGTCATATAAATTAGATATATAAAGTAGCTATACAGATTCACCATCATCTTAAAAAATAACTTCAAGATGATGTTCATTTACGTAGAAAGAGAAAAATAAATGCAAAGTAAAAATTTAAGCAAAATAAAATATAAAAAAAAATCAATTTAAATCTCGCACTTTTAGTAAATTAATAGAAAAGATAGTTGGTCTGTCACATTAATTAGTGGTATTGTCAAAATACAACAATCTTGACAATGAGACAAAAAAAAGTTTTATGATTTCAAATAAAAAATAAATAAATCAAATTGCTATACTCTCTATATAATATATATGTAAAAAAAAATGTTTTTATTATATTGTTTCGCTCTTAAATACAACTTTAACTTTTTAATCTTTTTTTAATATTTTTACCAAACTCTAGAATCAATTTGATTGGTTAATTAAAATAAATTAGTGGCATATCCACTACCATTAGTAGCAGTCACACCAATTTCATTTATAGTATTATTGTCTAATTAATAAATATTTGTTTTTGTATTTAGGTTTATTTAATATAATCAGAAAAAATTGCAAATTCATATCTTAAGAAAGAAAAATATTGAAAAACAATGATATTTGAAATATTTTTCCAAATTTTGTCAAAATTCAAAAAATAAAATTCACCCAAACCTACCCTCCTTTTGCAGCGTTGAACTCTGTATACTGAGCAGTAGCATTTGTATTTATTGTCTGTATTGTGATTGAAAACTATTTTTAAAAATATATCTCTATGTTTAATAATAAAAAAAGGAATATAAAGCAGTTTATTCTATGATTTATTTAGGTTTTATATATTTTTAAATGATAAACAAGTTTCTCTAGACAATTATATTACATAAAATTCTTTTTGAATACTTTATTCATAAAAACTTACTGAGATAAAATTTTACACTATTCTTTTACACATAATTAATTTAATTTCCCTGTGTAAAAGAGAATGATTTTTGCAGTGGTATAAGTTCTTATAAATCTTTGTTTCTTATCTCAAATATTCAATTCTTTTTCTTAACAACTTTTTCAAAACTTCAACTATTACAACAGTTTTGATCTTTTCTTATGTTCAAAAGTTGGTCTTATTATCTATAAGTACTTCAGCTTCATACACTTATACAAACTATCTGATCACATTATAAAATCTGGTTTTTTCATATAATTAATTATAGTTTTACATATAAAAAAAATATATTTGTTTTCTAATGTTTACAATAATAGTAAAGAAACTTACACTAGTTATATTTAATCTAATAAAATATATTAAAGCCGAGTTTTCAATATAAAAGTAAGAAAATCCCGTCAAAAAAATCAAAAGACTCATATTTTCTAATGGTATCAGACAACTATATATATATTAGAAATTTTTTACTTTTTAAAATCTTTTATATTTTTACAATTAAATCTTTTATAGTTTTTGGTAATAAAGATTTTAATAAACTCTGCACACAAAAATTATTATTACTTTTGTTTTTACTAAAATTTTATAAGCTTATAAACTTCATACAGAGGGCCAAAAAGGAAAGAAATTTTTTTGCGAGAACTGAGTTTCAAGATCTAAGATATCTCCAATAATGTATACCACTAAAAATAGGAAGTCACAAGCTCAAAATATGATCTGGTTGTGTTTGTGTTACTTATTAAAATTAACACAAAATGCCTTCTTGGCTCAGGTTAAAGATTATATTTTATTAAAGGAGATATTACTGGCAATCTATAGATCATATAGCCTCCAAAGTACAAAAAGAAGATATAAAAAAGTCCCAAGGGATCACAAAAGACAAAAAAAAAGAGAAGGAAAAGAGAAGATCAAATCATACTAGCTTCAATGGCTGAACCTGCTCTCCGCTTTGCAGCTGTGAAAATAGTTGTAACAGTGAAAGGGAGGAGACAGAATTGCAGAACAAAGAACTTTTCATACAGAGGGGAACAAAAGAGAAAGAAGAGATGCAAAGCAAAAAAAAAGAAAAGAAAAGTAGAGAACTAGAAAAGAAAAGAAAAAGGTCTAAATTATATCCAAAGAGTACCATGTTCAGTCTCATGTGAATAGTCACCATCAGGATTACATATAATATCTATGTGCCAAAGAATAGTCAGCAGTGGTATCCAGTAAGCAGGTCGTGGTTCTTGAGATGACAAAGGCAAGGATGTGATGGCAAAATCAATTCTGTGTATCTGATCTTGGTCAGGTTGAGGCAACTGTTCAAATAGTGCCACAGGAACAAGTGGGCAATCCAACAAATGGCGGCGTGAGGTGTGATCTGATCCACAAGGACATTCCTTTGTTTTGCCTGGTAACCACCCCATTCTCCAACGAATCAAACGGCCACGTTCCATACGTGAGGCTGGCAAAAACAAGATTGGATCAACTCCAAGAACTGGGCGGCATGCTTGAATGAGAACTTGCATATTGGACTGGAGAAAGGTTGCAAATCCAGCTTCTCTAATGCTTTCAAAATGATTTTTTACAGCACTAGGGCTTCGAATTTTGAGTGTTGGAGGGAGATTGGACAGAAGATAGGTTTTTCCCAAGGAGACAAGTGAAGAATAGACGGTATGATGACGGTGCAAAAGAGACAGGAGGCACTAGGCCGGTAAAAAGCGTGATCTTATACAGAACTTGGCAATAAGAGCATCGGCACGGAACTTCATACTTGACAGATTGCAGATGTGCTTCAACACAATTGTAGAGGACGTGGCATGCCCCCCAACAATCATGCGAAGACACTTATCTTGAATGGATTCCAGCACATTGATATCTTGTTTCAGTAGAGTGGAGATTGCCAAACCATATTCAAACTTTGGGCGGACAAAGATCTTATACAATCGTGAACTGAGCAGCAGAGAAAAACCAGAACGACAAGCACCAACAGAGTTTAGGGTTGCCATTGTAGCAAGTGTACCAGAACGTCTATGAGTGGCAATAGACTTGGAAGAAATACCCTTATTGGCAAAAGGAACACCCAGATAAATAAACAGGTCAGTGGCAGAGAGAACTTGACCATATAAAAGAAGTGGAACTGGCAAGCTTGCATGTGTTTTGGGATATATAACTTCACATTTGGTGGGGCTCCATCGATATCCAAGAGTAAGAGAGTGGTCTGCAGCAAGGTCTAGCATGGCCTGAACGTCTGAAAGAGAACCAAAAATAGCTACATCGTCGGCAAAGAGCAGAGAATTGATGGGTGTTGAGAAATGAATATGTCCAAAGCCATCTACACCTGAAGGAGCAAGAAGAGCATTATATGCATCCAATGAGGTAGGAGAGGGTGATGGAACATGGGTTGTAGTTTGTGAGTGAGCAACTGTGCGGAGCAATGGGGGCAGGGAGTTGATATATATTGAATACAGATGTGGACTGAGGACAGAACCTTGGAGAACCCCAGTGGCAGGTGAGAACGAGTGTGAAGAAAAGTTACCCAAAAGGACACAGATAGAGACATTGTCAAACATGTTAACCAAGAGACCCAAAAGTGCTGGTGGAGTGCAACGTTTTTGTAAAGCATGCCAGATGATTCGTCGATCCACTGTATCATAGGCAGCCTTGATATCCAGAAATGCAACAACAGGGTAGTGCTTATGACGGTGATAATAGGCTTTCATCAGATCATGGAGACAGAGAGCTTGATCCAAAGCACCACGGCGAGGACGAAAACCACCTTGAGCCACATCCAAAGGAGGAGAGTACTTGTGCAACTGGGGGGCTATACACATCTCAAAAAGCTTACGCAGTACAGAGGTCAAGGAGATTGGTCGGTAGTTTGCCGGGTCAGTTGGACTACCCTTCTTGAAGATTGGGAAGACCTGGGCTTGGCGCCACAAACTTGGAACATATGACCATTGCCAGCAAACTGTAAATAATAAAGTAAGAATGGGTGAGACATGTGTTTTTACAGGTTTTAGCATTTCAGCTCTGATATGGTCTGGTCCTGGTGCCTTGCGGTTAGGCATAAATTGCATGAATTCCTCTACAATTGGTGAGGTAAAGGGAGAGTCATCAGAGGCAAAAGGCACACTGTTACAAGTGGTCATTGGTGCTGGTGGTCGGGTTGCTGGAAGTATATGTCCACTATATACTGTTGCCAAATAGTCACACATTGTTGCTGCTGCTATGGCTGGTCCATCATCGTGCTGGAAAGTATGTTGTGGCTGTCTACGGCGTTTTAACTGCTTTATCTTTGATGTTGCTTTGCTGAAGTCACGTTCCATAGACTGACAAAAGACATGCCAAGACTGACGTTTTGCTTGCTGAACCTGAGATCGGAATTCGGCCTGTGCATGCTTGTGTTTAGTCCACCAAACAACTTTGTCAATACCTATTGCTAGGCGCCATTTTTTGTAACATTGGTTACGACGATCTGCTGCTGTTTGCAAAGCTACATTCCAGAAGGATTTCCAATGATTTGGGCGAGAGGGTCGATGTCCAATTGAGCTATTTAATGAGTCATAAATGAGTAAATTGAACTCATCAGTGATAGCATCAATGTTGGGTCTAGTGAGTGGTGGATTCTGTACAATGTCTTGCAAGGTGGAAAGGAGGGAGGTCGAGTTTTGATTGAAGGTATGAGCATAAAGAGCATGGACATCAGGTTCATTGAGGCGTGAGAGGTTCCATGTCTTGCGTAATGGTGGTGGCATATTGGTAGAGTGCTGTAGATCATAGGTAAAGGAAAGTGATAAAAGGCGATGATCTGATCCAAGAGACAAGTCAGTAGCAATATGAAGAGAAGGATTGATGAGTGGCATATTAGTTATAAAGAGGTCAATAATACTGCTGATTTCATAGTTGTTGCGGAAAGAAATATATGTTGGTATGCAAGGTGCAAGATCTGCATTTACAACTGATAGAGATCTCTCTTCTATCCAAGAACATAGTGCCAGTCCACGAGAATTTGATGCATAGTCACCAGTAACAGAGCCAAGTCTTGCATTGAAGTCACCACAAAGAATGGTATCATGTGTTAAAGGAATGGAAGAGAGTACATGTAGGACATCATGAGTGGGCATATTTGGTGGAAGATATAAGCATACAATTCTGAGTGAGCCAATTTTGACAGCCAGAGCATATTTGGAGGACATAGGTATTTGAGTGACGGCATAAGGACAGTGAGGTGATATGAGAACAGAAACACCCATAGAGCCCCTATAGGTGCCAGCTACAGGAGACCCATACAAGTGAATTTGTGACCATGATGTAGGAAGATGTGAGGGAGAGAGAAGCCATGTTTCTGTAATGAAGAGCATATGTAAGGACTGACAGTGTTGAAGGGTATCTTGAATGGCTCTGGGTTGCAGGCCATTGGCATTCCATAATCCGATATTGAGATTACTCATTCAGACATAGTGACTGATGAGCTGCGCTGACGTTTGAACAAAGACCCGCCAGTAGCATTAGTAAGAGTAGTACGTGTTGGTATTTCATCTTCACTGATCCACCCTTCCTCACAAAAGAAGTGACCAACTGGGATAGCAACGTGTGGGCGCAAGAACTGTAGGGCTTGGAGACATCTATCATGGTGAAGCATGGCAGCAGTGTTGGCAAGTTCATGAGTAGACAGAGATGCATACTTGGGATCAGCAACATTATCAGGATCAAGTGGATCAAATGCGTCCAAAATCTCAACAGAAGCAGTTGTCAGTTCGGCCTTAAATGTATCAGCATACTGGACATGAACAAGGATGCCAATGACACCTCTGGCTGGGAAGTTAATGTCCAAAAGTCGAGAAGAATCCACACCAAGAGTGCGGAGAGAGGAACGGACTTCTTTGTGCTTAAGGCGTCTTGATCTTGGAATATAAACATATTCATAACCTGAAGGACCAGAGGGAAGAGCAAACATACGGACAGAAGCTGCAATACGGCGAGCAGAGGGAACAGTAGACATTTTTGGGGCAGTTACAGGAAGAGAAACACTGGCTTTAGTAGCCCAAGTGGAGGCTTCCAGACCTGGTTCTTTGTTTTTGTCAGGAGCACCTACTGCGCCGGCTGGGTTCGAAAGTGAAATTTCTGAAAAGTTTTTTTCAGGTGCACTCTGAGATCCTAATTGCTTCTGCAGATTAGCAATTGTTGTTCTAGCATGGTCTAATTCAGTAGTTAGTCTTGCATTCTCTGCTGCAAGTCGCTCCAACTGGTCGGTTCTGTTTTGCACATTCATGATTTGTGCCTGCAATGTTGTCAGGAATGAGGTAAGCTCGGTTGGCAATCCCTGCATGTTGCCGATTTGCAAATTGGCCATTGGGATTGAGAATGCAGATGGCGTAATGTTGTCTGATTGAGCCGAAATTTTTTTTGCTGACAGCTGGGATACCAAGGACAAGGACTGCACTACTTTTGGCAATGGGAGGTACGTTTTTCGTGATGGATGGATCGTTTTGCGTAAAGATGTTGATGGATGGATACACTTTATATGTGGATTCGTCAAAAATAAAATTTTGGAACCCGGCAAATAAAATGCTTAAGCGAAAGAGCAGTGCCTTCTTGGCTCAGTTGGCAGAGCGTCTGCCTAGTAAGCAGAAGGTCGCCAGTTCAATTCTGGCAGAAGGCAATTGTGACTCACTTACACACTTATTAAGTGTGTGAGTTTTTAATTTATATTGTTGGGTACATATCGTTCCAGATCTGAGTTGTGTCAAACATTATTTTGATGAATCCATAAAATCTGAAGATGGTTAACCACAGTACTGTCAAGTCTCGATCTGGTATTTCTTTTCTGGCACTTGTAACTAAGTCGCAGAATCAATACCACTGGGGATCGTCAAGTTTATGAATAGTTTTTAGATAAGAATAAAGATGCTTTTTATTAAATATATTTCTTGACTATTTATACAAAATGACTAGGGGAGCAGTGCTCCCCCCCTCCCCCCTCCCTGGCGGGGGGCCCTGGAGCCTACCAGAAGTTAATATAAAACCCTTCCCTATTGGAAGTCTAAGTACCGTATAGCACAATTAATAGGAACATTTTATTTGAGTGAATTATATGAAAAGAAAGGATATGTATAGATGTTTTATTATTCAAAAAAAAATTAGTTAGATGAGTTTATAGTGTATGTTATATATAATTTTTTACTAAATGTCAAAGACTTCCTTAAATACAACATTGTCTGTAAATACAGTATTTGCCGTTTCGTTGGAATTTGCTAGTGTATCAAGCATTATCTTGATTGTAGAAGGTTTTCTGACCCGGGATAGAGCAACATACAGCTGGCCATGGGAGAATACTGGGGCAGGGAGATATAATCCAACACTCTCAAGAGTTTGACATTGTGACTTGTTTATTGTCATTGCAAATGCAAGACGAACTGGAAATTGGAACTGCTGGAATTCAATTTCATCATTTGATCCAGATGGATTAAGCTTTATTCTTGGAATAAGAGATACTTGCCCAGCATTTGATCCAGTCACAATTGTTGCTCTGATGACAGATGTTCCAAAAGAGTTGCAAATCAGGCATGTACCATTACAGAGCCCATTTTTTGGGTCAAGATTGTGAAGAAGCATAATAGGACATCCTTTTTTTAAGGACAGTGAGGGAGGTGGTAGGGATCCAGGATCATGGTATTTAGTAGCTCAACTGGATATGTCAACTGACCATCTTTATCAATTCCCTGGTCGACGCTCTTAAACTCTCGTGCATCTCCAGGAAACTGGCTCAGAAGAATATCATTGAGTTTCTTGACATCTTTATTCTTAGGAGTAAGCAAAGCACGGCCCATGAGGAAATGAGGGTTGGCTGCATTAGAGGAGAGATCATGGAAAACTGCTTTGGCCAGATCAGCAGGATTACATCCAGAAAGTAACATATGGGGCAGAATTGGGATGGTGTCATCACTGCCTGTTGTGTGGGCAGAACCACTACCAACTTGCAAGAGAAATGCTTCAAATTCCCTAAGCTCTAATGTTTCTTGTTCATTATTTGCTTGGGCAATTCGCATGTTTGTTGTAAGCCGCAAGATTTTTACATTTCTTTATGCAGATGCTTTCTTGATACATTGGCTTACAACCTGAGCTCTTGTTGCCTTGGGTATAACAGGAAGGACCTGCCAAAAATCGCATCCAAAAACAAACAACTTCCCTCCAAATGGAACGTTTTCAAGCAATGGATTGACAGCCTTCATTATATTTTGCATGGATCTGCTTACAGTATTAAAAACATCTTTACTAATCATAGAAGCTTCGTCTCAGATAACCAATTCCGTTCTTCTAATAAGTTGTGCCATTTGCGAGTTTGCGTTGATGAAGCATAAGGAGTTAAGATCAACTTGCACTGGAATCTTAAACCTGGAATGTGCTGTACGCCCACCGTCTAGCAGCAATGCAGCAATTCCACTTGTTGCTACTGCAAGAGCAATTTTTCCTTGTTGGTGAGTTTTTTGAAGCAAGGCATTAAAGACAAATGTCTTTCCCATCCCACCTGGACCATCCACAAAGTACAATCTTGAGGCTCCCACGTTTTCTTCAATTGCACTTAACACTGTTGTATAGACACGTCTTTGTGAATTATTGAATGTCAATGTATCTGGATCTGGCAAAAGCTGGGCTTGATCACATAAATCTTCTTGTTCTTGTATGATGGCTTGAACATCTTGCCCATTTGGGCTAAAGTGCTGGATGTCAGGCATTGGTGGAAGAACAAATCCAGTGAACAACATGAGAGACATAGAGTTGGCAGATAGATGACTTTCGATATCCCATAAACATCTGTCAAACATATCTTGTGTGGGGGCTAATGCAGGAATTCCACTACTTTCTCTTGCCAAATGAAGATAATCTTCAATCATAGAATTGCGATGAGCAAGCCACAAAGAGAAAGGATCTGATACTGCACAGAAAATCAAAAGAATAGCAAAGAGTCTTCGTAAAGAAAATGGGATCTGATGAGCTGCTGCCTCTTCCATACAGTTACTCCACTTATCATCATTCAAAAGTAATCCCAGAGCACGACATGCAGCTTGGTTTGTTTCATACACACATCCTTCTACTGTACATATGTCTTCAAAGCTTTTGGCCCCTTTAACATTATGCAGCAGTAATCGTAACAAATATTTTTCAATATCTCTCGGAGACACTGTGTAAACTCTGCCAATCATTCCTTTATCAAACCTCTTACGTGCTGTCCATTTTCGTTCTTTTGTATTCCATACATAAAGAGAAGAAAAGTCGACGTAAAGAAGTTTTTCAGATGATGGGCGTGTAGCATCATAGTCAAAATATCCCATTAAAGTAGTGTTTTTTCTGGAATTTCAACATCCTCTGGGTTAGAAGATGGATTATAATATATGGGTTGGGCATTTTCCAGATGGATTGAAAGTCGTTGGTAGCTGGAATACTCTTGATGAAGCTTGAAAGAAAATATTCTCCAGCATACTTCAGAAGTGGAGACATACTGAGCATCAAGAAACTCATTAACTTCGTTTACATGGTCTTGTTGTTGTTGTGGAGCGGAATTGGTGGGTGTAGGCTGCACACGGGCCATTGCATAGCCATGTCCTTTATATACATATTTGTAGAGGTATTTTACAGCAGAAACAGAGGTGCTAATCTCAACATTCATATGAGCATTGTATTTTGCACATATGTATCTATTGTGTGGAACAACCCATCCATTATCCATGATCTTTGGCCCTCTTCTAATAACTCTTCCATTTCGACTGCGTTGATAAATAGAATATCCGTTTCCACTATCGCTAGTCTCATTGCAAAGCTTTTTAGAATAATTCTTTGAACAGATCCCATTCTTCATGCATGATGCTTTTGGATATTTCTTTCTGCATGGGCCATGCATCATGCATTTTTTTACTGTTTCATATGCCAATGGCTCAGTTTCAGGATCTGGGATTTCAGCCGAAACTATTCTGTCAAAATCTTCTATTGTTTTTGGTTTAACTTGTGGTCGCAAAATCAAAAGAATGTGGGCATGAGGAAGTCCGCGCTTTTGGAATTCAATGACATATATAAAGGCCAAAACTTTCTCCAGAATATTTTTTTTGTAAGGTCAATCATGAGCTCTTTGAGCTTCATATTGAAAACCCAAGAACAAAGATCTGGTCTGTCATTAGCTTTTTGCCCAGCCAACAGGGAATTTGTGATTTCTGGCCACTTTGAATTGCAAGTGAAAGTTATGAACAAATCAGGCTTGCCAAAACAACGCACAATACTCATTGAATCTTGATAAAGTTGAGCCATATACCGAGGGCTACCAATAAAAGAAGATGGAAGAATAACTCTCTTTCCAAGATTTGCAAGATTACAATTGTTATGGATAACAGCATCCTGAATTCCACTATAAAGATCTACACGGAGACGATTTTGATTGCTGGTGATGAAGTGCAACCGATCGTGCTCAACTTTGGCATACATATCAACAATATATTGTTGAAAGAGACGGCCAAAAAGATGGAGGAGGTGCTGTGTGTTGCGTCAATATATCAAACGGTTTGAGTACCATTGCATTACTGTGACATGCTCTCCTGACAATGAGCTGGCATCAATAGTCCAACCATTTTCACCATGTGGAAAGAGTAGCACATAGTGTAAAGCATCATACGATCGGTGGTACTCATTGATGTTCTGTTGGAAGTTGGCTCTGGTGTGCAGCACAATGTCTCTTGAAGTACCCTCTTCATTATTCATAATAAGAACTGCTATTTCACTTGCAGTTGGAGCATTGTACCGTCTTAGATCCCAAGGCCCCTCAGCTACTAAACGCAAAGTGAGATCTATAGATTGTCCCTTTTCCCAAGAAATTTGATCCATTGTTCTGAAGAGATGTACAAATGGATTTGTTTCCATAAGAATGGACTGAATCTTCTCCAAAACACTTCTCTCCAATTGTGGGGAATGGTACTGTCTTTGATCTATCTGAGCAGCACTATCATAAATATAGATCTGAACGAATTTTGGGTGAGCGATATCAGATTCTGTCACTGGCAAAATAGATCCAATTCTATGACAAATTGTTCCGTGAATCCGGAAGTTGTATGCCCCATTGATATTGTTGCCAACAGAGGTATCAATTTTAGCTCCCAAAGAAGTAAAGCTCATTGTACTATTATAGCTTTGAATGTTTTCAAGAGACTACTTTCCATCACGTGTTCTATAGTTCAAAAGCTCAGCAATTCCTGTAGATGTTGGCTCAATTTGGGGGAGAACATGCTTTCCTTTGTTACAACACATAGAGAACGTGGGGCTTCTTAAAGAAGAACGACTGTTTTTTTCATGTGCCCACATCATTGCCCCACAAAATCGACACTCGATATCCATATCTCCCCTGTTATCAACTGCTGGTTCTGAAATAGCTGGAAGTCGGGCAATATTATTCAAGCCTCTGCCTCAATTTCTAGATCCTCTTGCTCTGCTACTGTTATTGTTTGGACAAAATCTGCTTGTAATTTGGTGATGATCAGTTCCGTTACAGTGAGGACAATGGGGTAAAATTGATCCTCTATTCACAGTTGAAATCTCCTCGACTTCTTCTTCTCTTCTAGTCACTTCTTCATTGGATGAAGTCTCCTCAATCTCTTCTTCCATGACTGCTTCAAGAACTTCAGTAATAGTCTCATTTGCGAGTGGAAATTCAGTCAACTCAGAAACTGAAATAGAAGTCAATGTTTCTATGTCCAAATTTTGGTCTTGGACAGGCTCACTTCTTATTCTCAAGGCAGCAGCTATTTTTTTTTATAAACACATTTATTATTAAAAAATATATATAATACTTGCAGTAATACGCATAAGTGTATAAATAAATAGTTACTTTGGCTACTTTCTGCAGGATATTCATCTACATTAGTTCTCTTTTGAGGAATGTGGAGAGAAATATTCTTTGGGTTCATGAGACATTGCTTATGAGTACTTCTGCTATGTCCAAGCATATGGCAAGCAGCACAACGACATTGAGTAGATGACATTTTATTTTTTGGTTTTTTTTTCAAAGTTAGAGTTTGGTTTGATAGTTGTATAAGTTTTTTGGCAATAGTTTGTAAAATAAATTCAAGGGGTTAATATCTCGGTATATCATGTGACATAGTAATGTCAGGAGCGGATTGGAATTGACACTCAGTTCCAATCCTACCCAATCAGGAACAACTACTCCAACCGCAGTAGTTGGGTGAGCAAGGCCAAGAAGAAGAAGACAACCATTGCTCAGCAAAATACCACAGCAAAAGGACTTAGCTAGAATCTAAGATACTGCGGCATCTTATAAATTAATATAAATATCACAAATATTATCACAAATAAACATTATCTTTATTTTCATATTTCATTCTATCTTATTATCTTATTGTGTGACTTCTCGCACATTACAGTAAAAGTGCTAGATTTTAGATGTGAATAGATGTTTTACAGGCAAATTCGTATATCACGTGATGCTGCTAATTTTGATTGATTTTAGATATATAGATAATTGATTTCTAGTTAAAAGAATAGCTATGATAATATGTCTTAGATGCCTGTTGTCCAGTAATATCTTCTACAAGTATATTCACTATCTTAAACGTCTAAAACATATATAAAAGACCAATTGGCAAAGTCAAGATCTTTTATCCTAAAAAGTCAACTCTTACTGGTTGCTTATAACTACCGATTTTGTTCACCAATGTCAACTCTGAAAGTACCTCTTTATGCACAGTAACATCTTCCTGAGCATTAACCGCAGTATAATGACTCTTCTTTTATTTAAATACTAGGGGAGTGGTGCCCCCCCCCCCCCCCCCTTTGGGGGGTCCCCATGGACTCTCCTCCCTGGCGGGGGGGGGGGGGGCAGAGCCTACCGGAAGTTAATATAAAACCTTTCCCTATTGGAAGTTCAAATATTGTATGCCACAATTTAATATGGTTATTTTTCTATATCCTTTTGTTGAGACAGGAGCTTATAAAATAAATTATATTATTAAAGATATAGATATATATGGAATTGAGAAGGAAAATAAGAATATAAAAAGATGTTTGCATGTGGCATAAACATAAAACAGTATAAAGAGTATATAGATTTAATAGTAAGAAAAGAAATTGGCATAATTTTGTTAAAGTACTTGGGTCATATATCATAGGCATAGGTTATTTGGTTTAGACTTTGAAAAGTACTTCGTTATATACAACGTTTTCAGTATATACAATGGCTTGTGGCATATTTGGGTCATATGTATGGTTGAGCATAATTTTGATACCAGATGGTTTCTGGATGCGGGAAAGGGCAACATATAATTGGCTATGAGAAAAGACTGGAGAAGGGAGGTATAAACCTACTTTATCAAGTGTCTGTCCCTGGAACTTGTTTATAGTCATTGCAAAAGCAAGACAAACAGGGAATTGACAGTGTTGAAAAGATATGGTTGAAGTTGATTCGGAAGGACTGAGTTTAATCTTAGGGATCAGAACAACTTTTCCTGAGTGTGAGCCAGTTACAACAGTTACCTTGATAACATGACCACTAAAAGAATCACAAATTAGATGTGTACCATTACAGAGACCATTCTTAGGGTTGAGGTTCCTGAGGAGCATAATTGGGCAATCTTTCTTTAGATTGAGAGAGTGTAGGGGAAGTGATCTAGGATCCAAGCTGTTGAGTAACTCAACTGGAAATTCCAAAAGAGCATCTTCATCAAGTCCTTTGTCAATACTCTTAAATTCCTGTGCCTCTCTAGGAAACTGTCTTAATAAGATATTATTTATCTTTTTGGCATAATTGTTTTTTGGAGTGAGTATGGCATGGCCCATAAGGTAATCCGTGTTTGTTGAATTGTCTTGGAGGTCGGAAAATATGGCACTGGCCAGGTGAGAGATAGTAGAGCCATGAATAAGCATTTCGTTGCGAACAGGGATTGTATAGTCCCCCCCAACTGTAGGAATTGATCTACTTCCAGCACGCAAGAGATAGGCAGCAAATTCTCTAAGGTCTGTTTCTTCAGCTGGACTACTTGCCTGTGCAATACGCATATTTGTTGTTAGTTTCAGGTATTTAACCCGATTTCACATTCATGATTTACTAATGCATTGTTCTACTATTTGAGCTTTAGAGACTCGAGGGACAATAGGTAGAACCTGATGGAAGTCTCCTCCAAAGGCAAAGAGTTTTCCCCCAAAGGGTACACACTCAAGTAGTGGATTCATAGACTTCATAATGTCTTGCATTGTTTGGCTAACGGCATGGAACATATCCTTGCTAATTATTGATGCTTCGTCCCAAATGATTAACTCGGTCATTTTAAGTAGCTGAGCAATTTGAGAATTTGCCTGTATATTGCACATGAAGTTTATGTCAAGCTCAAGTGGGATCTTGAAGAGCAAATGTACCATGTGGCTACCATCCAGCAATAATGCAGCAATTCCACTTGTTGCTACTGCAAGGGCAAACTTTTCTTGCTGTCTAACCTTTCTCAGTAATGCATTGAATACGAACGTCTTGCCAGTACCGCCAGGGCCATTGATAAAGAAAGATCAAGAAGATATCTCAGTTGCATTTAGTGAATCTAAGATTGTGTTGTACACTGTTCTTTGATTACTGTTAAACAGAAAAGGTCAGAATCTGATAAAGTGGATGCCTCGGCACAGAGGTCTTCTTGTTCTGTTATTAATGTGCGTTTTCTTTGAGCATGTGCCTGCTCTGGTATAGTTGGCAAGGGCGGAAGTGTGAAACCATCAAAGGAAGAAATGAATACGGAATTCACAGAAAGATGATTCTCAATGCTCCATATGCACCTATCGTACATTTCTTGAGTTGGTTCCAGAGAAGGGTCATTGTGCTCTGTTCTTGCTGCGTGAAGATAGTCTTCAATCATTGAGGAGCGATGGGCAATCCAGAGAGTATAAGGATCAGATACCTGACAGAATACCAAGAGAACAACAAATAATTGTCTCATTGATGACAGCAACTCATGTGCAGCGGCTTCTTCTATGCAAGCATCCCATTCACAATCATCGATCAATAGGCCAAGAGCTCTATGAGGTATTCAGGATTGTTTATGGGTTAGTATCTCAATAATGGGAAAAGTAGATACTGTGAGAGTGTTATTTATTAAAGAGACAAAATAATATTGTTTATATCTGCTACTATTCAAATCCCTGTAATTCAAATCCCTGTTGTGTAATGGTTGGTTTACACTGTATGAGTGTGTAGTGTACGTGTGCCTGGTGTGTAACAGTTCCGGAGATTGTTAACTTGCCAGGTTCATTAGCAAGAAGGAACCAGTGTTTGGTTGTGGGGTCTGTTCTTCACTCAATTGTGGTGTGTATACCACATTACCCCCTTCCAGGTTGAATAACTGTGTTGAGAGTTGATTTACTTTAGACTGAACGGACCATGTTAGCTTCTTGGGCATAGCATCGGGCGTTAGCATCGTGAACATTATCGTGTTGTACGTAAGCGTATTGAGCGTTAGCATCTTGAGCGTTTGCTTCGGCGTGTAGGTGTGGGCTGCGTAGTGCGGCGTTTGCTAATGTATGTTGCAGTGACGGCGCGTGTCTGATGTGGGTTTTGTGTCTTGTCAATTGGTGTTGTACCAAGTCGATCCCAATAATCCGCAATAGGTTTAGGGCTGCTAAAGGACTCAGGCGTTTGCCATGTATCGTCTTTTTCTTTGTAGCCTTCCCATCTTACTCTGTACTCGTATTTTCCTTTAGCCAGTTCTCTATGAGCTACTACTGCTCCGACTGTAAAGTATTCTTTGCCAATTTTCTGGACTTCATCTAGTGAGACGAGTTTGTCCTGTGAGATCAGCTTGAGTTGTGAGAGTGAATATTCTCTGGGCATTGGTAGTCCTTGTTCATCCATGAGGATGTAAGAACCTCCCTGCTTCTCTCTGACTACGGTGTAAGGACCTTGGTATGCAGGTTCTAGTTTACCGTGTTGGAGTTCTTTAATCATGACTTGGCTATTAGGAGGGAATTGTATCATCCTGTATTTCTTATCAAACTTGCCCTTTTGTGCATTTGTTACTGTTTTTGCTCTTTCAGCGATTGCGGGAAATACAACGTCTGCCATTGTTTTTATACACTTTTGTAGCTCATCCTCTGTGAGTGATGGTACTGCTGGATCATCGGCGTAGCTTTTAAATCCGTTCATTGTTCTGGCGAACATAAGGTTGTAAGGAGCCGTTCCATTACGTTTTGTTACTTTGGCATTCATTGCTAGCTGTATGCTAGGTACATAGAGGTCCCAATCTCGGGTTGCTCCTTTTATACATTTCTTAATCGCGTTGGTTGAGGTTTGAACCCAGCATTTGGCTACACCATTAGCTCTTGGGTGATAGGGCGTAGCTAATCTGTGATCAAAACCAGATGTTTCAGCTAGTTTTTTCATAAGTGAATTGACGAACTCTTTGCCATTGTCTGATTGTAAGTATCTAGGGAATCCGAAATTACAGAAGACGTCTATTACAGTGTTGACAACAGTGTCCTGTGCTTTATCAGGTATTGCATGTAGTACACAAAATCTTGTGCAAATGTCTACTATTACTAGTAAGTAGTTATTACTGTTATGTGAGGTCGTGAAAGGACCTGCTAAATCAATAGCCCAATGATCGCATGGTAAATATGTGTGAATTGGTCGTAGAGGGTGATAATCTTTCTTTGCTATTTTATACTTTTGGCATTCTATACAGTCTTATACAACCTTGCGGCGTCTCTATATATGTTTGTCCAGTGTATCCCTTCGTCATGAAGTGCGTTTGTCATGGCATCTGCTCCAAAGTGTCCGAAAGTGTGAGCTTTGGCAAGAAGTTCTTCTCTGTCACTGTCTGGTGGTGTTAGCATCTCGTTGTAATTGGTGTTGACTACAGTTTGTTGTCTATTAATGACTGTTTTTTTGGCCTGTGAAATTAACTGCGAAGTCATTACCCCCTTCCAGCTCTTTTTCTGTAGGGAAAAGGCGTGATAGCTGGTCAGGTAAGATGTTGCTTAGACCGGGCAGGTGGAGTACCTCAAATGAATATTCGAGTATGGTATCCAGCCAGTTTATCATCATAGCGTTGGCAATCTTTTGTGTATGTATATATGTGAGGGCTTTGTGATCGGTGTATAGAGTGAACGGATTTCCCCAAAGATATTTGTGGAACTTATTCAATGCATATATTACTGCGAGTAGCTCACGTTTTGTAGTGGAATAGTTTCGTTCGCTTTTAGACAATGCACGAGCCATGAAACCGATGTGTTGCGTTTCTCCATTGATGACTTGATATAGGACAGCACCTATTCCTACGTTTGATGCGTCTGTGGCCACACTAAAAGGGTACTTTAGGTTTGGGTAGCACAGGATAGGCAGTTTGAGTAGGATGTCTTTTAGGTTTGTGAAGCTGTTATAATGCTCGTTGGTCCAGAGAGGTGTAAGATCACCTTCGTTACGAAGTCGATCAAGAGGTGCGGTGAGCTGGGAGACATTAGGTATATGTTCCCTGAAGTAATTTATAACACCAAGAAACCGTTGTATATCTTTTCCGGTGTTAGGCGTAGGCCATGCTTGGATGTTACTGACCTTTCTTGTATCCAGTGAAATGCCTTTATCTGACACACAAAAGCCTAGTAAGAAGACTGCTCTTTGTGCGAAATGACATTTCTTTGGATTTAAGATGGGATTAACACTAGTAAGTTGTTCTATTGCTGTTTTAACATGTTTTGTGTGTTCCTCCATGTTACGAGAGAATACCACAATATCGTCTACAAATGTGATTACAAAAGGCATATCTTTGAAAGCAATGTTCATAACCCGCTGGAATTTAGATGAGATGGGTTTAAGTCCAAAAGGGCAGCCGCAGAACATGTACTGCCTTCCTTTGAAGGTGAATGTTGTTTTAGGTCTGTCTGGCTTGTATACCTCAAATCGATGGAAAGCACTTGTAAGGTCTAGGGTAGTGAAAACAACCGCATCTTTAAGTGTGTGAAATACGTCTCTTATAAGAGGTAAAGGATATCTGTCGTCTTTTAAAAGTTTGTTGATATGTCTGGGGTCTAGACAGGGTCTTCTGTCTGTGTAATTACCAAACATGTCTTTTTTCGGTGCTAGTGTAATAGGACTATTCCATTCTGTATCATTAGATGCCACCTCTATCGTACCATCTGCTAGCCAAGTGTTTACAGTCTCTTGGATTCTAGGCTCATATACTACCGGTAAAGGGTATTGTCTTCTGTAGGAAGTTACGCCTTCTGGTGTGTCGATATGGATGATAGATTCTGGTATAGTGCAAAATGATGTTTTAGGAATAAGTTTGTTGGATCTGATAGATTGTTCTATAGCTTCCGTAAACTGTTTTTGCTCCTCAGATGTGCCAGCAGGAGATTTATTAGGTTCTGGCCCATCATCTGGAGTGTTTTCTCTCAATGAATCACTTTTTTGATCGTCCCAAGTAGTTGCTAAGTTTCTAATTGCCATGCCCAGTCTGGGCATTAAGTCTGTGCCAATGCTCATCTGTGTGCCTAAGGCTAAACTCATTACTACGAAGTTGTGATTCAGTTTACGACTCATATAAGATAATGAAAGGTTCTCAACAGTGCCTAAATGTTCCGCTAAGCTATTCTCTGACGCTAAATAAATGTGCTGCTTTTTTGAACTACATTTAGTGATAGGTAGAGAGAGAGAGGAGACAAGGTCTGGAGAAATGAAAGAAGCGTTTGCTCCGGGGTCCACCAGTGCCCACACCCAGCTACTCTGAACAATTATAGGAACATAGAGTGAGCCGTCGTTATGTGACGGTGCAGTGAGGTGGTGAATGTTAAGGTGTTTACCTTGTGCTTGTAGATTGAGTTGGCTCAGGTCCAGCTCAATTCTACTATTCAGCACATCCTCACTGTTGACTGTTCTTGTGCTGCGGTTTGCAAATACCGGCTTTTTGGCTTTGGCCAACTGAAATTCAGGGCATTTATGCACGTTGAAGTACGGAACTTTATGACTGTAATGGCAGAGGGGTGCTGGTCTTGGTGCTGGTGGTGTGAAGGTCTTATTCTCCGTGCTCGTAATACTCTTGAGTATGTGGCATTCGTCTTTGCTGTGTCTGCCCTTGGGATGCAAAGGGCAGGATCCTCTGTTGTTGTGATTGTTTCCACGTTGTTCTCTACGGAATTCACCGCGTCCTCTCTTGCTGCCGGTGTACTTGTGATTGTCTTCTTGGTATCTCTTGGTACCACTTGTGGTCCGTTCCTCTTGGAACAGGGAGTCTGTCTCCTCACCACTAGTGGCCACAATCAACGGTATGACTTGGTGTATGTTCTTGGGAACAACCAAGCCGTAGTGCTGCGTAAGTGTTTGCCACGCTTTCTCTCTTACAGGTCTCAACAGCTTGGAGGTGAAGAGCCATACAAGCTCGTCGCTACTGTCGAGGTTGGTGGCATGAACGCTGTCCAGGAATCTTTCCGCATATGCTCTGACGAGCTCTCCTGGCTTTTGCAGCATGCAGTGGACTTCATGCTTCTTGATCTACAGATGGTACAGGTTACCGTGCTCGCTTTCTAGCTGCTGGCGTACCTCCTTCCACTTCAAACCTCTTCCGGCCCTTGTCTTCTCAAATGAGACGCGTTGTCTCTCATCACAGGTAAGCCAGAACAAGCGTTCCCAGTGCTGATCAAAATCCAGGTTGTGTGCCCGGAGCTGCACTTCGAAGTCGTTCAAAAACGCGGCAATGGAGTCGTGGACTGCCTTGTTGGTCTGATGGACTGGTCCACCACGAAGCTGGAAGGCAGGAAGGTTGGGGGGAACAAAGGAGTCTGCCTTGTTGTTGCCTCGGTATTTTCCAGCTTTCTTCTCAATATTGGCCCTGAAGACCTCAACGGCTGATGGGCTGGACATCATCTCTTGGGCGTCACAGAAAGCCACCCAACGCTCTTTGGTGTTGGCCACCTCTTCTTGGGCCTTTCTTATATCGTCGAGTTTAGCCTCGGGGTTTTCCAGAACCTTTATCAACTTTTCTGCTGCTTTCTTGCGGCAAGCGTCAATTTCTATCCCAATTGCCAGGATGTTGATTTCTTGGTTGCGTTCCTCTTCCTCCATCTCGAAGTCCTCGTTGTTGCTTTGGCTGTCTTCTCTAGTGTCCTTTTGCAATTCGCTCTTCTGCGATTCATCATTCGAACTGGTGATGGAGGCATTCGCAATGTAATTGTTCATTTTTGTCAAAAATACACTTCACAGTAAAAAATGAGGTATTCGGGATTGTTTATGGTTTAGTATCTCAATAATGGGAAAAGTAGATACTGTGAGAGTGTTATTTATTAAAGAGACAAAATAATATTGTTTATATCTGCTACTATTCAAATCCCTGTAATTCAAATCCCTGTTGTATAATAGTTGGTTTACACTGTATGAGTGTGTAGTGTACGTGTGCCTGGTGTGTAACAGTTCCGGAGATTGTTAACTTGCCAGGTTCATTAGCAAGAAGGAACCAGTGTTTGGTTGTGGGGTCTGTTCTTCACTCAATTGTGGTGTGTATACCACACTCTACATGCAGCCTGATTTGACTCATGAAATACACCCTCAACAGTTTGCAGATTTTCAAAGCTTGTGGCGCCTGGTACATTGTGCAGCAAGATCCCCAAGAAATATTGCTCTGCATCTCTTGGGGATACAGCATACACTCTCCCAATTGTTCCTTGTGAATATCTCTGTCTTGGTTTCCAAGTCTTGTCTTTTACATTCCAAACGAAATGAGAAGAAAAGTCGTGGTAGAGATGTTTGCGAGCATCTATGTGCTCCTCATTGTACTTGAACTATACCGTCAATATTGTGCCAACATTTGTCATTGAGAGGGCATCCAGATTATTGTTATCCCAAAAATACACATTCTGAGTATTCTTGATATATATTGCCAGTCTTTGATGTGTTGTTGGGTGTTTTTGGTGCAGCTTAAAGGAGAATATTTTCCAGGATGCCTCTGAAGCTGAGACATACCTAGCATCAAGAAACTCATTTATTTAATTTGTTGGCTGTTCTTGCTGAATACTGTTGTTTGTGGTGCTGGCTGTTGCTGTTGTAGATGTGGTTGCTGTTGCTGTTGCTGATTGGATGTTTGCCATTGTGCAATCATATCCTTTGTATACATACTTGTAGAGATATTTGACAGCTGAAACTGATATACTAATTTCCACATTAATGTGGGCATTGTATTTCATGCACAGATACTTGTTATGGGGTACAACCCATGTGTTATCGATCATGTGGTTTCCTTTTCTTACACGTCTTCCCTCATCTCTTCTTTGGTATAATGGGTAGCCATTTCCATCGTCCATTGTTTCATTGTTAATTTTTTTTGGGAAGTTTTTTTCACATTTTCCATTTTTCATGCAGCGAGCTTTATCATTGTATTTATTATTACATGGACCATGGATCATGTTTTTTGTTACTGTTGCATATGCAAGTGGCTCAGTTACTGGATCAAGAAAATCTGCAGAAACTATCAAGTTATAGTCTTCAATCGTTCTTGGCTTACTGTCAGTATGAAGAATCAATAGAATATGGGCATGTGGAAGCCCCCGCTTCTGAAACTCGATGGCATATATGAAGGCCTATACTTTTCCAAAAATCTTTTTCTTTGTAAGATCCTTCATGAGCTTTTTAAGCTTCATGTTAAAGACTTTTGAACATATTTCTGGTTGGTTGTTAGCCTTTTGCCCAGACAAAAGAGAGCTGGTTGTGGTATTTCAGGTACAAAACAATAGAAAAATAAAATATTTGATAATAGAGACGTATAGAAATACTTTGAGACTGTATATAAGTTGTCCTTTATTTATAAATAAAAAGTGTCCCTTTTTATAAGAAAGCACAATCTGCTCTTGTCATTACGTCTTAGTTTCTTAAGGCTTTCTTCCTTTACTATATTTAGTTATTAGAGTGTATTTACTGCTTAACTAGTGTTGGTGTTACAATTATGACATCAAGTCATAAATCGTACTTCTTTAGCTCTTAGCTATTCTTTTCTCTTTTATACTAGAGCTTTAGCACTTCCTACTAAATTAGCTCCATATTGATCTGACACAGTTTACCTGGCAGTATGATATAATTATCTTACCAATCTTTAAGATATTATCTACAGTACTAACTGTAATAAATATTGGGCTGATTACTTAATTGTTTATATATATTTTATACTGACAAGATGATAGCTACTACACTATCCCAATATGAATATGTTCTTATATGTGATAAATCCAACGTCCGAGTATCTGGATCACCACACTGGTAATCTCTGGCCAGGTGGGATTACAGATAAAAGTAATAAATAGATCTAGTTTACCAAAATGATGGACAATACTCATTGCATCATGGTATAACTGGCGCATATGTTGTGGGCTACCAATGAAAGAAGATGGAAGGATAATCTTCTTTCTAATATTGGCAATATCATTGTCATTTAAGCTAATTACATCTTGTATTCCAGAGTAAAGATCTACTCTGAGTCTGTCTTGGTTGACGTTTATGTAGTGCAGTCTGTTATGTTCAACTTTTGCATACATATCAACAGTAAATTGCTGAAAAAGACGGCCAAAGAGGTGGAAATAATGTTGGAAATTGTGACAATACATGAGGTGGCTAGAATATCATTGCATTACTGTTACAGGTTTTCCAGAAAGAGAGGTTGAGCCAAGGTTCCAGCCATCTTTGCCATAGGGGAACATCAGAACATAGTGAAGAGCATCATATGAACGGTGATACTCATTTATGGACTGAAGGTTGCTTGTATGTATATGCAGAACGATATCTCTAGTTGTGCATGTATCATTGTTCATAATCAAAACTGTTACTTCATTGGTGTTTGGTGCGTTGTACCGTCTCTGATCCTGAGGTCCCTCTGCAACCAAGTGCAAGGTTAAATCTGCAGTATGGTCATTATTATGAAAAACTTGTTCCATGGATCTGAACAAAGATATAAAAGAGTTGGTCTCCCCCAAAACCGATTGCAACTTTTCAAGTACTTCTCTACTCAAATATGAAGCCTAATGCTGCCAATGTTGAACTTGAGACTGAGCATCATAGATGTACACTTGTGCAAACCGGGGATGATCAATGTCTTGAGTTGTTACAGGAGTGATTGACACTATTCTGTGACATACTGTTCTGTGGATTCAGAAGTTGTAAGCTCTGCTTTCATTGTTTGCTACACTGTGGTCAATGTTTGCTCCCAATGATATAATACTCAATGTGCTATTATAGCCTCTGATTTTGGAAAGGAACTGTTTTTCATCTCGAGTTCTATTGTTAAGAAGTACAGCAATTGCAGGTGGGGTTGACTCAAGGCTAGGAAGAACAGATGTTTCATTTTCACAACACATGCTAAAGGTTGGATTTCTCAATGATGAGTTTCCATTCCTTTTGTCCATCTACATCAAAGCTCCACATAAACTGCATTCAACATTCATTTCTCCCTTGTTATCAACTTCTGGCTCACAGAGAGCTGGAAGTCAGACAATATTCTCTGTAGCCAAACGTTGATTACTGGAGTCATTCCTAATATATCTGGAATTGAAAGGACACAGTCTGTTTGTATTACAACAATAGCTCTCTCTGTGACATATTGGGCAAAATCTAACAATTGCAGCAGGCACAACTATCTCTTCTTTGTCATTATCAGATTCTTCGGAATCATCAGAAGGTTCAATATCAGTGTCCACAGTATCATTTTCCTCAGATTCAATTTCCTCAGATTCAATTTCAGAAATAATATCCTGAGCTTCTGCTATGGTAGGCTTCTCAATCAATGTTTCAGGAATCACAGAACTTGTGGTCTCTTGAAGCACTACTTGATCTTCAGGAGATTCTCTTCTCACTCTCATATTAGTAGCTAAATATATATAGAAACAATTATAAGAATTAAAAACTTTAAAAGCAATGAGATTTTTATTCCATCTACTGCTCTCTGCAGGATATTCCACTTCAGTAGAGACAACATTGCTTGTTCTCTTTTGAGAGATGAAAAGAGTACAATTCTTTGGGTTCATGGGACAGCTTCTATGGTTGCTACGTTTATGACCAGTCATTTTACATACAGAGCAACTTTTTTCAATTGAAAGCATTTTGGATTTAGATTTTGATACTAAGGATTTGAGGTTGCAATTTTCTTAAGAGATGTGCAAATTCTTTTCTATTATTTAATTTTGTTATTTATAATATTGATATTCATTATCAGAGGTTTCCAGGCACATATTAAGATCTTGAAAAGTAATTCGCCCACTTGATTATATACAAATTTATCTATTTATCCATTCATTTTATTTCCATTTTATTTATTTAATTTAAAGAGAGAATTTTTTTTATACTTTCTTTATTATAGCTGTTAGAATTTTAGAAAAAAAAAAAGAAAGAGAGAGAAGGATTTATATATCATATGACTTTTGTAAGATATAATTTTTTAGAGATAGACTAGATTTTAGATGTAAATAGATGTTTTACAGGCAAATTTGTATATCACGTGATGCTGCTAATTTTGATTGACGTTAGATATATAGACTAGATTTTAGATGTAAATAGATGTTTTACAGGCAAATTCGTATATCACGTGATGCTGCTAATTTTGATTGATTTTAGATATATAGATAGAGTGTATAGAGTGAATCGTTTATCACGTGATATACAAAAAGACTGAATTTAAGGCAGATTTTGTATATCATGTGCTCTTGCTAATTTTCTAATTTTTTAAAAATATAGATAATATAATAGCTACTGCAGATAATGCGCAATATATGTCTAGAAAACTATATAAGACAATTTAATTCATTTAAGTAAAAAGTATCTTTTATCCTCTCTTTAATTTTATATATACTCCTTGATCCCCAGTGGGTTTGACCTTTTGACTTTGTTATAGTTGTGGTATACACACTACAATTGAGTGAAGAACAGACCCCACAACTAAACACTGGTTCCTTCTTGCTAATGAACCTGGCAAGTTAACAATCTCTGGAACTGTTACACACCAGGCACACATACACTACACACTCATACAGTGTAAACCAACCATTACACAACAGGGATTTGAATTACAGGGATTTGAATAGTAGCAGATATAAACAATATTATTTTGTCTCTTTAATAAATAACACTCTCACAGTATCTACTTTTCCTATTATTGAGATACTAACCCATAAACAATCCCGAATACCTCAATCAGCAGAGGAACAAACCTCTATAAAAAGGTATGTTTAATAAGATTCAGTGTTTTTTTTCTTGCCACTTATAATTTTCTTCTAGAAAATTACAATCATGAAACATGTATATTGAAGACCTTTATCAAAATGATAAAATAAAAATAACGGTCTTTACTATCAACCAGCACCTTCTACAACATTACCTCAATATGATCAGTGCCTTTGGTCCTCGACGCTCATACAGCACAAGATCAGTAGAGCATGCTATTGGCAAGTACTCTCACGCCATCAAAAGCAATTCAGCAATTGGCGTGAATGCCAGAAACATAATGGTCTGGCTGGCTCATACACAGCAATTGTTGACTGATTCTGAAGGAGGCAAACAGAGAGGTGTTGTATTATAGTATGAGGATATGTCTGCTGGTTGGCCAATTACTAGCAAGGGCGAGCGTGCTGGTGCAGATTCCAATATCGAGTTCTGGGGACCTTTAGGATATAAAACAATTGTTGACAGTTTTGAAGACATTTCTTGTCTTCCGATTCTTATTCGAGACTTTTATAGATCAAAGGGGGTGGAATGCAGGACGATTGAACCAGCTATAATAACTAGCTGCAAAGCTTTTATTAATAGCTGTGTGATTGACTCCTCATTTTCCCAAAAAACATTAAGAGAGGCACATCACATTCATCTTCAGATGCAAGTCGATCTGTTCACAAATGTACGTTGCCAATACACTCCTGTGGCAAAAGACTTCTTTGGAAAAGTAATTCTTTTCTTCGAACATGGGAATTCTGGTAAAAGGTGGCCCCTTGTTTTGGTGCTGATATATAGCACTGTATTATACACTGATCTTAAATAAGTTTACGTATATTACCAAAAAGGAAATTTTGAGAAAAAGCAGCCATTGTTGTTTTTATTTATGTTTTCATTCTTTTTCTCAATCAAATCTTCTCATGTCTTCTAAAATCATTAAACAATCTCGTAAAAAGAGTCCAGAACTTTCAGATTACATGAAAGGCAAGATTGTGGGTGCTTATGACTTTGGAATTCCCATGGCTAAGATTGTGCACAAGTATGAACTACCCTACACGACAGTGACAACAACCATTGAGAGAGTGAAGAAAACGGGTACTGCCCTTACCAAAAAAACGTGAAGGGAGACCTGTTCTCTTGAATGATTGTGATTTGAGAGCTCTGGGAAATATTGCGCGCAATGACCCAACTGCAACATTAGACATGATTACAGCTGAAATTCAGGAATCTTCAGGTATACTCATCAAGAGGGATGCTGTTCGTAATTCCTTAAAAAAGATTGGTTTATGCTCTTGTATTGCTGCAAAGAAGCCTTTGCTAAAGGAAAGGCACATAAAAAACAGATTAAAGTTTGCAAGAGATGCTCGTTGTCGCAATCAACAGTGGAATCGGATAATCTGGAGTGATGAGTTCAGATTCATGGTTTATCCAAGGGCAGGAAATGTACGTGTTTGGCGCACTCCAGCACAGAAATATAGAAGAGGCTATGTACGTCCAAGAGTACAAGGCAGAAGAGGCTCAGTGATGGTCTGGGGGTGCATTTGGGCTGGTGGAGTGGGAAAACTTGTAATTGTCGATGGCACACTAAATCAGACGAAGTACATAAGACTCTTACGACTTCAATTTATGCCCTAATTTCGACGCCTTAAGCAAAGGAAAGATGGCGAGTTCATTTTCCAAGAAGATAATGCACCCTGTCATAAAGGTATTTTGGCAAAAAAATACAAAGAAGAGGTGAATCTGCCAGTGATGACATGGCCAGCAAACAGCTCTGATCTGAGCCCAATAAAAAACATTTGGGCATACTTGGAATGCCAGCTGAGAGCTAGAAGGGTAAAGCCAACGAATTTACACTCGTTGGCCAGAGCTCTTCAAGAAGAATGGAAAAAAATACAAAAGAAAGTAGTGAAAGCACATTGTATGTCAATGCCAAATCGAATCAAAGAACATAGAAAAAATAATGAATTCCATACTCACTATTAAACTTTCTAATAAATTACATATATCTATTCACATAGCTAATATATATTACTCATAATTATTTCAGAGCTCTAGCTATACGTTAAGATGATAAAAAGATGTAAAGAAGTTGTATATTTTCATTGAAAAAATTGGGATTTTAAAAAATACTTAAATTAAATATGGGTCAGTGTACAATGTCATTCTGGTGGTAGTAAATGGTCAGCTCAAACTGAAGGTAGTCCACCTGGCAGACGTCAAGGAGTTGGTTGGTCTTGTGGTGTCAGATGCAACGGGCAATACAACAACAACAAAAACAAAATATATAGTGTGGCCAGAACTTAACCGCAGCCCGAAATTAAATCTTGGTCAATATAGAGACCTTTATTTTGTTTTTTTTATTGTAATACATTTTTTTTCAAATTGTCTTAACAAATTTCATCTTTGCAGCAGAAAGTTTAGATATTTTCCTTGTCTTTTACCTCTCATAGCTCTTCCCGCTAAAGTACTGGACCCACCTATTGGGTTCACCACAACACTAGGTCAAGCCAATATAACCACTCCACAACCCTCTACTACTACCTCTACCACAACCAACACTAGGTCATATCTCGATGTTGCCACAGCCACTCCTGCCCCCGGTCAAGTACCAGTTGTTCTTTTCTCTAACTTGCCAACATCTACGGATTGCGTCTGGCATGAAAGTATATCTTGTCATTCGGTATTCTTCACCCCACCAACGGATTCTACCCTTACCTCTGAATTCTGGACTGCTCTCAGAGCAAGCGTTCCTACAGCATGCACCTTGGGAATACCATTCGCTCATCGTCAACTGCTCATCCACGAATTACACCTGACCAATTCTACCATCTGCACCAAACTCTGTTCCAAAGGCTTCCTGGTTGGAGGCCAAACGTACTTCCCCTCTATGGGTATTGCCCCAGGCACAAAAATCTTGCATATTTCCCTCTCCCAGCTTCCATACCTTCCTTCCCCTCTGCTTGAAGAGGCTATCAAAACAGCCTTGGCTGCATATGGCACCATCCACAAAGTCGGTTTGCATCTTCATGCCAATTTTTTTGATGGCACTGGTTTTGCTTACCTTGAATGACCACCCAACCCTGATGCCACCCTTGCCAAACTCTCATATAAGATCCCGTATGATGGCGACTTGTACTTCTTAGGTATCTGGAAACAGATGGGTATTCACTGTAATTATTGTAAATTTATGGGCCATGCTATTGAAAACTGTCCAGACCACCCCAAAGATTCCTGACGCTGCTTCACTTGTGACCAGACTGGTCACTTGCAACATGCCTGCCCTAGAGCACCCCCCACGGATGCCAGCTCTTCCAAGAGACCCTGCAAGGTTTCCACAACACCTAAATTCCCTGATCACTCATGCAAGACTACTTCCGGTGCATTTCACAGACCTCCAGCCAAGAAATCGATCCCCCCTTGTGGTACACCTATGATGGCTGAGGGATCCCCACCTACTACCACCACCTCCCACACGAATTCCTTGACACTGCGACGACCTCTGTCCCTGCTGTTCCTACTTCCCTCTGCCAGTCTGCCAACAGGTTTGCTGCACTTGGCAGACTAACTGACAACAGCCACACAGGCGCACTCTTCGACCCCACTCTGCCTCTTCCTCAGACACACAACACCCAGTATGATCCCGTCTTTCACCCCCTCCACAACGCTTTTCTTCCCTCCTTCTACACTTCCGGCTCCACTAAAGACGAAGAAGAATTTCACCCCAGCGCTTTTGATGGCGACAATGACCAAGACTCCCAGAATATCCTAACTGATGACGAGATGGCAGACGGCAATCATTCTTAAATTTATGATTAATATAGCCTCCATAAACTGCCATGGACTTGTCAAGTCCGGAAACACCAATAATCACTCTCTATTTATTAGATATCTTTGCTCCCTCTCTCTAGACATACTTGCCCTTCAAGAAACTCATGCCAACACAGACGCTCTTCAACAGACGTTTCATCTTCAATTTCAAGCATCCGACTCACTATAATCTCCTCACTGTGATTTGGTTTCCCTCTCTCTCCTCATTTCTTTTACTGATCCTCTTTTTTCTCTCTGTGGTCATTGCATTACTGCCACCATTGTTCACTCTTCCAATTTGTTTGCCCCATTTTGTATTTGCGTTTTATATGTCCCTGCTTCATATCGTCCTTGATATGATTTTCTCACCTCTCTCTTATCCTCCCCACATCTTCTCCCTTCCCTTCCTTCTCGCTTTCTTATGCTAGGAGATTTTAATTATTCCTCATATGCAAATACCTCTTGTGCTGGCCTCGCACCACGTCTATGGCTGCATTTTGTTGCTAACTACTTTGTAGACTGTGTCCCTTTGTCTAACGCTCAATCTATGCCTACCTTTCATTGCAACCTTTCCTCTTTGACTATTGACTACATATATGTCTCCAAGGATATAGCATCTTGTCACTCTTCATCCACTGTCACATTTGTTCAGCCCCTGTGTACCGATCATTGCCTTGTACATACCTGTCTTAGTTTTCCTATGCTGTCTCACATTGGTCGAGGTTTGTGGTGTGCGAACCCTCATTTGGCAAACATCCCTTCCTTCCGCTCCTCCCTGTCCGACTGTCTTTCATCCTTCATACCACTACTCTCGCCTTCAATTTCCCCCCAATCACAGTGGGATCTGATCAAAGTCGAAGTGGCTCGTTTCACACGTTCATATTCACGCACAACCTGCCCATCACTTGCCACTTTGGAGGTAAAGCTTCAGAGTAAATGTGACCATTTGATACATAGATTTTGCCACCAGCCTGCTCAGAACTTTCAGCTGCCCATCGTCGAGCATCAACTTCAGCAAGTTCAACAGGAATGCACCAAGATACTAGCCCTTCGTGCTGGAAAACACTGGAGAGAGCAAGGCGAAACTACCGCTGGGTTTTTGAAATGCACAGTTGCTTTTCGCCAAGCTTGAACCACAATAACCAGCCTCTGCCACCCCTTCACTGACAACTTATGCACTGATCCTGATGATCTTATGGAAGCTGCTGCTGCATTTTATGAAGATCTTTACACACCCAACCCTCCTGCTCAGACAACTATTGACGACCTCCTCCTTCACTTGCCACCAGACCTCTTTCTTTCCGAAACTACCTTCACAATCCTCCTTAAACCCTTCACCTTGGATGACATCTGAGACAGCACCACTCGTACTCCTAATGCCAGTAGCCCTGGGCCGGATGGCCTGCCTTATGAGATTCTGCGATTAATTATGAACCATCTGATGTGTGCTGTCTTACTTGTTCAAATATTTAACAATGGGCTTGCCCTTGGTGTGTTCCCTTCGTCCTGGCAATCAACCTGCGTCTCTCTTCTTCCCAAGAAAATTGACCTCACCTCCTTCCGCAACTGGTGCCTGATTGCTCTCATCAATACCAATGCCAAAGTGTTCACTCACCTCATCAATTGTCACATGGTGCCTGCTGCTTCCTCCCTTGTTACGCCCTTCCAGACCAGGTTTGTACAAGGACGCTTCATTGCTGACAATGGCATGCTGACCAAGTTGGTTATGGCACAGGCTAGACAGGACGGTTCATCTGGTGTAGGCCTTCTTTTGGATCAGGAGAAAGCTTACAACAGAGTCCATCCCGACTACCTTTGCCAGGTCTTGCAGCATTTCAACTTTCCCCCTTCCCTCCTTACCTGTATATCTCAACTTTGTTCTCTACACAGATTCAAATCAATGTCAATGGACACCTATCCCAATCATTCCTTCAGGCTCGTGGACTCCAGCAGGGTGATCCTCTTTCTCCTGTACTCTTTAACCTTGCATTCGAACCTTTGTTGCATCATGGGATTCATGATCCTTCCTTTGCCGGATTTTCTCCATCACCATGCACTGCTATTCCACCACTTCTGCCCATCAAGCTCTTGGCCTATGCCAATGATCTGCTAGTCTTTCTGCCTGATGCCGCCCACTTGTCCCATCTTCATTATCATCTTCTCATATACTCTCATGCCTCCAATGCTCGCATCAATCTCCATAAAACTGAAGCTTTCTCCCTGTCTGGTCTTCCACTGCCAGAATGGCATCTCATCCTACAACAATTTGACATCACCGCCTGGTCTGACAGATCTTCCTCCACTCCCCTGCAATATCTTGGCTTTTCTCTTGTCCAATCCTTACCTCAGCGCAATTCTTTCTGTGACAACATTCTTTCTGTGACAACATTCTTTCTGTGACAACATTCTTTCCAAGATTAAATCTACCTGTAATATCCACTACTCTTGCTCTCTCTCTATTTGTGGCCGTGCCACAGTGCTCAACTCTCTCATCCTCTCTAAGCTCTGGCATGTCCTCAGAGTTGTCACTGTACCTCTATCCTTTTTCCATCGACTTCGCTCAATCATGAGTAAGTTTATACAATACTGCTCCTTTCCTCCCATTTCTCTTGGCACTTTCTGCCAGCCTATTTGGCTCGGCGGTTTAGGGGTCCTTGATTCTCAGATTCAACAGGCTACTCTTCAGTTGCGCTGGCTTCGGCCTCTCGTCCGCTCTCCACTGTCCCCCTCTGGCCTGGTCCTGCCTTGGTTCTTTTACATTCTCTGCCTTGACTCTTCATTTGCTGATCCACTCGTTCCTTTGATATTTCCATCTCTCCAATCCTCTCATCGACTGATTTCGACTCTCCTCTGACCACCCTACTTGCTGCCATTAACCTTCTCCCTCACAACTTCTCTGACGTGGTAGTCAACCTCCCCACCTGTCTCTCTCTGCCTCTCTCCTATCTCACTACTGCACAACCAGACCACCCTCCCTTTCCATCTGCATGGCGCGATCTCCAGGTTTCCGACGCCTATGAAGTAGATCCTAGTTTTGGCATGCTTGCCCAACGCCCCCTCCACCGCATACTCTGTCGTTCTATTGTCCTTCACCGGTTCTTCGAACGTCTCTACACTTGCTCTCTTGTCTTGCACCCTGTCCTGTATCATGCCACCATTCCCCCTGCGATCTGTGCCATACAGTTTCCTTTGCTAGATATGCCTTCCAGTACAGCTGTTGATGTGTGTCCTTTCTTGACGGCTCTTGTCCCCGGCATCCCTTGACATTGTTTGTCCACCCAGTCTTTCCGCCTACTCTGCAATTTCCACTCCAATTCTGCACGCCCCATAAGCCCCACACTTGTCCCTCGCCAGCTTTGTCAGTTTTGGTCCTTCCCCCTGCCTCATGGGGCCCACAATGTTTGGTTTCGTGCCCTGCACAAGAACATTCCTTGCTGTTCTCACCTCAATTCTAGGATCCCTACCACTTTCCCAGACCTATCCTGTGCCCTCTGCTCTCACCCTCTGGACAATCAAACTCATTTTTTGTTCCAGTGTCCGGTCAAACTGTCTGTATGGTTGTCAATCTGGACGTTGTACTTCGCCCAGACTGCGACACCCACTGTCTTACTTTCTGGTTTGCAATCCTTCACATTCTCTCCGTGCACCAACTCTTCTCTTTCTGCTGCCTCAATTTTGGCTGCACGCTGCTGGCTATATGGCGCCATCATTGGTTGTTCATATTTGATCACGTTCCTTTTGTCTCCTCTGCTGCCTTTTCCACTGCTTCCTCTCTTCTCGACCACCTCAAGAGCGAACTTGCTCTTGACTTTCCCCCCCTTTAGCTTCCTTCCATACCTCCACAATATATATAACTACAAACATATAAATAGAAAAACATTGTACAAATATAAAAGCCAAAAACAAGTTGTGATTTTCCTCTTTTGCCTTGCAGCATAGAGGCTCACTAATAAACTAGAGCCTTCAGCTCCCTACAAAAAAAATTGTCTTTTACCTCTGACTTTTAATAGTCCTCGATTTCAATCTATACATGCTAAAAATGTAAAACCTGTAGTTAAAATGTACTTTTGTCTCCTCTGAGATCTAATTCTAGATAGTCAATTTGCTTTTTATCAGCTATTTCAAAAAACAGAGATTTTCTTGTTTCATTCTGCATTTTTGGCTATTCTTTAATTATTATAAGTCAAAACTTAAGTCACAATTACAAAAAACGCCCCTTTTTTCCCATAGTGCAAGTTAATAGAAATCTTGGTCTTGTGATTTTACTTTATCACTATGTTTTTTCTAAACGTCAGAGTGAAATGTCTATGGTTTTTGGAATGAGCTGCCAATCTATCTCAACTGTGTGCAAAGGAATGGAGAATGCCATATACAAAAATATCTAGTATGGTCTCCAATTCAACACGAAGCAATTCAGTTTCAAAAACTTGAAAAGGCTTGCAAAGACAATATATGATAAGGGCACAATGCTTCTAAATGTTATTGGATTCATTGATGAAACAAGGCAAGCAATTGCGCAGCCAAGTGAACCCAAGGAGATTAAGAAGACGTTTTATAATGGCTGGAAACACATACATGCCATAAAGTTTCAAGACATTGTCACACATGACAGAATTACAAGTAGCATACTTGGTCCATACTTTGGAGCAAAATATGACCAGTATGTCAACTCTGTCTCAAAGACAGAAGAGAGACTAGAGAAATACTTGAAGTCAGCTTCTATTTCTGAAGCAAGCTACGCCTTGTATGGAGTTCCAGCATATATGGTCTCAATGCTTGTATTTGCCCTTTCAGGGTACATGTCTTTATAATAAGTTAAATATTAATCATTACTAATAAAATATCTAAAAGCTCAATGTTCTATAATAGATGTAGAAGCTGCATGCAACAAGAGCATGTTCAAGGTTAGAGTTGCAGCTGAATGGGAGTTTGGTGAGATACAAAAGTACTTTAAGTTCTGTAAGTATAAGTATGCAATGAAGATCTAAGAGATAAGTCCAGTGAAAATATATCTGCTCTCTACTGTATTAAAGAAGATATGGTGCAATCAGAGATAAGTATCAATGTTTTTGGACTTGTTTCAATTTTCTCCTGGAAAACTCCGCCAGCCAATTATGATTTAATGTCCGACAACCTTTAAAAAAAAATCAAAATTCAATGATATTTAGCACTCAAAACGTAAAGAATAAGCACAAAAGTAGAATTGATATATTTAATAAAATACTAATTAGAGATAAAGATAATTTATAAGCAAAAATAATAAAAAATAAAGAAAGTACAGATAAAAATTCTATTCTCTTCCTTCATCACGGCGATGAGAAGTATATTTTTTTTTGTAAATTTTTTTACAACATCATTGGCTTCTTTCACGTTCATCTCTTGGCTGTATGCCTCAATGTAGCGCCACGAGTGGTTGTAATACCAGCGGATATTTGGAAGCTTACCAGTGTGATCCAGGAAAGTATGGATATTCTTATCCAGGGACTTATATGTATAGTCACACTGGAGGCAAGCTTCACGCTTTGCGGCACCCCAATACCTCTCAATCCAATTGCATTCGCAATGGAACTTAGGGTAAAGTTCAAATATATGACCAGAGTCTTTGACAGCCTCATGAAGAGCAGTTTTCTGTGACATAAAATCTGGTTGTAAAGCCAGAAAATGATGTGCACAGCACTTGCTTTCTTTAGAGGCGTCTTTACTCTTACAGTCTAGTTGCCATTTCTTAATAGAATTATACGGATCCTTCTCAAGCCACAAACTACGCTCCTCCAGAATATGATGGACGCCTTTAACATATTTAACCTTATTTTGGACCAATTGTCCACTTTTCTTTGCAAACCATTCGTCCTTCTCATAGTACATTGATTGTACTTCCTCTACACCATTCCGGACAAATACTGTATCCCGCAAAGAACAAGGATTGTCGTCTTCAATCTCTTTGTCATTTAGATTCATTTTGCTTGAGATCAAAGCATTTTGACCATACGCTTTGTGATTTGTGCTTTGGTCAAATGAAAAGACGGCCTTGCACCCTGGGTGAATCAATTCAAAAAGAGGAATAACATTGTTTTTCAATTGCTTCAACATATCCGCACTCATCCAGTACCCATCTATGTCGGCCCCAGGGCGGAATACCTCTTGTGACAACCATGCCCCTCCAGCCATTGTTCTGTGGCATACGCACTTGAACCCACTGATCATGAGAGACATTCCTGGACCTTTCTTACGGATAGGATTTTCAACTTCCATTAGCCACATGGTATCTTTCCCATCGTTTGCATAGAATGTCAATTCATTGTGAGTAACAAGAACATGCTCTATTTCATTGGATCTAAGTACTGGCAAAACTATAGTTTCTTCATTTTCAGAAAAAGTTGCCATTTTCTTCTTGTACACCATCATTCTTTTTGCCCATTTCTGATGGTATGCAATCGCATCCTCTCTTTCATGACCGTCGTAATAAATGTTTTTAGAGTTCTTTCTAAACACATAACCCCATTCATGAAGGTACTTCTAGATTGTACTTGTGGAAGTATTTCCAGGTATATCAAGCTTTCTTGGCAAAATCTCTCCATCAATGTACTTCTTCACTTCGATAAGACTTTGACTTTCTGGTCTCTGGTTTTGAATCCATTTACAGATAGTAGACTTTATATCTTCATCCAAAAATAAAGAATGTCTTCTCAAATGCTTTCCTTGTTGGTATAAGGCAATTGAACGGAAATCAACATACTCTTTGGCATACTTTCTTATAGCAGCTGAACGATAAGTGTTTTTGTGAAGCCATATTTCCATCAATGCTTTCTCTGAAGCTTCCATAGTTTTGGTGCCTGATATTCTGTATCGAAGGTAGCATTCAACTGATTTAAGCTTACAGAGTTCAAAAGCATCAACTGACTGAGAAGAAGGACCTGCGCGAGTATAAGAAAAAATCTCTTTCTTAACATCTTCATGTGCAAGTTTAAGCACAGCAATTTTGTCAATCTGTATGTTCTCCAATTCACTATCAATAGATTCTTTTAATTCAATTAGAGCCTCTTTTTGAACATTAATAAAGAAGCCTTTATCTGTAAGATGGTAGCTTCCTTGCGTATTTGAAGCATCATTATCTGCTTTTCTTTTTCTTCATTCAATTGTTCACGAATTTTTCTGATAAGTTCCACAAAGCGACTTATCAGCATCTTCATGCCATTTCAGCAGCTGGTTTGTATATGCAGCTGAAGTAGCTTCTTCTGACATTCCCTGGAGCTCTCTGTCGTCCAAAACAATATCGTCTTCATGGTCAAACTCCAAGTCCACATAATCTTCATTTTCTAATTGTATTTTTTTAATAAAAGCTCCACTACTAGCCGATCTGTTTATTTTCTTTGCCATTGTTGATCTCTTTTTTGGACAAGGCATTTTAGAGTGTTTTAAATATAAGTGTGTTAAGCTTGAGTAGTAACACTTGAGGAAGACCAAAATAATAAAAGGTACGCAATAAAAGTCAAAGTCACATGCACGTGATTTGCCTTTTTAAGAAATTATATTTAATGTCTGTCAGTGACAGCCATTTAACTTGTTTCAATATTGTAAAAACCGGGTAAACTCCATTGTAAATAGGCTAATACATCCCAACTTTGAAAGTCTAAGACTTTTTATTCAGAGTAGTTAGAGCAATTGTAAACTCTTAATTCTATAGATAATGATCATATCTATCAAATTAAGAGCTTAGAATTATATTAACTTAAGTTTTGCAAAAGTTATAAACTTTTAAAAAATACCCAAAAACTTAGATAGTTATCTCCAATCGCACCATAGTTCACTGTGTTTATTGTAATGACTTGCTAACAAGCTTATATTTCAAGTTGAAGCCACCAACACTTGAAGAGTATATTTCTGAATTGAAAAAAGAACAAATCGATGGTGAAAATGAAGATCTTCTGTTAGCTTAGTAATTAATAATAAATATTTATTATTGCTTATTTTTGAGCTGGTTTATTATCTCAATCATTGTTTTCTTCATGTCATTGAATGTCCTTTCCTGGTTCTGGCAGGACACCAATATGGCTTCCAATAGCCTTTTCTGGTTTCAAGAGAACATACTCACATCCTCTCAAAATCTTTCTTGCTCCTGCATGTACACCATCTCCTCAGCTGGCATAACTGAGATAACAGCAGTGCCAGTCAAAGACTCACAATCCTCAATGGAAGGGAAAGACATTCCACAGTTTCTGCCTCCGATTCTTTCCCCTTGCCCTTTTCAGAGCTCTTGACAGTAGCATAATCTAGACCTTTTCTTTCTGAAAGGGATGTGTCAGTGAGATGTTGCATGTCCAACTCGACCTTGCTAAGGATCTGCTGTCTTTTTGTTGTAGCATTCTCGCCCATCTTGTTCGTATCATTGTATAGCTGCCCCTATAAAGTTAAGAGACATAGTTAAAGTCTAATTAAAGCACAACACTGTGTTTATATATGCTTTATATATGATATACCTTCTGCAGCACATCTAATGCAGCCTTTTCTATCTCAGATCTGTTTCTGTTGAATCCAGAAACAGAGGACACGACTTCTTTCTCAAAGCTGCCATGATAACTCTAACAGTCTGTGAAGAGTGTCACGTTCACTGTCAGGCGTCAATTTTAGCTCATCTGGGTTTAAGATATTGGCACCTGCCATAACCTAAGCCCAGGCAGCAAGTTGGTTGCCATGCCCACAATCAGGAGAGAAAATTCATGCATGCTCTTTTAAAAGAGCAATCTCTTTTTGTAGTGTCCACTTCCTATACACCCTTTTCTTTTTTTTCTGGGAAGAACCTGGAGAAGGAGCAAGACTTGGGGAGGGGAAGAATTGTTGGTAGATGACATATACATCTTGATACGTATTTTTTTGGTGTTTTCATTTCAGTTTTTGTTTGTTCTTTTTGGTGACATCGTATAAAATATTTTGTATGATGTTTATAGGGTGTATAAAGTATAAAATGCAGAAAAGAAGTAGCAAAATGCAAATAATATGAGCTTAATCTTATTTAAAGCAAAGAGAAATAGCATAAATCCTGCAAGTTGAAAATTAGAAAAAATTTCAAATTTTGAGAAAATCCTAGTTCTAAAAAAAGCAACTTTGTATCTGTTTCAGATGTCAGTTGTCAAATATAGCAACTTATAAATGTCTCCATTTTTCTGGTGAGTTCAGAACATTTAATGATACTATCTAATGAAGGAAAAAAAACTACTGATAGTATTTTGGCGAGAGCCAGATAATGTGCTGCATGGTCTCATTGTTTGTGTCATGACCGAGGCCAGCAATTCCCATAATGAACTTCATGTCCAACACCTTTACCACACCAGAGTCTAGACTATCCCACGCAGAGAAAAGACCCTGGTTCACGCATTGAACATCAGAAATACAGTCAATGGCCACAAAGAGTCTGGTCACTCTGTTGACGGTTTGGGAAAAGAATTTAAAAATAAAACCATATCTTTCAAAAAATATAAATGAGTTATGATTAATAAAATTTAACAATGTAGAATACAATTAGTGCTACTTACTCCCTGGCATCTTCAAGCACAGCAAGATTGTTTGCTCGACCATGCCTGCTGTCAACAGAGAACAGAACTCTATAGACTACTGAGACTTTCCACATCTTGTTGATGCAAACCACTTCATCATTTTCCTCAATGGAAACAGCGCCTTCTCTTGCCCAGAAAGGTATCAAACTGCGGACCAAGTTCTGGCACTCTATGCCAATGGTGGCAGCCAGCTCAACCAGAGAGCTTTGAGTTGGCCTGAACCAAAGTTGAGGACCAGCAACATCATTACTTGCAACCTCAAAGTTGCTAGCCCTTCTGTCATTTGTGGTGCAAATGAAAAATTGGCAACCAAGATAGTGATTGATTGCGGCCTTTCTGAGTAAGAGATTCTCCATGTTCTTTCCCGGTTTTTTTCTCAACTTGATGGCCGCACTGTAGACACTGATTGCCCGTTCAAGTGGCCTACAACTGTATGCCCATAGAGGGTCCATTTCCCATATCATATAGCCGAGATGAATCAGCATATGCTGGTTCATCACAAAAATTGTAGGCTTCAGCCTCTTTTCTACGATCTCACAATTGAGGAAAACATGCCAGCAACCAATGGCTCTATAAAGATGATTAAAACACTGATCAACATATATTCAATTGACTTACTCCTCTGCTTTTTTGATATTGGCAGCAGTGATGCTCTACTGCTGAACGATTTTGCATGCAGTAACAAGGCTCATCACTGCTGCTTTCATACGATCAAAAACGAAATGATCGACAATGATCATTGGAACAACAAACAAGAAGAAGTCTATTCAATTGATAGCTTTCCTTTTGCCATTGGATTCCTTCAAGAGTCTCTACGTTCCTGTAAAATCGGCTGGTATATTGGTTCTGGATGTGCAAATTGCTTTGTCAATATCTTCTAGGCTGATATCCAGAGCAAATGGGTACCTGTGGTGCTTTAACCAATCTTGCAAATGAATGCCATGTGCGCTTCTGCCACTGTTGCTGGCCCAAGGACAAAACTTTCCTCCAAGTGCAACGTAAAGCTGCTGGCCTGTACTGTGACCCAGAAGGTGAATCTCACCCAGTCCAAAGAAAGCAATATTGATCATTGTGGGCAAGTCCTTGAAGATGTTGGGCCCTTTGACGCCGTACATCTAAAATGGTATCAATATTTATTTTGTTAAACAGTTTACAACTTATGTCTTCAATAGACTGGTATAGACTTTCTTCTGTTCCCAACAGTGATGGTCCGTCTCTTTCTACTATGCAAGTCATGCTTGGATCTCCTGCACCGTACAAGACGCAAGCTCTGCATCTATGGTGGGCGTTATGATGAGCCAGGTTCATCAAGTCAGAGACGGCTGGAGTATTTCCAGTCACTATGACAAGATGAACCTAGGCAATCACTGGTTCAGAATCAGTCTGGAACTGCAGGCCATTTGCCCCCAAGTTTCTCAGGTCATCAAGAACAGGCTCCAAAAACGAAGTGATATCTTTTGAATGGTTGGGTCTTAATATGATAGCCAACTGTATCATGTTACCTACCTTGTATCTAAGTATTTCTTATTAGTAACTTTATCTAAATTATTTTTTTTAAATACCTTTCTTTAGAATCGATATTCAGGTTAATAATATGAATAACAGAAGATGTCCTTTTGATATTTTTAAATGTGTTGAACTAGTCAATAAACATAGTCACCAAAACGTCATTCTGACCAACCACTCCACAATCAAGTAGCCATCTGACTGCATCTCTACTGAAGATGTTTTCATATCTATCTTCGCATCTATCAGCCAAACACCTTGTATCATAGGCTATCTTTGCCCTTTTCTCAGGGTGGGCAAGCTTGAATCTCAGTTGCTCTGAGAGAGGCACAATCCAGAAGGTCTGTGTAGTCTTTGCACTTGCTTTTTCCACTTTGTACCTGTCCTCACTGATGAAATCTCTTTCTTCAACTGTTGAGAACCTGCAGCATCCATCTATGCACATATTGTATGCAACGGACTTCATCTGGTACTACTCCTTCAACAAGATGTCTACCTTGTAGTATGATAGAAGTAAATCCACTTTAGCTAAAATGGTGGTAAGTGCATGTAATATAAAAAGAGTATACTAATTATAAACTTACTGGATCCAAGTTCTGCCATGTACTTATTAACAATTTTTATGCATTTGTCATAGACTTCACGAGAGACATTGTTCTCAAAAAAACATGGAAAACCACTCCAGACTGACAGTCTGTGCACGACTGTTGGACACGCATGTGGGAACAAGATTTTCATAATCAGTGAAATGTTCTACTGGAACATTGTACACTCTGTCTAGATTACGGACACGCAAATGTCTATAGTCATTATCTGATATATTTTTTTTAAAGTTGAATACAATTATATTTAATACTAATGTTTCTTTTTACTTGTTTATTTCTTACCAGACATATAGTCAATGTTTTCGTTGATTTCCTCAACAGACTCGACTTGAATATCATCGGTATCCATACTTTCTACCTTGGTGTTGTTTTATTGCCTGCAGCCAAGAACTTGGCAAAATCTATAGGGGCAGTAATAGAGCCCTTGTTTCTGTTGTTAAATTTTCTGCGTGCTTGAGCAATAATACAGATTTCAATTCGGTTTGAGTGTTCTACAACAAACAAATCATTAAGCATATGACCATCTGTTCTGGTTTTGGAATTATGATTAAGTAAATCTTTGATATTCATTTTGGCTTATGTTTGTATATTAAAGGAAGTAGGGGTGTAAGGTTGCGAAAAATGTTCAAGAAATGAGAATATTTTTTCATTATATTGGCACATTGGTAGTGAGAATTACAAGTATGCTAATTGTCTTAATAATTTTTTTTAAAAGAATTTTGAAAGTTTGTTTTTAAATTACTTTCTACTCATTTTTTTCGACCAACTTTCCCCCTTTCATTTTACAGCGATCTTAGGGGACAGGGGGTAACGGCACCACACAATTTAAGGTGACTGCAAGTCTGAGGCCTGGCTATAAAGTGTCTTGAAGAACCCCCCGTCCCCATTCTTTATAAGCACACCCTTGTCCCCATCATTTATAAGCACACCCCTGTCCCCATCTTTAGATCATTCCTATTTCCCGGGAAAAATACAAACACCCCCTTTCTTAAAGTCATTAACATTTAGTTGTAAGAATAAAAAATAATATTTCCAAATAACAAGATATGATGCCTTTTTTACGTTATGTACATTGCATACATTGCATACATTGCATACATTGCGTACATTGCGTACATGAATCAATAAAAATACTTATATAACTACAGTGCTCTTTTATTAAATATGAACACCAACTTCAATACCCCTATTGAGAAGATGTACTCGCTTAAAACAACTCTCTCATTCCCCGAGAATGGTTATCCTGACAAACAAAGCATTTTGGAGGCCGTAAACGAGTACGCCCTTTCTAATAACTTTACTGTCAAAATTAAGGATAGAAAGTTTCCAACACTTCACCTTGCTTGTTCAAAGGCTGGTGCCTATCGTGATAAGTGTAACATCAGCGAGGATAAAAGAAAGAAGGCCCCTAACTCTTCCCTCACTGGATGCCCCTTCCTATTGAGATTTTCTTTTAAAAATAAGAGTCAGAGATACCTTCCCTTGCCTGCCCACAGTGACAATGAGCATTGTCATAACCACCCCATCACCCCAAACAACTTGGCGTCTTCTCACCAGAGAAGAATGTCTCTCCTGACTTCGGAAGATGCAATTATTGCAAAGACAATGCTAGAAAACCATGCCAAGACTCGCAATATTCAGAAAGCTACAAGAGATAAGGTTATGGGAATGAGAAAGCTGAGAATTAGCAATATCAACAACCTGAAGTATAGCTCTTCTCGTGGTGGTGAATCATTAATTCATGGCGCTACTGGGCTCATAAGAACTATGGAAGCAAAGGGATTTTCCGTCCTTTATCAATTCATTGAGAGAAAAAGCCTCACGCACATTTTCTTTACAAATGAGACGATGATAAAAAGAGCCCGTCGTTTTCCTGAGGTTCTTATTGTTGATGCCACTTACAAGACAAACTGCGCGAAGATGCCTTTAGTCTGTGTAGAGGGTGTTAGCAACCTTGGTAGAGAAAGATTGAAGAGCTTTCCTGTTGCATTTGCGTGGGTTTCTGATGAGACAGAGACAAGCTATGCCTGGTTCGCAAGATCACTGAAATCAATCGTGTTGGAGGGAATCGAGAACAGCCCTATCTTTGTTACAGACAAGTGCAAGGCATTGATGAATGCCCTTGATTCCGAGTTCCCCGTGAACAAAAAGCTTCTCTGTGGTTGGCACATGATAAATAACATTGCCAAGATGGCAAAGAAGACAGGAATACGTGCACCAACTTGATAAACAGCATGATATTTGAAGATGATGCTGGCAAGTTTATGCAGAAAAGAGAAAATTTCAGATCGTTGGCTTCTTGTGAAGATCTCAAGACTGAAGGACTGTCTGAAAATGGTAAAAATGGTGCAGTCAAAAGTTTTGAGGAGTACTTTGAGAAGGAGTAGATGAGCTGCAAAGAGAAGTGGGCTGGCTACCTCACCAATAAGCTAAAGCACTTTGACTGTGTGACAACACAGCGTGTTGAGAGTGGTCATCATGCCCTGAAAAGGAGTATCTTGGCTCTCCAGTCTTTGGACTCCTTGTTTGAGCAAATATGCTTATATCTCTTGCAATTTGAGGGTGACTACCAAGATCGTACACTGGATGAGAAGTTGGTGACCGATGCAAAAATCCTTGCTGATGAGCGCCTTTGTGGATTGGTCCACTCGGTTTCCAGAATGGCATTGTTCACGATTCGCGCTGAACTTCTTGAAGAGATTATTATTGGTGAAGCTTGTTACTGCAGAGTAAAGACTATGTTTGGTCTCCCTTGCCGTCATACTCTGCCACGAAATCGGGCCCTCACACTTGCAGACATTCCTGAAAGATGGGTTCTCTCTTCTGCCCTCCCATTCTATAATAAGGAAGTAGAAAAATTGGAAAGTATAAGTACTGTGGCAATTGAGAAACAAGTTCCGTGGATGAAATCAATTGCATAACTTGAGCAGTTGTTTAGATGATGTGAAGGAGAACAACAAATCTGTAACCTGATGGCAAAGGTGAACGATCTTATAAATAATGCTGGTAATTTAAAGGATCACCGAGAGGTTGCCTTTCCTTTGTCAAGTGAGGTCAAAGCTCCCGGAAGACCTAAGCACGTCAAAAGAAAAACTGCTCTCCCAAAGGACTTTGTCCGTCACAAGCACAGACATCTCCTTGTGCAAAAGAACAAAGTAAGCATGCAACATACACAAACATGATTTCACAATCTAATACATATTTATTCTTTATTTCTTTAGAATGATATCAGAAGTATTTTGAAAGAAGGACTTAAAGAAGTGATGAAGGAGTTCTTAGAGGAGGAGCCTCTCAAAAAAAGTAATTTATAATTGTTTTTTTTGTGAAATTACAATGTAATATCTAATGCTTACTATTTCTAGTCATAAAAGAAATAAAAAAAGAAACCCAATTCGCTGAAAAACAAGAGCCTCTCAAAGAAGGTAATTTTTGATAACTTATAAATGAATCACAAAATATTTTGTATGGTTTGCTCACACATTGCATGTTTTCTCTATAGCTAAAACAACCAATTTTGCTAAAAAGCAAGAGCCTCTCGAAGAAGGTAACCGATAAGATATTTTACTAAAATTAAATGCTAAATGTTACATTGTTTTTTGTTTCTTATTAGCTAAAAAATATTTCTCTGGAATTAAAAGACCTAAACATCTTCAAGACGACTACTGGTACAATTTGCCTAGTCCAAAAAAACAAAACAAAAATGTGCATGACTTTGCTCTGCCTGCTCAAATTGACCAAGCTGCCATTTCGTTGACGTTTAACCCCAAGTCAAATGGTTGGTGCGGTTTCCGTGTATTTGCACACCTGAAAGAGGGTGGAGAGGATCAGTTTCCTTTGGTGAAGAAGAAGATGTTGGCCACGATGGCAACCCATGGTAAACTTTACAAGCACAACTTTGGCATTGATGTTGCCAAAGTGACAGAGGTCATTGCCTTTGGCTCCGAGATTGACCCTGCTCTTGGGGAAAATATCCCATCTTGCCCTTCCTCTATGTGGTTCTCTGCACCAGACTGTGCTCAGATAATAGCTGACACCTATAACAAGCCTGTTTGTGTGTACTCGGACGATCGGAGCGTCTTGCCTGTAACTTTCCTTCCCCTCCATGATCGGAAGCCTCTCAAAAGAAAGCCATTGCCAATGGTCTTGCACCATGTACATGGGTGCCACTGGACAACAATTAAAGTGAAGCCTCATGTACATCGGTCCTGGCCTGAGGTAAATACGCTGTATTTTGATGCTATCCGTAGAGAGAGTATCATTGACTGCTTTTCCAAAAGTTGAAATCATTGGGGTCAGTTCCCAAAGAACAAGTCTTATCTTTTACCCTCCACTACTACTACTACAATTACTACTACTGCCACTAACTCTCCTACAAATTCTCCCGTAAATTCTTCCAATATTATTGACCTCACACATATATAACTTATCTATCTTTCTATCTTTTAATATACTTTACTCCTATTTTTTTCTTTAATTTTTTAACAAACACAATTGCACCCAGTCTGTCTTTAATTTTAATGTTACATGTAAAACCCAGATACGAATATTATTGGCATCCAACTAATTGGAAGACTATATAATTGGCTTTTATTTTTTGGAGTACACAGTCTGTGCGTTTATAAGCAATCTGATTAAGATCTTCATCCAATCACAGACGTGAATTTTACCATAAAAGATGTAAAACAGAAACGACGCATAGCTTTTGATAGATTTCTGTCTTAATTCAAATTCTAAAGCTTGGATATTTTGCCGTATTGCTGAAAAAATACATACATCTTTATATCCAAAATTTGAAGTTAATTTATTATGTTTTGGTTGAATAAACAAGCAAAATATACACTTTTTTTCACGTTTTTAACCATTTGAGATAGATTATTTTTGCTAATAAATATCTTTTCTACATAATAATATGGTCTAAAACTTTTACTGAAACGTTTTTTTACTATTTTCTATTGATATAAAGCATTTGCAAGTGATTTTTACTAATATTTTCAAATTGTTGTTTTTTTGTTCAATCTTTCACAAATGAAATGTACAGAACTTTTGTAATTCACTCATTAAACGTGATTCAAAAAATATTGCAAAACAAACAAATACTCACTTTATGCAGAAAAAATCAACAAAACCAACCATCTTACTCTCATATTTCTATCTATTTTTTTGAACGAGTTATGAATTTTTTAAAAATAAAAAAAAAAGAAAATGAAAAGTTATGGACAAATGTTCTTCCACTTTTGCATGATTTTTCTTAGTGAATAAAGACAAGTGATTATACTGGATGGGGACAGGGTGTTACACACAGAAACGATGGATGTCTGCCGGACAAGTTAAAAGTAGTCACGCCTCTAATTATCTGCCGGACTACTCACTATAAGCTTGTGTAACACCCTGTCCCCATCATCCAAAAACCCCCTGTCCCCTAAGATTTTCGTTCATTTTATTTTCCAACTATATGTTTTACTATGTCAACATACAAAATTACACAAATTCTTGAACGTCTGGCATACTGAGAAGAGTCTAATGCTTTACTAAGATCTAAAGTTTCTTTATTGGAAGATAGGCGCAAATCTTTAACCGAAGATTCTGAAATGGAACTAGCTCTGTCGACTAGAGACAATGCTCCAAATGCAATTCTGTTGTTACCTACAACTAGTGACTGTGATATCAAACGCCCCTCATCTCAAGGGAAGCCAGACGGTTGGAATCAGTCAGTTAAATGTTTCAAGAAAGTGTCGGCTGCACATTTTACCGGAGACGATCTCATCAAAGCTGAACAAGTGTACAGGGTAGTGGGGAAGATTGCTCAAGAGCTAGTCCACTACTCCTTCTCTGAGTACAGTGCCAATAATATAGCTATACCGTCATGGGGTAGTCTGACAGATGACCAAAAGGCAATAATGAGCAGCAGTCTTGAAAAGAATGCAACCCTAAAAAGCATTGCTCTTCACAGATCCAACAATTCTTGAAGAGCATTGCTTATACTCTCTTACAAGTGGAGAACTGCCAAATATCATGGAAGATCTTATTAATAAGTAAAGTACTTATAAATATAAAGTCATTCATAGGTTTAATCACAACTAATACAAATCAACTGTTTTGTTTTGTTTATTAGAGTAGATAATTCTATAACTACCTACCATTGACATCTAGCTAGAATTCATATAAATACCCATTGCGCTTGATCCTCTACAGATCAAGCGAGCAACACATTAGATAAAGGTATCCTTTCTTCTTTGTCTTGTCCTTTTTATCTGTTACTCTCTGTCTGGCCGTGTTCCTGTCAGCATTAGTGATGAAGAAGCAAATTGGAACACCCTTATTCGTAATGTTGCCTCTCAAAATATTTGTATAGAGATACAAGTGCTTGTCTGACCCCACCAAAGTCTTAAATGTTTTATGAGTGGAGTCAATGCACGAATAATCGGCTGTCTCAAGAATTTGTTTGAAAATTATTATTATTCTATTGCAAGTGTCTATTAGGCCAAATGTTACCTTCTTCTTCCTGAGAGATATTCAGGAGAGCAGTCATGGGCCGCTGCCATCATGGAACTTTATATGGGTAAGTCTGCCCTTTTCATTATTCAAGAATAGAATTTATTCCTCTACACTGGTCTTGTCAGCTGCATTCAGTCCGGAATTCCTGTTCAACCGAACATTAATGACATTCTGCACACCATGGTAGTTGATACGCAGAGACATCTGAAAGCTATAAAATTGCAAGACCAGCTTCAAGCTACAGAACAAAGCAGTTAGTAAGTCAGATAAAAAGAGAATCTATTTACTATCTCTTCCAAACGCTAAGAATCGATGTGAAGCAGGGTTTTGATCGTCTTCCAATCCATATTGTTATCCACGTGGAAAATAATCCTTGGCTTCATCTCGGCTAGAAGTCTTGAATGGACCACATCCAGGACCTTGTCAGGCTGATGAGTATCATACTGCCACAAGTACTCAATGGAAACCTATCTGTCATGGAAGGTCTTTCTGGTAATTTTGGCCTTACAGCCATCTTTGATAGATTCCGTACAGACTCTTTTGGCTTTGGGCTTGTCTTCAGCCTTTTCCTTATGTTTTCTTGGCAAGCCATGATGATAGCATGCCAAGTACAAAGTCCGTACAGCCGCTTTTGGGCTACTAGTGCTGTAGGAAGCCTTGAACACGTGCGTGTTAATAAAATTCCAGTTAGAGTGTCTCATGGCAGCGGTTTCGAACTAATGGGCAAAAGCAGCTTTATTTTTAAAGGTTTCCGAAGCCTTGGGATTCTCATGCTCATATTTTGGAGCAAAGCGAATCACATTCTCATTGTCACTGTCGTTGTTGATGAAGTTAGTGTTGTTTAAGCTCATTATGAGTGTAGATTTGCTTTGCTTAGGTAAAAGTAATAACGCGCCTGAAATTAAAAGTAATAATAATAAGGAGAAGTATAGTTTATGCCGAATCTGCCGAATTCTTTCAGGTTTAAGAAAAATGTGACGGCTTGTAATTTGTAGTAGATAAACTTATCGCCTCTTACGTATTGCGGACTATGAAATATTATATACTAAATAAGCAAAAGGTCTTTTCTCTCTTTCTCTCTCTTTAGGTTTGAGACGCGCACTACTTTACTATGAACAACACTTCATCGACAGACATTGTTGAATGGAATCAATTGTGGCATGCAGTTCGAGAAAATCCAGAGGATTTTCAGTCCTGGGAACAACTTATTCGAGTTGCTGAATTGACTAAAGGAACAACTACTCTCCGTAATGAGTCTCAAGTGGAAACAGTCTATGACAGTTTTCTGACAAAGTTTCCACTCTGCTTTGTCTATTGGAAGAAATATGCAGATTGGAAGATGGATATATATGGGGAGGCCGAGGCAGAAAAAGTTGGGTTTTTTCTTTATTCTATTCTATTTTTTTTGTTTTCATTTCTGTGTATAAGAAGAGTTACATTTTCAACTTGGATTGTTTGAATTTATTCATATTTGTCTATTGTTGGATTGTATAGGTTTATGAACGAGGAGTTTCTGCTATTCGAAACTCGATTGACCTATGGAATCATTATTGCGACTTTGCACAAAATCAACCTGGAAAGGATGTTCGAGAGTAGGTGGCTGTTTCTATGATCCCCCCACCCCCATCCCTTCGCCCTCTTCTTTTTTTTCTATTACTTCACAGTATAGTGTATCATTAAGCATCAGACAAAAGAAAGCAAACAAAAGATAAGGAAATATTGGGAAAGATGAATGGTCAAAATGGCTAGAACTTGTTAGGCAAGGTCTGGATTTTTTCTTTCGACCCGCAATTTGCTCTATGTCTTTGTCTGTGTCGATTTCTGTGTCGATTTCTTTGTCTCTGTCTCTGTGGATATCTTTGTCAACGACTATGACTATGTCTTTGTCTATATCTTTGTCTATATCTTTATCTTTATATATATCTATATCTCTGTCTCTCTGTCTCTTTGCCTATATTTTGTTCCATGGGTGGAAAAAAAAGATAGTATACCTCAAGGAGTGGAGAATCAGCATACAACCATACAGCCACACACATACAAACATACACACAAAACACACCTACATGAGCTTTCTTATTTGTCGTATGAATTGCTATGGCTTTGTTATATCATAAATCGGACCCTTTGTCAGCTCACCTGCTTCTTATTTTTCTTCCAATATTTTGGGGTAGATTATTTGAACGCGCAGCCAAAGACGTAGGTCTTGACTTTTTCTCACATCCTTTTTGGGACAAGTACCTTGAATATGAAGAAATCCATGGCACTAGTTCTCTGAGCGTACTTCATCTATTGGATCGTATAGTTGTAATCCCAATGCATCAATATGCTCGTTATTATGAAAAGTGGCGCCAATTGAGAAGCACTCTTTTGCTAGAAGACGCCTTGGGCCCTGATGTATTAGAGATACAGATGGAAACCATCAAAAAAGAAAAGTGTGACATCTCCGAAGATGATATGAAAAAAGCATTAAGAGTTCGTATGGAGGACGATGAACAAAGTGTGTACAACAAAACTCAAGAAGAAACCAACAAGCGATGGGTGTTTGAGGCAGAGATAAAACGAACATACTTTCATGTGAAGCCGCTTGACAAACCCCAGCTACTCAACTGGAAAAAATACTTAGACTTTGAAGAATCAGCTGGGAATTCACAGCGTATCAAGGCGCTTTACGAAAGATGTCTTGTTTCTTGTGTATGTAACTACACAATACAGAAAAAGGAATAAGAAAGAGAAAGACATTTATAGATACATATAAGAAAAGAAAGAATAATAATACTAACAAATGTCATTGTTATGTACAGGCAGAATATGAAGATTTCTGGTTATGTTATGGCCATTGGTTAATATCCCACGAATTTCTGGAAGAGGCCAAAATAGCATACGAGCGGGCAGTCTACACTTTTCTAGCCAGTGACAAGTTTAAGATCAAGATTGCGTTGGCTTGCTTACTTGAGGAAGAAGACAATATTGAAGAAGCAAGAAAGATATACAGCACTACTTTAGAGAAGTGTAGGTATTTGGCTGAAAATTTAATTTATCGTAAATGCTTAATATATATATATATGTACATATATATATATTTGTTAGATCCAAACCAGACAGAAACTATTCTCAATTATATTTACTTTGAGGGTAGACAAAATTCGCAGCAGTTTGAGCCTTTAATCAAGAAATACATCGACTCTGCCACATTAGATAACTCGTCAAAATCATACTTTATTGTTCAATTGGCAAGACATTACCAGCAAGTAAGCGCATATACGTACAGATATACAGCCTACGGTCATTAAGAAAGCTAATCCCAATCTAATTAGAATGGTCAATCTGACAAGGCACGAGATATTTACTTATCTGTCACACAACAATATCCAGAAAGCAAATATGCCTGGTTAAATTATATAAATTTTGAGCAGAATTACTTTGGTAAGTACTGTGTGTGGGATATATAGGGTCCGTTGTTTACCGAGCAACTGAACTGATGCGTGCATAAATGTGCATAATATTTATTTTGTATCTATGTGTAGACCTTAAAGCGAAAGAGGAACATATCCAGCTGGCTTTTGACAAGGCCCGTAATTGTAAATCGCTAGAACCTGATTTTCGAGCTGATGTTCTCCATCGATACAAAAAGTATATTTTGGAACGTGGGCTGTCAGTACGATTACTCAATCGAGTTTCGCCCACGTTGTCGCAATTGAGTGGAGAGTCTGGTATTAAACGTGGAGCAACAGAAGAGAATCGATATATTCCTTACCCAAAGCAAGCTCGGTATGACTCTACTCCTACGAGTTCAGCAAATATCACTGTACTTGCGTCTGTGCCTATTCCGAATGACATATCTTCTACAAAAACTGATCCGGCGTCATATTATTCTGGTGCACACACATATGGATATCCGTACCAAGCGCAAGGCTCTTATGGAGCTGATTATTATGGTCATTCAGCAGCGAACTGGCAAGGTTAGAAGGTGCAGAGCTCAAGATATATATATATATATATATATACGTAAAAGCACAAATTGTATAGAAATAAATAAACCAAAAAAAGAAAAAAGAAAAGAAAAGTGTAATACTTGTTGTGAGCTTCCAAGTGAGAAATATAGCCGAGTTTTATACAACATTTTTATTATTATTATTATTTTGTTTTTTTTATAGTAAATTGATAAATTGTGGAATAGCCAAGAAGTACAGCAGATTTATGAATTGATCATTATGATAGAAATTAGATCCAATGTAATTCGGTTCAATTCAATTCAATCCAATTCAAGTCTATTTTAGATCCTTCAGTTTGGAATGAACCCTGTATAATAAATCTCGGGATACAAATATTTATTTATTTACTTTCTTGGTCGGCCATTGATGAAGTGGTGCCAGATTGAATTTTTAGACAACGTCCTTGTTGATTTGATACATTATCATCATGATTGATAGAATGATTTTAATTGATCCAAATTAACCCTAGTTGTGTCTACAATTTCAAGTACTGGTTCCTTCAATTCCCCTTCTACCCTGTCTAATTTATTTCTTAATTGATTATTGTTTTTGTTCTTGTCAACAAACGTTAGAGCAAGAAGTACATATATATATGAAACATGACATTATAATAAGTAAAATAAAAAAAGATAGTAAAAAGCAAATAAAAGAAAAGTCTGAAGAACAAAAAGTACAAATCACTGAACAAGAGATGCAATAGTTTCCAAATTGGTGATTGGATTGGTATGCTATGTTGGCTTGTATATCAAGCCAAACAGAACCCAGCAAGCAGCAAGAATGTTAGATCAAGTCTTCAAATATCATTGCATGTGTTTCTGTCTGTCTGTCTGTCTGTGCGTTGACATACTAGTATTTTTTCTTAAAAAACACACACAGAACAATCTGTCTATAAAAGCAACAATATCGGATCCTCTTCATTTGAACTCCCCCTTCCACAACATTTCATTTCATTTCATTTATAATAAATTATTATTATTACACAGCAACAACAATAACAACAACTATGAGAACCGCAATTCAATCTTCGACTCAACGTGTGGAATCCCTATTTGAATCTATTGGAAAGCCTTTTAAACCTTATCTCCCGGCCATGAGCCGATTTATGGTGGTAGCAACTTTCTATGAAGATGCCTTCCGCATCATTCTACAATGGCATGATCAGAAAATGTATCTCGAAAAGGCCCGTCACTTTCCAAGTGCTGTCTCGCCCCTGTTTTTAGGGTTCAATGTGATGGTAAATAGATATTAAAGCAATAATATATATAGCAAGAACTTAACCCGGGATGTAGTAATATAACGTATTCTAACCCCTTCTCCCCTTGCCTTGCCCTGCCTTGCCCTGCCTGTTTTTTTTTGTTATGAAAACAAAAGGCAATGCTAATGTGTTCAACATGTATCATCTCCAAACGTGCCGTTGGTCCATCTGTAGCTGTACTTGCAGCTGTGGTTGCAGCACAGGCTATTGCATATGGTCTTGTATTTGATATGGTAAAAAAACGAAAAATTATTCAATGTAACAATTTACTTACTTTATCACCATCGTTATTTATCATTTAAATAGCTATTCTTTTTGCGCAATCTGTCAGTGACGGGTGGTTTATTGCTTTGCCTTTCAGAATCAATCCTCCGACGACGATCGAGTAAATCGGTATTTGCATCCTTACCCCAGCTATCCGAAAGCGAACGTCACAAATACTTCCAGTTGGCTGGACGTGTATTATTGGTATTGCTGTTTATTGGTTTCATTTTCAACGGCACCTGGAATATGCTTCGGATTATCGTGTCTGTGATGGGATTGCTGGCGTGTGGTATGGTCGTGGTCGGTTTCCGTGCCAAATGGTCGGCTACTTTCCTCGTCTCACTTTTGTGCGTTATGAACTTTTTGGTGAACAATTGGTGGTCAGCTCACCACTCCAATTACAAGCGCGACTTTCTCAAGTACGACTTTTTCCAGACTCTGAGCATTATGGGAGGTCTTTTACTTCTGATATCTATTGGTCCTGGAGGCTTAAGTTATGATGAAAAGAAGAAAGAATATTAACTACATAGACAAAGCACAAATATATATATATATGCTATATATTATATTACATCCTCTAATACCCAACACTTGAATAATAAAAATATCATACAGCATCTACACATCTATTTTGGTAACTGAATAAAGCCTACCCAATCACGGCCTAGACCATATAAAACACCATTCCTCCGCAGGAGTTTACTTTACAGCTTAAAAATTAAGCGTTTTCCAGGAAACTAAAGAAGGAGGAAAAAAAAACAAAATTTGGACCCTTTCTTCCCTCCTTCTTCTCTCTTCCTTTCTCTCTATCTTTACACTTTTTTTTAAAAAAAAAAAATAACAATTTATATGAGTCTTTCTCTCAACACTTTCCAAACCACGAATTCTCGTGTTGACGTGACTTACAAACTCACTGGACAACCAGAACCTGTCCAACTCAGTGGTGTCGTTGTCCGTCCGGGAACTCCTTTTAACAATGGCACTATTGTAATCACCACTCACACCTTACCTCACAGTACAAAGGGAATCGTCTTAGCCATTGACATTCAGGCCCTCAAAGAACTCGAGCTGGTTCATTTCGAAGCCAAGTACTCTGTAGACCTTACAGAGCAGCGTATGCTTGCAAACGGTTTCCAAAGTTGGAGTCAGGCCCGAGAGATGGATCAAAATGATAAAATCCCTTCTATTCGTTCATCTATTGCCTGGTATACCCAATACAACTTACAAGGGTAATACATACTTTTTCTTATGATTATAATGATGCTCACTTGTCCTCCACTTCAAAGCACTTCATACCTCTTCCCTCTCTCTCTTTTGGTAATTATTAATTTCTTTCTTTTTCTTACTTTCTGTCAGAGATTATGACTTTTTTCCTCATTCTGGCGAAAAGGGACAGATCCACTCCAGTAGTTACACGCATTTCCGGGATATACATAACGTCCTGCGTTTCTTTGGATCAATCTCCGAGTCACTTGGTTACACTTATTTTAAGAGTGACTATAACAACAACATTTTGTCTGTCTACAAAGACGTATTTGGCAAGACTATCGCCCCTAACCAAACTCTTGAGCTGATCCGCATCTTTATTGGGGAGAGCAACCAGGAGGGTGCTCTGTGGGACATGTATGGTGCGTTTTTTGAAGACAAGCGGTGTCTCAAGGGAAACACGGCCCAGCGCCATGTCAACGGCTGGACATCCTGGTACAACTACTACGGCGACGTGAGCGAAGAGATCGTGTTCGAAAATGTGGACGCCCTGGTGAAACACAAGTACCCCATCAATGTTTTCCAGATCGACGACGGCTTCCAGACTGCAATCGGTGACTGGCTATCGATCAACAAAAAGTTCCCGAGTGGCATGAAGAGTGTTGCATCCAAAATCAAGGGTGCTGGCTTTATGGCTGGACTATGGTTAGCCCCTTATGCTGTCGGATTTAACAGTAATGTTGCTAAAAAGCACCCCGACTGGCTTATTCAAGATCCTATAACCAAGAAACCCGTCGTAGCCGGACCAAACTGGGGAGGCTTCTATGCTTTGGATATGTATCACCCCCAGGCTCGCGAGTATCTCCGTGAAGTATTCCATGTCGTTCTTGAAGACTGGGGCTTTGATATGGTAAAACTGGACTTTTTGTTTGCAGCGGCCATGATCCCGCGCCTCGGAAAGTCAAGGGGTGAAATCATGTGGGATGCTATGGAGCAGATTCGTGAATTGGTTGGTCCCGATAAGCTGATCCTTGGCTGTGGTGTACCTCTTGCAGCAGCATGGAGAAAGGTTGACTATTGCCGCATTGGCTCTGATGTATCTCCTTGGTGGGAAGGTAAAACTTAAAGGAAATGAAATCAAGACAATATAATAGAATAGCTTTTGTTTAAACATTTTATTATTATTTGACTGGATTAACCAAACAAGAAAAACATTTTTCGATTTAATTTTTATACTTAGACACCAAGCTCAAGCTTCTTCACGTTCGCGAGCGTGTGTCTACTGCAAACTCTTTGGTATCGACTCTCTCTCGATGGGCAATGTCTGACCGTATGTTTGGTAATGACCCTGACGTTATGATTCTGCGTAACAAGAAGAACAAGCTCAAGCCATCCGAACGTTACACTCTCTGTGTTCTCAATAATATTCTTGGCGCACTCGTATTCAGTTCAGACAATGTGGGTGATTATGGTAAGGATGAACATCTGCTCTATGCTGCCACGTTCCCCAAGGTAGTTGCGCATGTAGAGAGCGTGATCGAGTTCAGACCCGAGATGTTCTTGGTGCATTTTACGGTGGCAAACAAGGGTGGGGAGCCTCGTCACTATACCACTATATCCAACATGACAGGAGAGAGCCAGACTTGCTACTTGCCTCCTTCAGACGACGAAACCCACCTTTACTTTGCAACCAATGATTCTATGCACATGACAAAGCCAGACAAGCGCGAGCCCTTGTTCTACCACCCCTCGTCACGTTTTACCCTTGAAGAGCATGAAACAAAGACATTTTTGCATATCCCTCCTCCTTCTCCTGAAAACAACGGAAAGGTTACTCTAATGGGATCCACCAGCCACATTGTCCCTGGTGCCGAAGTTGAGTTGCTTGATTTGGCTCCAGATGGCTCTGTGCAGATTAAGTTTAGAAAGGAAAATCAGCGTCAGCGTAAGGTGTATATATGTCTTGGCAACCAGTACTTTGCCACTCGCGCGGCACCTTCGGCTTGTAAGGTGAACGGTGTTATGGTTCCTGTTGAAATTCACCCTATTAGTGGAAATGGCGAAGGTCGTACAGAGACTGAAGTGGCTGTTGCCGTGGTCGAGGCTTAAAAACCCAAATGATAATAAGGAGTAATGATAATAATAAGAATAAGAATAGTATATTTTTAGCTTGTATATATATATAACAGTATACACATTTAATAAATACAACAAACAGTGTTTGGATACGAAGAAGTTCTATAGTATAAGATAAACAAGAGCTATTTTGTGGTAAGAAATACTTTTTTTGGTCTTTTTTTTTTTGGTATATTGTTTTGTAGAACCTGTGTTTGCTTTCTCGGTTTTTTCTTTAGAATAGAGAGAGGCGGAACAAGGGTAATACGAAAAAGCATGATACGTACACTATAGCTTAACTGACAAATTAATTTTTTTCTTAAAAAAACATCCCAGCCAAATGCAAACGCATATTCAAATTCAAATTCAAACAGACTGCATAACGCTTTAAATATTTAACCATGCTAATGTATAAGTAAATAAATGAATACTACTACTACTACTACTACTACTACTAATGACAGTAATTGATTTGTATATTTTATTTGTCAAGTCTTTCATAATTTGTATGTGTGTGTTTTTTAGCGATTACATTTGAGCAAAAAAAATATTTCAAGAGTTTCTGTGTTTCATACGAATCTTGAAACTTGAAGATGCCAGTGTCAATGTTATGAAATAACGAGTTTCTCTTGCAACTTCCATCTCTTCTGAAATAGGTTCAATGTCATAATGCTTTATAATGGTAGATATAGCAAGACGCATCTCGTTCATTGCAAACTCTTTTCCTACACAATTTCTTGAACTTAGGCAAGTAAAAGTAAGCCACATATTCTAAGCAAGCGTTATAAATATATAAAATTTTACCCTGCACTGAATGGGTTGTAGGCACCCATATCTGGCTTTGGATCAGCATTTGGAAGCCATCTCTCGGGTTTAAATTCCATAGGGTCTGACCAGTAGTCAGGATGGGTCTGTGCAATACCGGTATAGCATCTTACTGTAGTCTAGAAAATGAAGATCGATGAAGTCACTGCGTTATATCGAAGCTTCTAAAGAGAAAACTTACTCCACTTGGCACATAAATGTCTCCTTTAATAACAATATCTCGAGTCACTAGTCTTTCAAGGCCGTTTGAAGGAATAGTATTTAGTCTCATTGTCTCGTTTATCACGGCATTGAGGTAAGGCAGATTTCTGAGTTGACATTGATGAAATACTTGTTTTCCATCTTCTAGCTCAATGGCATCAATCTCTTGGCGGAGTCTGTTCAGAGCGCTCTTGTTACGACACAACTCTATCATACTAAATCCAATTGTATTGCTTGTTGTCTCTGCACCAGCAACCAAAAATAATGTTGTTTCTACGACAATATCATCTGAACTCAAGCGATCTTCTTCCTTGGGGGCTTGTTGAGTATTGATCAATATTTGAATAATGTCATCACGCCTTTGCTTGTTTTTAACACGTTCTTTGATAAGATTTGTGACAAACTAAAGTAAAAGGTAGGTTACAATAAAAAGCAATGAAATTATATTCTAATTTTTATTTTTCGGGTTATGATGTAAGCCTAATATAATATGATAAGCACTTACATTCACTAGGTCAGGGTTTTTCTTGACCTTCCTGAGGAGTATGAGTTTTGCAATCCATGGGTGATTGATTACCTGTTTAGTACAATTGACTCAATAAGCTTTAAAATAAAATGTGTATGTATGTGTGTGTGTTTTGCATATTACACTTACAAAATCAATACCTCTCAATAGCTTTCCGACAGATACGAGCATAATATGATCATTGTTGCTCAGCATATTGAATGTACCTCCCAATGATGTTTCGCCGATAATATCGAATGCAAGGCACCTTAGTAGCCACCATATATCGACAGTAGCAAAGTCGGTATCTTGCTTATTAGCCGCAATCTCTCTGTTTATTCTCTTGATAAAATCATCTGTAACAGTCTCAAAGAGAGGTTCAAGAGATTTTATGTACTTGATTGAGAATGCAGGAGAAACTAACCGCCTCTACATATGTATATATATATAAAATTATGTATTAATTTTAAGCTAACTCATTACATATATATATATATGTATGTATATTGTTAATACTTGCCCTTTGCTTATGAAAGATCTTGTCGGTTGTATCAAGCATGCTGGCACTGGTACCATCTGAATTTTAATATACAATATGTTAAAATTACAAGACCAGGTGGAGGAGGGAAATGAGGGAGTAAAAATTATAGAATTGTGCTAATACAAGACTTTGAAGCTTACTTTGAAATCTTGTGTAGGATGGACCTTTTTCAAAGTCTTCAGTAACCAATACTTGTTTAATGATGTCTTTATCAGACACAGATATTGCTTTAGGACCAATACGAACAACGTGTCCATATTTCTGATGGTACGTTATAACCTTTTTGAATCTATATATATATATTTTTTAAAAAAAAGATTAACACATTTAATTACATGTTTGTTGTTTTACTCTTGTTATATATCCCATTGCCTTGTCTTTATTTTTGATCATTTTATTCATTAACATATATAAAGCATATTTTACCTCTGACCTGGTTTTGTACCAAAGAACAATTCAGATCCTGAAATAAATTTCTCTGCAAAGGGACCAGGGATTCTACTAAGAGGACCAAAGAATGCCCAGTACATTTTCTATATATTTATTTATTATTTAAAAAAAATTGAAATTATTAATTACAAAAGCCATAAAGGTAAAAATGACTCTTATTTGTTCTCTTTACTTTCGATATAGCCTGAAGACATAATAACAAAACTACTGATTTTACAAGGTTTGTAAATGCAGATTTGTAATGTTTAACAGACAGCAGCTGGACTGTTTTAGTCAAGTTATTCATAATTAAATTAAAAAAGCTTTCTTGTTTTATGGAATATAAATGTGCGTTAAAGGAGGGGTGAAAAGAAATAAGTATATAATTATATTCTATTTTTCCTACGCTTTTAAATATCAACTTTTTTTTCGGTTTTGTTTTTGTTAAATTATACTTGAATTATTCTGGGATACCAGGCCTTGATAAATATAAAATGTATTCTCTATTCTGTTTTTTTTTACCACGCCCAACATCTGAGACACCATCTAAGCCCAAGTGTGAATTATGTATGTATCATCAATTTATCTTAAATAATTTACAGCAAGCTATATAAGTACAAATTGGCAACTTTTAGAAGCCTACAAAATAATCCGCTTGAATCAAATTATCCTGATTTTATTTTATATTTTATTTATAAAAATAATAGTAAACACTGTGAAAAACAATATATAAATATTTTTTTTAAAAGAAATAGGGTATTTTTATGACTTCAAAATCGTATACCTGTAATCAGTAAATTTATATATATTTGGTTTTTCTTTCAAATTATAAATACGACAAAATCAAATTAGCTCAAATTAATATTAGCATTATTATTTTTACATTGTACTTTTTGATCAGAAAAAAAATGGTATTTACATATACTATTTATTACAAATTTTAACCTGGGCCTTGAATTAGTGAGAAGTCCACTGACTAAGCAATCTTTGCGAGTTGATAAGTTAACCATATTGAAATCGTGATTAGCAGCACTATAATATTGATCAAATATAGTTATGATAATTTTTTGGGATTTTTTGTATTTCACTCAACTAGACAAGTGCTTGCACCTCTGTCACATATTAAAAAAAAGTATTTCACTCAACTACTGCGTGTGTGCGATAATATTAAGCTACTTATTTGTTATTCCTCAGTCCTATGTAAAATAGAATACATATAAAATAGAACACTTTGTTATAACCTCTAATACACACACATATATATATATATGACTGTTATTTTATTTCTTTACACTAGAGCTATTATGTTTGAAAATTGCCGCAAACTATTATAGGTAATTTATCATGAATATCTATATCTTCAAAAAGTTGGAATATAAGCATGTAATTTAGATTCTGCCTTTAAATTCTCTGTAAATATTCTTATCGTTTTACAACCACATCACTTAAAGTCTACTATCCATTCAATAAACTGTTCGACTTATTTTTACATATTAATTGTAATATATAGTAACTAAACTTTTCATAGCGAAGAGTTACATAAAGCTTGAGGGGAAGGGGGTGTTCTACTTTGAAAAAGTATGCTAATTATTTATTATTTATTCATTATATAGGTCTATGAATTCATCACAAAAAAGATGTGTGTGTGGGTGGATTTTGAGTACCAGACGTGGCACAGCGGAGGTACAAATATCAAGAGAGGCAAATTGAATAGTAAGAAAAAGAAAGTCTTTATCGATTGATATATATAAACGTATTATTCTATCTTTGATAAATAACACTCTCACAGTATCTACTTTTCCTTCTATTAATATACTAACCAAAAATTAGTTCCGAGCATCTCGAATATTATTTTAACTTTCATTAATAAATAACACTCTCACAGTATCTATTTTTTCTAATATTGATATACTAATCCAAAATCAATCACGAGTACTTTAATTGCAATGCAGTATAATATTTAAATAAAATTATAACTTGGAATAAGAGGATTAATCACTTGCTATCAAATAATAATAAAAAGTTAAAGACTAATTGAAAACTTGTAAAAAAGCAAAAAAAGTAAAGTAAAGTAAAGTAAAATAATTAATTTAAATTTCAAATGCCCAGTCTTTTTGGTAGATTACAGGACATTTTTTGAACTCAAACGATCTAAGCTGTTTTTAGTAATTTAAAAACACCTGGGAGCGTGGCATTTTTGTGAGGCTAGCAATTCTCCTACACAAAAAAAAATGCGACGGTGTTTCAATATATTGTTTCTCCTAATGTCGTATAATCAAAAAAGTAAATTTTTTTCACTTCGGAATTAAAAGCGTACTTTAGAAAAAACATTTACTAAACGGTCTATTTTTCTATGTGCTACAAGTAAAGTAGCAAAAAAGGTCGGCAAGTGAAAATTAAATAGTTGGATTTCACATAGTGTTGCCCTTTGGTGTGTGTGTGTGTTTTTTTTTTTTTTTTAAAAAAATAACTAAATCATTTTAACTTTGTTTTGTACTATCTATGCTGTAGAGCTCTAGTATATATATATATATATATTAAAATACATATTCTAGAAAATACAGCCACAGAGATTGATATTATACTCATTTTTTTTACTATTCTTTTCAAGAGCAATTCAAGCATCCAATGGACTTGATTAAGTTATATGATATTGTTATAATAGCTACCTTTTTTAAAATTAAATAAGTTTAAATAAAAATGTTTAGAAGCTGTATGTAGCAAGCCTAATCACAATTGAGAATAAGCTTTTGAACCAATCTTCCAATCATTGTATCGTTGATTGTTTTTATCAAAGTCGAACACAGCTTTTCCAATAATTTCTATTTCATCAATATTTTCAAACAATTTTGCAATAAAATTAACAATGTCTGCAATATCTCCACTTTTGCCAATAAACCATTCCAATGTATTTTTTCTTAGGAATAGGCCTTTGATAATGTTTTGTAGAAGTATAGACCTCTGGAAATTCGATTGAATATTTCAGATGCATGTTTTGCTGTCGAGTCTTCAGTTTGGTTCAAGCCATAAAAGAATAAATTGAATACTGCATAAAGCTGATAAATGTGTCTTTTGGTGTATTCCGAAGAGCACCTACACCTTGAATATGTCTCGGTCCGATAAAACCTCGATCTGATTTGTTTTACTTGTTCTCAAAGTTCGTAGGTGTACAGCCTATCGCATTTTTTTTAAGTAATAAACGTGCCTTTTTAATAGACTTTTCGTACAGATATATTCTTGTATATAATTAAAGTTCTATGTATGTGTGTATATAAAGAAAAGAAACAAAAGGTCGGATACTATTCTAACTTGATTTTCTTTTCTCCAATTTTAATTTTAATTAATGTTATTATTATTATTATTATTATTATTTATAATTGTTATTTATGCTCTTTTGAATCTGTTCTCTTTTATTTACGACCCTTCTTGCGCTTGCTTGCTTCAAGGTTAGGTGCCGAGACCTTGACTTTGCTCATCATAGTGTTAATTGCTTCCATGTCCGGTACACTTTTAATAAGCTCTTTTTCTCTTTGAGTGGAATCCGTTGAAGTTAAGAAGACATTCTGGGCTTGCTTGATGGCTAAAAAAATATACCAGTAAATATGTAAATACAAAGAAGTGTTCACTTTATGAATAAAAATATTTACCTTTGCCACGTTTAAGTGAACCAGGTGTCAGCTTCACTTTGTATTTGTACTTCTGTAGTGAATTGTATGGAGCACACACTGGGATTGCAAAGTGAATAATGTCCTCCGGTAAAGGATTAGGCGTAAGGGAGTCCAGAACAGACAAGTTTGCCTGTAATTATTATATGTATTAAAATACTGATGTTTTCGATATTCTCAATAAAGCTTGAGAGGCACACGTACCACTTCATCAGCTTCCAACATGGTGATGTTTTCTTCTTTTAACATCTGTCGAATAGCTTCATTGTCCTTTTCATCCACACCATCGACCTAAAGGAAGAATAGAATAGAATAGAATAGAATAAAATAAAACAGTTAGTATTAGTGTTGGTATCAGTGTAAAATAAAGCAATATTATTATTCTTTTTTTTCTTTTTTTTTCTTTGCTGGTCCATACCTTTATATTATCGTCATTATCAACAAAGGCATTATCTTTAGTTACAGAAGCCTTCTCATCTTCTTCTTCCTTCTCCTTTGCCCGAGCTTGGTCTTGCATTTTCTTTTTGTCTTCTCTTTCCTTGGCCTTCTCAATTTTCTCAGCCTTTTCCTTGGCCTCCTTTTTGGCCTTTTTGCCCTTTGGTTGAGGTCCTTTGTTGGACTTTTTTTTTTTAAAAAAAAAAGAAAAAGAAAAATAAGTACATTAAACTACAGTGATTTTTAATTTAACAATTTTTCGTATCTTACTCCTAGTAATTCCATGCGAATACGTTGCTCTTCTTCGTCCTGATCACCGTATTTTTCCTTGATCTTCTTTGCCTTTCCTTTACGACCACGTGAAGGAGGTATGGGTGCTGATTTGATATCCTAATAGAATCAATGCCTCAGTATTTCAATTTCAATTACTCTTTATCTTATTGCTACTACTACTGGTTTTGTTTTCATTTTATTCTCGAACTTTTTCGTTTTTTTTTGTTTTTTGTTTTTCTTGTTACGCCTGTGATAGTGCTGTTTTTGCCACTATTTACCTTTGCAGTAGTCTTTGTAGGTTTCTTGCCATTTTGTTTTGGCTGAGGTGCTGCTGCTGGTGAACTTTCTTTTATTCCCTCGCCTTGCTTATCTTTCTTCAATTGGCGACGTTCTTTTGCAGTTATGGATTTCTTTGTCTATTTTCCAAATAGAAAGATAATAAAAGAAAATTAAGAGATTAATTAATAAATATGTATATTATTTTTCTATCAAATCTATAGAAATAATACATACCACTACATTTGCAGCCTTTTGAGAGTCCACTGAACCTAAACGACTCTCTTCGGTTTCATCTTCTCCATAATCTTCAAGATCGTACTTATTCCAAGTCTTGGACTGTGGAGGAGCACTAGGGACAGATTCAAGTTGAGTATCTGGGAAAGCGTCTTCATCGTCACTGCTGTCGGAATCCTCATCAGAAATTGATTCATTATCATTCTCATCTTTTTCAGACAATTTATCTAAGCAAAAAAAAGGGGGGCAAAATAAATTAGTTTATCATTCAAGCTTTTCTTCTTCTTCTTCTTGAAAGCCAAAAACCATATATATATTACCAGAGGCTACAGGAGAGTTTGTTTTTTCATTGTTCGCATCTTCTATAATACTAGAAACTGTCTTCTCATCATCGTTATCATCGTTATTATCCTGCTGTTGTTTTGTCTCTGAAAAGGTATGATCTACGTTATCGTCTCCATTTTCAGCTTCCAGACGCAGCCTTTCGCTAACGTGGTTTCCAACTGATGATTCATCGAGTTTGAATAGATAGCCAAATCCATATACTAGCTGAACAGGCGGCAAGAAATTCTTTTTTCCTCGAATCATAAAACTTCCAGTGGATAGATATTCGCCAGTAGGTGCTGATTTGGAAACCTGGTCTGCATAGACCCAGTATGCACTGGTAACAATTTTTGCATCCCATGCCTTACTTTGACACACTGACATCGTTCCTGCTTGATAAAGTGTACTTGGAGGAATTGGCTGTCCGGCTTCCTGGGGTTTGTTCTTAACGATCACAGAAGCCGCGCCATGAAGATCAGCATGAACATACACATCGTCTATTGAAAAAAACCCCCCCCCCCCCCCGTTTATATATATTAATTTTTTGTTTTTTTTTAAAAAAGAAAGAAAGGCGGAAAGCTTATTCAGACACATAAAAACACGTACCTTTGGAAAGATAACGCTTGACTAGCATTTCATTCTGTTGCATATCACGGCCAGCGATAATAAGATGTCCTTCGGTAGAGATGAACCACAAAAACTTTTCGAACCAAAATGGTTTTCTGATCTTATTGATGCTAGCTGTAATCTTTGTTTCCTTTAAATCATGTCTAATCTTGCGCTCAGCGGATTTCAAAGCCTAAGAGAGAGAGAGAGAGAGAGAAAATACACCAAAAAATAAATAAAGAAGTATATATATATATATATACTGTGATACACATACCTTGGAAGATGCTGCAATGGTCTTTTCATGTTTTGTGGCTGTGCTCTTCTTTTGATCATAGTACTTGCGAGCATTAGCAAATGCAGTCAACCCAATATCGATATCAATCTTAAAGACTTTAGGAATATTGTCTTTCTTTTCTTCGCTTTCGTTCTTGTCATCGTCATCAGCAGACTCACTATCCGATTCGCTTTCTGATTCGCTTTCAGACTCGAGTTCATCAGGGTCACTACATAAATAGATGATGTTTTTTTTGATAAGAATTATAGCAGAGTTTTATATGTAAATAAATACATAAATAAATAAAAAATTACCTTAGTAAAAGTGTTATTTGGTTTGTATCCAGTTTAAGACCATCGATTATCTGAGCAATAGGGTTCCCACGTCTCTTCTCATCCTTTACAAGTTCTTTCAGGTCTTGCCAGTCCATTTGACTTGCTACTGCATTACGGATAATTGTGATGGCTGCATCAACCATAGCCAAGTTTAGTTCAATTAACTGTGCTTTACGAGTGTTTGTGGTCTGTTGGTTCAAAAGACCTTCCACTCGACTTTCTTGCTCTTTACGAACAGATTCTAGTTTCTTTAGAGCTGCCTCTTCCTAATAATATTTTTGTTTTGTATTTATATCGATGATAATGATAATGATAAACATGATCAAATATATATATATATATATATATATATATTACCTGGCTTCTTGCTTTTAATTCTAGTTTTTGTGCTTCAATCGCAGAAAAGAATTCATCTACTGCACCATCAAATGTTGGGAATTCCTTGAATTTCTTAGACTCGTGTTGCTTGTAGAGATAAGGATGAAACTCATCATAACTGTATATCCAAGAAGAAGAAAGAAAAAAGAGGAAAATTAACATTTCATATTATAGTGTACAAGTATTTCATTTAGTATTAACTATAATTATTAGATGTTCGGATACTTGCATTTCCATTTTCTCTTCTCCTTCCTTGGCTTCTTTAGTATCATCCATAATAATGATATAACCCTTTTACAAGATCATAATACGTTAAAATCATTTCAATTTCATTTCCCATCCAAATATCCAAATATCCAAACAATTATTTAAGCGAAATAAGCAAGACAAGCATTTAATTAGATTTACTTTGGGAACAGCATTGTTAGTTGACTCGACAATCTCAGCACCCTTTAAAAATGCTGAATGGAGTGATCTCATCATTGGGGATCCTAAAACATATATATGTAGGTAGGTATATATATATATTTAAAAGATAAATACAAGAGAATCCCAATAGCAATCATAATCATAATCATGGTAATATTAAGTATTTATTATAAAATAGGGGGAGGGGGGATTCAATCACCATATATTATTTAATAATTTGTTTCTTACCTTCAGAGCTGTCAAATTCAGTGGCAACCTTCATATTGGGATTAAGGTTGGCTTCAAGAATTATATGTTCAATCATGGCAGGTCCATACTCTTTTTTTTAAAAAAAAAATTATAGGCACAAATATCGACAATTGTTAGACAAGATTGACGAAATAAAATAAAATAAAATATATATTTTTTCTTTGTTACCGAATCCAATGTTCAATATTTTCTTCAATGTGTCTTTAGGTCCAGCTTTGTGCAATACAGTTTGAAGTTGATCGATTTCGACTGGCTTGAAATCCTGCAGGACAACTGACTTGATGTCATAGATTTCTCCAACTGCCATTTTACTTTCTGTTGACTGAACAATACGCAAGAGAGCAAGAATTCGGTAATCCTGATCTGTCAAAATGATATTACCCTAATACATACATATATTATATAATATAATATAATAATAATTGTTAGTTAGTTAGTTTTTTTTTACTAATAAACAAAATCATAAGTTTCGCTTGTCTTACGGAAGCATAAAACTCGGCAATAATGTGGTAGCCCATACTGTTGTCTCCACCTCCAAATTCAAAATCGACGATACGGTCGACACCCAATTGGCGTACACTGGTGCATCTGCGTGTACGAAGGTATTTACGAAGCTGTAATATGATTATTAGATAATAAGAATAAACAAACATTTTGATCCAAACTCTTCCATGCATGCAATATAAATAATAATATATAATAATTGTTTTCATTGTTTAACCGATTTATCGCTTTTTTTTTTATTGTTTCCTACCCTGGCACAGAATGGAGAGGGTGTGATGGACTTGTCTCTGCTGAATTGGGTTGTATGAATGCGAATGCCTGACTCAATTAACACAAGCTCTTTATCGTCTGGCTATTTATGGATTAAATATATATATACGAGTTAATTAATGTGTCAATACTAAGCATATTTTTCTTGAATAAAAGTTTTGTATTCATTTAGCTTTGTTTATTTCGGACTAGAATTCTCTGTCTTTAATACCTTTGCAAATTTGAAAAGGAATGTCTTTTGATTGACATCGTAAATGTTCTGTAGACGAAGGCCGGTTAATCTGAAATAGTTACATTACATGAGCAAATATATATATATATATATATATATAGGACAGAAGAACATATTGTCCTTTAGCAGGCCGTGTTCTCACCGTTCTTTGAGGTTTGCAACAGTTGCACGGATATCGAGAGTATTGAATCGTTGTTTCATGACAAGTGAATAAAGTAAGAAAGAAAAGAGAGGATACTAATATAATTTATCTATCTATCTACCTATATATCTATATATATATATATATATATATTATATAAAATAAAAAAAAGGGTTTTGAATTATTAATAATATTATCGATATGCTTTAGTTTGGCCTGTAAAATTAGTGCTTAATAAAATAGAAACAAGCAAAAAAGAAAAGGTTTAAGAAAAAAAATAATTACCACAACCACTACCACAACCACTAGAAATAGAACCCTTTTTTTTTTATTAATATTCGTTTACCCTTTTTTGGATTAACGAAAAAAAATAAAATAAAATTTAAGCTAGAGAAATTACCGCAGTTCATGACAGTCATGTCATGTCATTTTAATGTCCGGTGGATACTGCGGTTTAAAGCAAATAAAAAAAAGCATCACTTATATAAAAAGCACCCAAAAAAATATGATATTCTGCGTGGCTGCGCAACTAAAATAAAATAAATAATAAGAATAGTAATAATAATAATAATAATAGAGACGAATTAGCTCAATGTCCAGCATCCCTTTTAGTTCCCTGCTCCATCAACTATTACCGAGTAGCAATGCAATTGGTGGCACAAAAAAAGGCAAAGGGAAATCAAAAGCCGGCTCCCAGAACTTCTTCACGGGAGCTTACCCAATTCAGCAGATCGATCCGGAAGAATCCATAGATGCCTTTTGCAAACTTGTAGAGAGTGTCAAGTCTGAGGCAAAAGATACAAGTAATTTAATATCTCTAATAAAAATTATATAAAAAATAAGCTTTTTTTTTTAAAAAAAAAAAGAAATTTTGGTTTTCTATTCGACTCTTATGCATGCCTTCTATAACAGTTACTACATCTACATATGGCAACGATATCGAGTTTTGTCTACCAACTTATCCATTTTATGAAGAATCTGAAGAATCGGATGAGAATAGTCAGGATGAAGCCACGCTATATTCTTCATATCTTCATGATGATTTTCCAACAGAAGAAGATTCTCAAGAGAAGATTTATGATAGAAACTGGCTGCTCAAGTGAGTTAATTGCAATTATTATTATTAACATTAGTACTGGTATCTTTAAGTTATATATATATATATATATATATTCTTTTATTGCGGATCAAATTCACTGCATAATTCCTTATTTTATGCTCTTTTCTTTTACAAAAAAAAATCAATCACTCAATAATATTGATCCCAATACTTCTTTATTTTATTTTACTTTTATTCAAGGCAATGCCGCAATCACATAATTCAACACAATGTAGAGTTTACTGAGCAGCAGCTTTGTACAGACCTATTTACTATCCTTCGATCAGAAGAAACTGGTAATATGCATTTTGATTTATTTTGAGAAATTTAGATATATTATTTTCTTTTATACCAAATTAAATGTATTTTCTTTTTTGCAATATGTCTAATTATCAACTTTATACAATCTTTAGATGACAGTATTCAACAAGCTCTTGTCGATATCCTTGGATACGAAGGAATTGATTTGATTATGGATTTGATATCCAATCGAACTACTCTTGTGAGCAATATTATGAAAATGGTAAGAATAAATAGATAAATTATCTTTAATAGTTTATATATATATTGTACAAGTATTTTCTTTTGTTTGTTTAATTGATCTATTTTGCTTTACTATTGTGTATATTTGGTTGGTTGGTTGTATGTATGTATCGGTGTGCATTTAGTCTAATTACACTGGACAAAAAGCAAAAGCTTCATTGGGTCATTCCAACGAACCAAAAAGACCTGTGTACGGAACCCAGTTCACTGTTCAATCTGAAGCTGAAATCAAAGAAATGAAGCAAATGAGAAAAGACCAAAAGAAAGCCCTAAAGGCCCTTCAAAAAGCACCAGGCAAGTCAAATTTAATTAATTAATTAACTTATTTTATATTCTTATTATATATATATATATCTGTGTGTCTGTGTAATATATGTATCTAATCACTTTATTTTAGAGGACAAAAATGCCGTTTCAATGGACATCCTTGGCTTTGATTCTCAGGATCTTAGACAAGCCAGAGAAAATGCATTAATTGAAGCTAGTCAGGCACCTTTATTTAGCTCAAATTACAAGGTAAAAAAAAACACAGACTTGCATAAATTCATACATACAATATAGACTTTACATACCATGTACTGGACACTACAGAGTTATTAAATATATTAAATAAAATATAAGAAAATAACTAATATAACAATAACAATAATATATCATTTACCAGACAAAGGCAGAAGAAACATATCCACATGTTTATCAGTCTGCAAAGTCGGGTTCCATGCTTTCACTATTTGGAACACGTTATGCTCTTCCTGCTGGTACAGTTAAAGAAGAATTCAATGATTACGAAGAAACCATCATTCCAGTACCCACGCAGGCACCTATACGAGCAGGCGAACGTCGTATTAAAATTGAAGAATTGGATAGCTTGGCTAGAGGAGCTTTCAAGGTACTGTGTATATTTAAATCAAATGAAGTTAAATAAATTAGTGAAACCACCGCTTATAACCGTATTTATTTGTGTGTGTGTGTGCAGGCCTACGAAACTCTCAACAGAATTCAATCTATTGTATACCCTATTGCTTATGAAACAAACGAAAACATGTTGGTCTGTGCGCCTACTGGTGCGGTAAGTCAAAAAAAAATCAAAAGAAAAGATATTAAACATTCATTTTTTTTAAAAAAAAATCAAAAATTCTTTGCGTTTTAGGGTAAAACAGATGTTGCAATGCTTACTGTACTCAGGTGTCTGTACCAATACTGCTCTACACCTCCACAAAAAGGCTCTACCGAAATTGATTTCACAATCGCTAAGAATGACTTTAAGATTGTATATGTGGCACCTATGAAGGCTCTTGCGGCTGAAATTGTAGAAAAGATGGGAAAACGACTCAAGTTCCTTGGTGTTAGTGTCAGGGAATTGACGGGTGATATGCAATTAACAAAGGCAGAGATTATGGCCACCCAATTTATCGTAACCACACCTGAGAAATGGGATGTAATCACTAGAAAGGGTACAGGCGATGTCGAATTAGCACAGGCAAGTTGAAATACTACCACTACTGCTGCTATGACTTTACTTTGAAAAGAAGAAGAAAAAGAAAACTGACAGTCTTTATATGGTGCCCTTATTTAGAAAGTAAAACTTCTTATTATTGATGAAGTCCATCTTCTTAATGAAGATCGTGGTGCTGTTATTGAGAGTATTATTGCCAGAACATTACGGCAGGTAAAGAAAAAATAATATAGAATATAGAGATTTATATATAAGCTCAATTACTTATGTTTAACAATCATCTATACAAATACCTCTTAGGTTGAATCAAGTCAATCACTCATTCGTATTGTTGGTCTCTCTGCTACTCTTCCCAATTACCTTGATGTGGCAGCATTCCTTAGGTAAAACACACACGCATATACTATGTAAATACATACGTATACGCACATGAGAATATTTTTTTTCTTCTTCTACATTGAGTTTTGACTTACACACTTTTATCTGTTGCTTTTTTTTCTTAACCAACAGAGTCAACCCTTACCAAGGTTTGTTCTTCTTTGATGGCGGATTCCGTCCAGTTCCTCTCGAGCAACATTTCCTGGGTATCAAAGGAAAAGCCAACTCGGTTCCGTCCAACGAGCGTATGAATCGTGCTTGCTTTGACAAGGTTTCCGACCTTGTGCGGGAAGGTCATCAAGTTATGGTGTTTGTTCATGCCCGAAAAGAAACAGTCAAGACTGCTCAAATGCTAAAAGAAGAAGTTCTAAATGAAAGTCTCGGAGGTAATACCATAAGAAAATAAATAGACAAGGGACGAATGAAGGAATTAATGTACAATACAAATTTAAACTAAACTGTTCTTTTTTTTATAAAAAAAAACAAAACAAACTCTTATCTTCGGATTTCAGATTACTTTGATTGTTCGGCCGAACCCAAGTTTGTTGGTCACAGAAGAGATATAGCAAAATCTAGAAACAAGGAAATGAAAGAATTATTTCCTTATGGCTTTGGTATACATCATGCTGGTATGCTTCGATCTGATCGATCATTAACTGAACGAATGTTTGCCGATGGTTGCTTAAAGGTTTGTGAAAGTAACTTTTTTATATGCATGTGTAAAATCTAATATTGCAAATTTATGTTATAATATATATATATATATATAAAGGTGCTCTGCTGTACTGCAACCTTGGCATGGGGTGTCAATTTGCCAGCTTATGCTGTTGTTATCAAAGGAACCCAAGTGTACGATTCACAAAAGGGTAGCTTTGTAGACTTGTCTATTCTTGATGTGCTCCAGATCTTTGGTCGTGCTGGTCGTCCACAGGTAAAAAAAAAAAGTCTTTACCTTTTGCTCTCAAAATCACAAAACTAAAACCATCTAATACACTTACATACGAATTTCTTTAAATATTCATGAACATGTAGTATGAAACTCATGGTGTTGGTTATATCCTGACAACCCATGACAAAATATCCCACTATGTCTCAGCAATCACCCAACAACATCCAATTGAATCAAAGTAAGGAACAAAATAAGATATAAAGCCTTTTTCTTAAACAATAATTGTAATTGTATCACTCAATATTTTCTCTCTCTTTTAGGTTTATCGAAAATATTGTCGACAATCTTAATGCAGAAATTTCACTAGGTACCGTTACAAACCTCAGTGAGGCTGTGACATGGCTAAGCTACACTTACCTCTATGTGAGAATGAAAAAGAATCCGATGGTTTATGGTATGGATCACTCGGAACCAGCAAAGGATCCGCTTTTGGGCAGTAAACGACACGAAATTATCGTAGACGCTGCTAGAAAATTAGCCAGATGTCAAATGATTATCTTTGACGAAACTACCGGCTACCTGACTCCAACAGTTCTTGGCCGCATCTCATCAAATTTTTATATCAAACACACCAGTATCGAGATCTTTAATGGTCTTATGAAGCCACGTATGACAGAAGCTGATGTTCTGTCAATGATGAGCATGAGTTCAGAGTTTGACAATATACGATCACGCGAATCAGAACATAAAGAACTCAAGGGTCTTTTAGAAAAGGCTTGTGCATGTGATATTCGAGTAAGTTGATTTCTCTTCTTCTTCTTCAAATATGTTATATATATATAATATGATAGCTACGAGAAGAAGAAGAAAAGGACTTCACACGTCTAATCAAATATACTTTATATATATTAATTGATTCATTAGGGTGGTACTGAATCAACTCCTGGAAAAGTCAATATTCTTCTTCAGACGTACATATCAAATGCCTACATCGACGATTTTGCGCTCGTGTCTGATTGCGGCTATGTTGCCCAGAACGCAGGCCGTATTGCCCGCGCCCTGTTTGAGATTGCCTTGAACCGAAACTGGGGACCCACAAGCTCTATAGTTCTGGCTATCAACAAGAGTATCGAAAAACGCCTGTGGACTTTCCAACACCCACTGCAACAAATGGGACTTCCCAAAGATGTCATGCAGAAACTAGAGGACAGATCTTACGACATATCAATCGAAGAAATGAGAGACATGGAACCGACCGAGCTTGGGGATCTTATTCGCCACCCACGGATGGGCCTGACGATCTCTAGATGTGTTGACCAGTTCCCAATGCTGATGCTCGACGCCAAGATATTTCCAATCACTCGCAATGTACTGAATGTGGAGCTTACCATAACTCCTGATTTTGTCTGGAATGAGCGCCTGCACGGTAGCTCGGAACCATGGTGGATCTGGGCAGAAGATTCAGATAGTGTGGAAATCTATTACTCAGAATACTTTATTCTACACCGCAAACAATTGGGCGAAACTATGAAGATTGTGTTCACGGTGCCTATTGTTGAGCCATTACCAAGCGAAATCTATATTCGTGCCACGTCTGATCGCTGGCTTGGAGCCGAAACCGTCCTGCCGGTCTCATTCGAAAACCTGGTTTTACCTCAGCTTTATCCACCCCCGACAGAGCTGCTAGATCTGCGCCCACTTCCTGTTACTGCCTTGCGAAATGACGTGCTGGAAGCCATCTGTGCCCAGAAGTTTACACACTTTAATCCAGTTCAAACTCAGATATTCCACACTCTCTATAATACAGACAACAATGCATTGATCGGTGCACCTACTGGTTCGGGTAAAACCGTTGCTGCTGAACTTGCGATGTGGTATGTAAAAGAGAGAATGAAATAACAAAACAAAAAATATAGAGAGAGAGAGGGAAAAAGTAGAAAGCAAAAGAAACATGAAATCTTCAATTTTTATTTTTATTTTTATTTTTATTAAATGTTATTAATTATACTAATCAACTCAATTTAATTCAAATATATATAGGCGAGCACTTGGGCAACACCCAGGCTCTAAAGTGTTGTACATTGCACCTATGAAATCTTTGGTTACTGAAAAAGCCCAAGATTGGAATAAGCGTCTGATGGGTCCAATGAACAAAAGACTTGTGGAGTTGACGGGTGATGTGAACCGGGATGTGAAGATCATCGAATCTGCTGATATTATCGTCACAACACCAGAGAAGTGGGATAGTGTCAGCCGTAACCAACGCAGCCGTAGTTGTATTAACAAAGTATCGTGTGTGATTATTGATGAGATACACTTACTTGGCGGTGAGAGCGGTGGCCCGATTCTGGAAGTGATTGTGTCAAGGATGAATTACATGGGGTCCAAATTCGATAAAAAGATTCGCCTTGTTGGATTGTCCACCCCTTTGGCAAACGCTCAGGATTTGGCCGACTGGCTTGGTGTCAAAAAGTCTGGACTGTTCAACTTTGGTCACTCTGTTCGCCCAGTTCCTTTAGAGATCTATGTTGACGGGTTCCCAGGAAAGCTTTATTGTCCTCGTATGGCAACGATGAACAAGCCGATATATGCGGCCATTAAGACCCATTCCCCTACCCAACCTGTCATCGTGTTTGTGTCTTCACGTCAGCAGACATGCCTTACAGCGCAGGATCTGATTGCTTATTGTGGAATGGAAGACAATCCTCGCCAGTGGCTTCGCACGGATGATATGGAAATGGAAATGATATTAAACCAGGTCGATGACGAAGCATTGAAAATGTCTCTTGCGTTTGGTATCGCAATTCATCACTCGAGTTTGACCGACAATGACCGAAGAATTGTTGAAGAGCTGTTCCTGAACCTTAAGATCCAGATCTTGATTGGCACCAGTACACTTGCATGGGGTATCAATCTTCCAGCCCATCTGGTGATAATTAAGGGCACAGAGTTTTACAACTACAAATCTGGTCGCTATGTAGACTATCCTATTACACATGTTCTACAGATGATGGGTCGTGCGGGTCGTCCCCAGTTTGACAACACCGGCATTACTCGTGTGTTTGTACAAGACAGCAAAAAGAACTTTTTCAAAAAGTTTTTGTATGAGCCGTACCCTGTCGAATCGAATCTACACAAGTCTATGGATGACTACATCCATGCCGAGATTATGGACAAGACAATTAAAACAAAGCAAGATGCGTTGGATTACATTACCTGGACATATTTCTACCGTCGCCTTCAGCAGAATCCAACATACTATGGCTTAGACGATTTGTCACAAAGGGGCCTAAACACATACATGTCCAATATTGTAAATGAGGTGACGGAGAGGCTAGAGAGTTCTGGATATTTAGAGATTCAAAACGATTTTGATTTGATTCTGAAAACCCCAAAAGAATAAGAGATTTAAAATTCTCTCCTTTTTTTGGGCAATTGACACTTGGCATTTGGCATGATATATGAAACTTAAAACGAAACAACCAAATGGAAATACTATATATTGAAACCTTTGATATAAAAGATGTATTTATGGATAGCTTCTAGAGTTCTAGTAATCCCAGAATTAATAATCATTAATAATATATTATGTGTATATATATTAACAAATCTTCATTTGAAGACATTTATAAAGTACTGTACTTTATTGACTCATACCAATGACCAGCATTATATCTAAATTCTATCAAATAAAGAGTAAACCTACCTCAATCTCTTTACCCAAGTTTATCTACCTTAACTAAGCAAACTCGTGCATGAAAGCTTATATATATATATATATATAGTCCTTTTAAAATAATAAATATTTCAAAATAATATATGAATATATCTTGAGGAACTTGTAAGATAAGGTTAATTTTTAGAAGTATATATTCTCTGAATTGAAATATGAATAATTTTAAAAGGAAAACCAATGTCAAAATCTGATCTTTTTTATTTTATTTTATTTTTGCAAATTTAGTAACTTATCCCAAGTCTAAAGTGTACAATTCTCAGGACCACTTGGCGTATTCTCTATTATCATGTTGTGAACAAACTGAAAAGGTCAAAGAAAGAAAGGTTCAAAAGAAATGTGGCCAATCAGATTAATTTACGGCTGTCCACACTTTTTTCTATAGAAAAAAAAAGTTTAGAATTGGTTTAAATCCACATTGGATAAGATTGAGTGCTTATATTTCTTCCATCTAACAAAGAATATTTTATTAGAGAATTTTTTATGCCTTTTATTCTATTACACACCTCCCTAATAAAAAACATAATATTCTCAATCAAATTGTAAATAGAAGAAGAATAGTCTGCCAGACTCATTCAAACTTCTTTTTTTTTTGCTTTTTTTAGTCTGTCCACTCCAAGCTATACTGAGCTTTGCCTCTATCTCTGCCTTTTCTTTACTCTATTATCTCAGGGCTTTCATCTATCAAAATGTGATATTCAATACTTTTTTATTATAATATAAGACATACTTTGATTAATTAAAAATAATAGCTGTAGAATGCTTGGTTTTTTATTTGTTTTTTTTTATTTTAAAGATAAAAACATATGCATGCTTTAATCATGTAAATCTTATTACACAGCCACACGCATACACACACACCCATACACACAACTTACCATGGGTTACAAAGCTTCTTTAAAGCAACTTGGTGGTTGTATGTCTTTAAGCAACTATATTATAAAACATATCTACTATTAGTATAGGCTGCAAAGTGATAATATCAAGAGGTCTTCAATACAAAAACTATTTGGCATATGAAAGTCAAGGAATTTCTATGTGTAAGAATTTAGACTTAACCAAATATGGATATAGTATTATTTTGATAACAAATAACAAATAACGCCAATGACCCCTTAATTTTTTTATAGGGAGAGAGATAGAGAGAAAAAGAGATAAATATGTACTGAAGAACTTGCTGTCTAGTTTTTTCTCTTGTTCCTCTAAGCACCACTGTTAGGAACAATCAAGTAAGTACCACTTCTTTATACACAGCATTACGTGTAAAACGCGTTTTTTTTGTTATAAAAAAACCAATTTACTCAAGCAACACCATTACTCATTATGCATTACTTAATGCTTTACCAAAACATTGACTTTACATTAACTCTTTTTTTTTCATTTTTCATTCTTCTTCTTCTTTTTACAAGGTTTATACTGTTTAAGAAACCCATGAGATTTATCTTGAGGCTGTTTTTTTCTGCTATTATTTATAATAGTAGTGTATGAATGCTTGATTCGTAGTGTGATGCGTACACGCTCTGTGGTCATAGAGATTGTAAGTACATTAATGTTACATTCCTGCCCATGCTTTATTTCTTATACTTATTTTCTTTATTCATTTTATGTTATGTACATTCCAAAAGCGCATGCACCTACACATGGTATACAATTACCATATTCAGTCTTTTCTGTTAGATTTCGGTCTAATGGGGGAGATTGATGTAAGCCTCTTGGAGACAGAAGCGGAGGTGTTTACACCAAAGCTGGTCTCAACCAAACCAACTAGGGGGTATGGGCCTCTCAGCGTTCAGTAAAGAAAAACCAAACTTGTCCGATTCGGCTCCAGTCTCCACATATCAAAGTCAAACATAGACGCGGCCAAGTGGGGTGTAGTCACAGACGGGAGCCTTCGGGCGCGTCTTTAGGTGGGAGCTTCTTTCTAGAGGCGCCAATGAAATACCACCACCCATTTGGCCAACCCCCTGCATCGGCAGCGGGTGGACATGGCTTGGGAGTAACGCTGTTCACCGCAGACGAACTAGCCCGAAACCTTCCATCGAAGCCTTCTCATCCCTTGCGTGTGAGGCCGTGGAGTGCTCTTCCGCAACTTTGGCATCTATTCTAGATCTGAGGTTGGGCGATGAAAGAAGAACAGACAAGTTTGGTGAGCGCAGCAGCAAAAGCTATGGAGTATGCTGTTGTGACATTCTTTTTCAAGCCACTCAGCCCGTGCGAGAGACTTATGTCTGGGGTGGACCAAACCTTACCATAAAGGTTGGACCAGAGTTCGGCCGTAGACCGTCGTGATGTCAGGTCATTTTCTTTTTACTGATGGTACTAGTATTGTACAAACCAAGAAGTAAAGTACGCAAGTATTTTTCTCTTCTTCAAGCCTCTGCAACGTTGTAGTCGGTCGATTTGGCCAGTGCTACAAAGTCACGCTTGTCAGGATGTGACCGAACGTCTTTAAGTCGCATCTCTGGGTTTTAGACAATGCTAAAATATACTTCCCGCGTACAAATTGTACACCCTGGCTCTCGGGCCTAGTACTATACTAGCTGACTTTGGTCTTGATTGATCGGGTCACATGTAATGTTAATACTGGGAAGGAAAAAATCGCATACAGACTATATGAAATCGACGGGGTGTCGAAGGTGTAAAATGATCCTGTAATCATTTATCACTGAAGATTAAGCCCTTGTCTTTGAATTTGTTCTTCGGAACACCTTCAATACCTTTGGAATTCTTATGTATATACATATATTTAGGTCCTTGTCTAGTTAACCTTTTTGGTTGACATGACTGGTGCCTTTTTTCTGATCTTGATTGGAAAAGAGGGTGAGTTCGATTCTCACAAGGACTTTATCAAATATCTGATACTTGATTACTTTTTACTCTTAAATACAAAAAAAAATACATATATTAATCTAGACAAAAGAATGATTATATATAGACTTGTTAAAACAAACTAAACAACAAATATGATTGAAAAAAAAAACACATAACAAAATCAGACTGAAATTCTATCTTTAATAAATTTATTGAAATCAATTGTTTAGCCAGATAAAAGAAAGTTCTAGGAGCTAGAAATTGCGAAAGAGTCCAAAATAAAAGTTTTGTAAATAAAGGAATAAAATAAAATAAAATTATACATTTATAAAGACATCCCTTTTTACTGAGTAAAAACCAACAGTGCATTAAAGCAAGCTTATATACTTCTTTGGTGTCACAAGTCAAAGCTGAGCATACTTATTTTTTTAAGAGATATTTTATATTTTCAATCTTTTACAATTGAAGGCGACTAAAGAACAGATAATACTACCAGATATTATGTGTATTAATTGTGGGAGAATTGTAGCTTTTTCATTTCATTTTATTTTATTACAACAAGTTTATGGTCACAAAAACAATGCGTAGAATACCGATGAACTTTTCTGATTTGTCTTGTAGGAAGTATTGACTAAATATTTTCATTTAATCAATTTCTCAATAAATAAATATCATTTCCGATATAGTGTTGTTTTGTTATATTTGTACTTGACCATATATAAAACATAAACATCTTTAAATATCTAGATAAGAACAAATAGCTATGATATTAATAAAACCAAATTATCAATTATTGGAAAAACCCCATTATTTACTGAGGTATACATACCACAATTAGAGTAAAATACAAATTCTGCGATCCGGAATGAATCATATTATTGTTAATTAATGTAGGGTGAGTATTTGAAAAGAGATAATAGGTAATAGGAAAATGCTTTATGTTTAAAGAAGAAAGCTATGATTGTTTATAAGATATTTGGAATTTGGATTTAATATGTCTGTTAGTTAATTATTGATTGACAATGAGTTAGTATAAAAATACGGTTGCTTTGTGTATATGTATTAAATTCTTAGAATATTTACCCTATCAGATATATTAATAATTATGTAATTGGTTCTGGACCATTAGGCTTTTACTTCACTCGTTTGTAGTTTGTATATCATACCGTTTTAACCAGAACGTTTTAACCTAACTGACCAGATAACTAATTTATACCCATTTATCATCAAGAACATATTTTTGTCATGTATAATTTCAATCTATATTATATATATATGTGTGTGTGTCTATATTGTTGTTATTAGGTATTATGCAAGCCAGACTTACCACTTAGAAAAGGTAAACTCAATAACCAAGCCTGAAATTTTTCTTACCAAAAGTAAAATATGAAATTAAGAAAATGAGATTCCAACTTCTACTAGTTTTTAATGTTAAACCATACTTGATACAAAATATGTTTTATGAAAAGAACATACTGTTTTGACTTTTTTCTATACACAAAGACAACTTTCTTTAACAAACAAACACACACACTTACATATATAATATCTAGATTATTCTAGTGTTATTTCCAACCATATTATTTACAATATAGTATATTGTAGAAAATATAAAATCCACATGTATATTAATCTTAAGCCCATATATATATATATATATATTATCATACACGTTAAAAAGATGGTTTATTATATTCCAAATAAAGTATTTTGATATTATAATTTATTTATTTCAATGATTTATTGTCAATCTAACAGTTACAGTGAGAGTACAAATATTACAAGTTTATGTATATCATATTCTCAAACAGTGACAGGGTATGAATTCTATATTTTGTAAGTTTTTGAAATACCTATTTTTTTTTACAAAATATATTACAATAAAGTTAAGTGAAATAGGTTGATTGATGGGGACATCTTTGTTTCAGGATCTTTAATGATAACGATAATAACAGTAATAACAGTAATAACAGTAATAAAGAATATATTTCTTTCCTTTCATTCAATCTCTTATACTCAACGGTGAACAGGAGGTCTACTAAGTTTGTTACGTTGCAACCGAACCACAAGCCAGTCAATAGCATCCTTGACACCATTTCTATCAAAATAAAATAAGAATTTGAGTTCTAATATACATTACATAAAGACTATTTCTTTGACATTTCTTATTTTACCCTTCTAATGCACTAATAGGCAAAACTCTCGAATCTCTGGCTCCAAGCTTAACTGCAATTTTGTTGAATACTTCTTTGATTTCTTCCACTCGCAGTGCACCAGACAGGTCTTGCTTATTGGCCAACATTAGAATTGGTACACCCTCCACACGATCGTTTGTGATCATTTTCTCTACAAAAACCAAAATAATAATAATTAATTACTTAATTAATTAGACTTTTTTTTTGTCTATTCTTCCCTCTTCTTATATATATATATATATATATATATATATAATAGAAAAAAAAATGAAAAATATTATAAAATTAACTTACCAAAGGTGTCCTTGCACTCTTCTAGCCTTTTCTTGTCAGTAGAATCAACCACAAAAACAATAGCATGACACTCAGTGTAATATCTTTCCCAAATTGAGTGCAGATCACGTTGACCACCCAGATCCCAAAAGTTAATCCTGGCTGACTTGATGTCGACTCTACCAACTTTGATTGAGATGATGAGATGAAATTGATAATTGTTACAAAACCACTGAATAAAAGGACCATGCAAAAAGAAAAGAAAAAGAAAAATAAAAACAATAAAAATGTGTACAAATATATTCTGTTATGTTTATTATGTGTGTTATGTTTATTATGTTTATTACGCACTGTTGAGTCCCACTGTGGGTGCAATCTTCTCAGGTGCTAGTCCGGGTACACCCATAAAGACAGATTTTATGCGTTCTAACAAGGTCTATAAAACTCGGGTAGAAACATGATGTAGAAGATGAGTTTTGTAAAGTCTAATGTCATTCAATAATGTATTTCATTTATTCATTCATTCATTCATTCCAAAAATAATAATGCTAAAGCTAAAGTGAAAAAAAAAAGAAAGAAAGATAAAAAAGGCAAAAAGAAAGAAAAAGCGAGAATGTATGTATGTAGTGCAGTGTGTGTAATGTGTACCGTCTTTCCTGCATTGTCAAGACCAATGATGAGAACATAATACTCTTCTTTGCTTGTGACGTAATTGTAAAGTCCACTTAGTAATGTATACATGATCAATGAGTAGTCCTTCACTCCCTCTCTCTCAGTCTCTTACTTCAAACACACACACAGACACACACACAGACACACACAATAACGCGCACACACTTTTTCTCTCTCTCTCTTTTCTTTTAATTTATTTTTCAAAAAAAGGACAAAATAGGCATGCCAATTCCTACTCCGTCAGTCAGAGGTTAAACACACTTTCTATGGTGTTCTCACTATTATTATTATTATTATTATTTATATGCATGTATATATCTATTAGTCATGGGTTGTACACCAGATTGAAGTTCTTATTGTTGTTGTTTGGTGTTGTGAAGTTTCTTGTATCATACATATCTTGAAGTAACATTGGCGTGAAACAAATATCCTTTTCTGTTTTTCTTTCTTTTTAATCATTTGAGTGAAGTTTAATATACCTGACTATACATGTATATACTCCTATGAATGTGTGTAAAAGGAAGGTGTTTCTAATGTCCTTTTACAAGTGAGCTCATTGCTTAATATTCCTATCAGTTATTCTATATATGCAAGTATATATTTATATAAGTGTTCTCCAATGATATCATTGTACCAGAAGTATTATTATTACTATTATATAAATATGTGTTTGGGTGAGTATTTCATTTGATGTAATGAATAAATGAATAGTAAGAAAAAATTGTGCTTGTACTTGTACTTGTACTCATTGAACACAATAAATGCTCTCATCATAACATAATTGCCAATCAGTCAATCAATCATTCATTCATTCAATCACTCGCTCAATCGATTACTTAGGGAATAAGCCAGCCAGTAATCCAGTCATTCAGTCAGTTAGTCAGTCAGTTAGTATCATTATCATTATTACTTAATAATTAAAAAATAAAATCACCAAACGAACAGACAAGCAAATACAGCCAAGCAATTGCTTATATGATATCTATAATTCAATATATAGTTCATACAAAAGATAAAACAAAAATACTTCATTTTGAGAGAGAAAAATCAATGCTATTTGCTTTTCTATCGATTTATTGATAGAATTGATATGATATTCTTTTTTACTTTTTTTTTTGTCAAAGATCAAACATGCCATTCTTATGTCACAAAAGCAAAGATGATAAAGTAATTGAAACCAAAGGAAAAAGGGTATGATCGTTAAACTCAATCCAATTCAATTCAATTCAATTTATATATTATGATAAATATAATATTTTTGATATCAAGTTTATGTATTGGAATTTTGGTTGCTTTTTGAAACGTTTTCCTTTGAGCAAATCTACGCTGACAATACCATAAAAGACTCGTTAAACAACAACAACGACAATTATACTTCTGTGTGTGTGTGTGTGTGTGTATATATATGTTTGCATTGTTTATCATATATGATCTACTCGTGATTACCTATTGTTTGGTATTACTTTTAACTTTGTTTACACACTTCACACGGCCATACCATACAACATAGGCCATAGACTATATTTCTTCTTTATATCTCTTTATTTATTTGTTTATTGTTGTTCTCCAAAATGACTATGTGTGTGTTTGTGCTTCGACTTTTATTTTCTGTACAATAAATAAAATGAAATAAAGTAAAATGAAATAAAGTAAATACTTGTTGAGTTCCAGGCTTAATAAAAATAAGAGTCGGGTAAGCTTTTCTTTGCTGTGGACGGATGAAGAACATCCTTGTAAATGTTTCTTTTGGTTTCACTTGTTTTGATCAATGATCTTTCTAAATCTTATTCTCTATAACTATCTCTGTGTTTTTCTTTCTTTTTATGTGAATGAAACCATCAGCTATATATAATTTTACTTTGCTATTTGATTCCAAAAAGAAAGTTTGTCAAGTGATAGTATAAAAACATGACAACAACAACAACAGAATTAATACCATGTATACATATACGCATTTAATTAGTTGCTAGGTTATTTGACTACTTGTTACTAAGTTACTTAGTTAATTGGTTGCTTGGTTATTTGACTATTTGTTACCAAGGTATTCAGCTATTTAGTTGCCATGTTACTTAGTTATTTAGTTAATTGGTTGCTTGGTTGCTTGGTTAACTGGTTAACTGGTTAACTGGTCGGTTAACATTCATTTTCTATTTGTTGATATCATCATGTGAGTGTACACAGATGATTTATTTATTTAACATTCATATACTGCTGTCTTCCAAAAAAAAAGCGATCCTCATAAAATAGAATTCACTTTTTTTTATTACTATTATATTTTTTTTGGACCTGTAAACAAGTGACAACGTACGATCCCGAGGTTTATTTCAAATACATATACTTTTGTATTTTTCATTTACAGATTAAACTTTCTTTTTTTGTTTGTAAGACCAAAGTAACAAAAAAAATATTATTAAAATAACATATATCTATACATATCTATAATTTTTTATATATGTATTTCAAAACGAATCATTTCCTTTTGCCTTTGTTTTTGAATATAATGGTATATACAAGAAGTACATAGATAGATTAGTATGAGTAGTCGATAAATAAGGCTTATTGGCAAATGACCAACCAAAATGAAATGAAATAATATGGTAGGCAAAGAAATTGAAACAATCTCTCTGTATCTCATGTTTTTTTTTCTTATTAATTTCTTCGTCAATCCAACCAACCAACCAACCATATAATTACACACATCTATTCATTCAATTCAGAAAGTGGCCCCACCTTCAGGATTCTCTTTTTACTTTCTCTTTATTTTATTTTTTCTATTGTTCTCAAAATCCAGTTAGTTTGTAAGAATAAAACTTTACACACACACATATATATATATATACACTTTGTGGACCTGGCACAATTAGCGCACCTGAACAAACCACACACAGTACTTTTATTAGTATTATTAATTTGGCCTACATTGGTTATTTGTGCTATACATGTAATCTCTCCTTCTTTCCCTCTTTCTTTCTAGATGTACAGCTTATCACGGGCATAATTTAACCGCGTGAGTGAGTGTGCTAGTTAAATATATATTATTTCAACCAGAATACATATAAAAAAATATGAAACAAACTGTTTTCTCTCTCTCTCTCTCTCTTTCTGGGTATATGTTTTTTTTTGTTTCAAGTCTAACCAACAAAATACAAAATCAAAGCATCAATTGAGATGAAAACCAATGAATGGGATCACTTTTTTTTTAAAATGAATGGAGTGTATTTATCTGATACATCATCCCACTCTTAGTGTTAATCTTGACAGATCTTCTACTTTTCACTTTCTTTGGTTGGTTGGTTTGTTGGTTAGTTAAAACAAAAACCTAAAACCTTGTTAATCTACCAATACTTTTCTCAATGGCGTGTTGTGTTGTGCTGTGGTGGACATGTATTGTGTTGGGGTCAGATTTTCTTTTTATGGTGATTCTGTGTCGAATTTGTTCCTTAACATACTATTATTAATAATAATAATAAAAAAGAGAAAAAGAAAAAAGAAATGAAATGAAAAAGTAAAATATTCTGGCTATTGGCTATTGGATAGTAAAATAGCCATGTTTTATATTTTATTAAATATGTAAGTGCCAAATATTTAATTGACAAATGTGAAATATCATAATCATAAAAGAAAAAGCTTTTAATATATATATATATATATAAACTTAATATGTTTCTATAGCAACAACAACGACATAACGACAATAGCAATCTGTTGGTTTTCTTTTATTTATTTTTATTTATTCAGGGGTAAAAAATAAAAAATAAAAAAAAAGAAAGATAAAACTAAAAGATATATCTTGAAACCCTCTTTTTTTTGTACAAAAAAAGCTATTGTTATTTTTGGGCCTGGTTTGGGTTACTTTTTGTGTGCGTGTGTTTTTTTTATTGAGAGTGAAATATATATATCTAGTCCGCCCTTTGTGTTGTAGTAACACACAAAAATTTATAATATTTTACGGTGTATATACGTACATATACATAGATATACAAAGACATACATAGACAAAGACGTGTACCTCTCTTTGAAGGTCTTGGTGTTACAGCATTGAAGTGGCTGTGTTCAAGGAGAATCTTTCTTTCTTTCTTGCGTTTATATTATACTATAACTTATTATACATATCTTGGTTCTAAATACAAGAAATAAACGCAGAAAAAGAAAGAAAAAGAAAAGAAAAGTGAGGGCTCTGCATGACCCTTGCCCTTGCACTACTGTTACTGAGTGTAATGAAGCATCTCTTTTCCCTCTCTTTCTCTGTCTGTCTTTCATGTTCTAAGCTAAATAAATACACAAGATTCACATTATAGAATATAATAATAAATAGTAGAATATGTAATATATTATCCATACGCAATCCTCCTCTCTTTCTTTTCCTTTCACTCCTATATGAATAAAGGGGATAGATATTGTGTCATTGAGCGTCATTTGAGGCCATAGCCAAAAATTCCACAACAACATAATCATAACAACATAATCATAACAACCAAAAATAATAACAATAATACTTCTTGGCTCTTCTTTTTTTCTCTCTTTTGGCTTTGCACGTGTAACATGTACATCTTTAGATGTGATCCGGCAACACACGATAGGCTGAACTAAAACCGTACCACAATAAACTTTTTTTTTATGTGTACATCTTCCAAAAAAAATTACATTACATTATATCATATTATATCATATTTTATTTTGTATTATATTTTTTTGTCTAGAGACACATCCTTGAACAATGAAATGAAATGAATGTAATAGTAATAATTTTAAAAGAAGTGTTATATATATATATTCTTGCAAGTATTCTAGCCATCTAACTTGGCCCTGGATCAGGGCAGGGTAACCAAGCAACAGAAAAAAAAAATGCCTGGGGAAGGGTAGGGCAGGGTAATGTAGGGGAAGGAGTAAAAGGGAAAGGGTAGGGAGGGAAAAAAAATAATCAAAACCAAAAACCAAAAAAATCCCCATTAAGATTTGTATTTTTATTATTTTATTTTAGAGATATACACATATTCCTTGTGGGAAGTTAAAGCTGCCCGCATGATTTTGAATGCATAGTAATTTGAACACAATAGAAAAAAATATATAGTAATAGCGATCCTATTACTATTTTATTATTTAAAAAGCGTCGTAATGTGTATGGTATTCACTGTGTAGTATGCAGCATTTAGTGCGTAGTATCAATTATTATTTATCCATTGTCCAGTGTTCGCTGTTTATTGCTTATTGTTCTTTGGCCCATTGTCTGTGTGTAAAGATGTCTGCATGAATATGTAATGTACAGTATGAGATGATAATGAGATGATGTGTAGATGTGTAGTGTGTGTATAGATGAAAACCAAAAAAAAAATATTATCAAGATTTTTGTAACCATAGAGTACAAGTACACAAGACAGCCCATTTTAGGGGAACAAGAAACTAAGAAAATAATAATAATCTCAAAGAGTAACACACCACTTTATTTTGTATATTTTTAGGTGATTCTGGTAAACAACCCCCAAATGAAGTACAAGCCAACTGCTATTGCTATTGCTGTTATTATTATTTTATTAATTTATTAGAGTTTCCATTCTTCCAACCAAACATCTCATCTTTTGCCAGTAGCTGTGTAACGAACGATTTGTATAAATACTCCATCAACCTGGCTTGCTTTTGAACCGTACACTCAACCTCTCTCTTGTTCTTGATAACAATCAAGAACTACCCCCTCAAGCGAACTTTTTTCTAAACGAAATTTAACGAACCCCTACTTTTTTTAACGACCCAAAAAGTCTCTTTTTTCTTACTTCTTTTAACGAACTCAAGAAAAAACTCTTTTTTTTAACGACCCCTTCTAAAAAACTTTTACGAACCCAACCCCTAAAAAAACCTTTTATCTGCTTTTTCTTCATCCAAAAGAAAAAGCTTTTATCTTACGAATTTACAACCTTTTTTTAAAAAAAATTATCCTTCCCCACCCTTTTTGAAAAAAATTCCCATTTTTTCAAAAATTTCCTCTCTAAAGATTTCTAATCCTATTTCAAACCAAATCAACTCAATTTCTAACATGCCTATCAACGCTGGTATCAACGGTTTCGGTCGCATCGGTCGTATTGTTCTGCGCGCATCTCTTGAGAACTCTAACGTCAAGGTCGTCGCTATCAATGATCCTTTTATTGATCTCGAGTACATGGTAAGCCTAATTATTATATTATATTATATTATATTATATTTTTTTTTACTAACCCTAAAAATTTCATGTTTCATGTTTTAGGTTTACATGTTCAAATATGATTCAACTCACGGACGCTTCAAGGGCACCGTTGAGGCGAAAGACGGTGCACTGGTTGTGAACGGCCATTCCATTGCGGTTTATGCTGAACGCGACCCGTCTACCATTCCCTGGAAGACCCATCAGGCCGACTACGTAGTCGAATCGACCGGTGTCTTTACAACAATCGACAAGGCTGGCGCTCATCTCAAGGGCGGTGCCAAGAAGGTTATTATTTCTGCCCCCTCCGCAGACGCTCCCATGTTTGTCGTTGGTGTCAATCTCGAGGCGTACGACCCCAGTATGAACGTGATTTCCAACGCATCCTGCACTACAAACTGCCTGGCTCCCTTAGCCAAGGTTATCGACGACAGCTTCGGTATTGTCGAAGGTCTCATGACAACCGTCCACGCCACAACAGCGACTCAGAAAACAGTCGATGGTCCGTCAGGCAAGGATTGGAGAGCAGGCCGTGGCGCAGGTGCAAACATCATTCCGGCATCCACCGGAGCAGCAAAGGCGGTCGGCAAAGTTATCCCACATCTCAACGGCAAGCTCACGGGCATGTCCTTCAGAGTACCCAACCCAGATGTGTCTGTGGTTGATCTGACGGTCAGACTCGAAAGGGTAAGAATGATATATACACTTGAAAATTCTAATATTCTAATCTTTTCTATTCTATAGCCGGCATCGTACGATGAGATTAAGGCGGCAATTAAGGAGGCCTCAGATGGTCCCCTCAAAGGCATTTTAGGCTACACAGAAGATGAAGTGGTGTCAACCGATTTCATTGGAGACTCACGCTCTAGCATCTTTGATGCAAAGGCGGGTATCTCACTCAATCCACATTTCGTAAAGGTAATACTTTTATATTAAAATTAAATGTTCTTTACTAATATTTTGTTGCTCTAGTTAATTTCGTGGTACGACAATGAATTTGGTTACTCAACGCGTGTGATCGATCTTTTGGTTCATGTTGCAAAGGTTGATGGCAATCTGTAAACAGAGCAAGAAAAAATTTTTCCTCAAAAAAAAATCAACAAAACTCTGCCGACAATTTCCCCCCCACCATCAACAAAGAAAACAAAAAAAAATCAACTTCCAAAACACACACACACACACTCCTTCTATATTCTTTCTGCTTCTATTCTCTCTCTTGATTTCTGGTCCCATTTCCCGGTACCTTTTCCTAAAGGTCTTGCTCAAATTCAACGAAACAGAAGAAGAAGAAGAAAAAAGCCGAAAGAAGAAAAAAAAAACCTAACTTACCCTTTGAAACATCTGAAGTCGGAAAACTCAAGAACATTATGAAAAGAAATCCTGGTTCCTGTTCGTGTCGCTCGCAAACGTCCACTTTTCGATTCTTCTGCTCTTATTTTTCCGAAACAACCCATCCAAATCCCTCCGTTCCCTCCCTAATTTGCCCATCCAATCTCTTGAAAAACATTTTGGTATCATTTCTCTTTTTTTTTTTTATTTTAATTGTTTTTATTTTTACTTTACTTTTTACATACTTAAAAACTACCAATCTATTTTTCTCATCTAGTACAACATTTTTATTATTCTTTTTCTATTTTCTTTGTTGTACTTTATGACGTACATGCCTCTCTCTCTCTACTACTTACCACCAACCTTCCCCCCCTCACCCTCACCCTTGTTCTATATGAACCCCACCCTCTGTATTGTTGTATATGCTGTTATAGTAGAACTAACGTGTAACTTTATGTCCCATTTTTTTTTGTAATAAATAAATATAAAAGAAATTTGCAAGCTTTAAAATCCTAATATTATTTTAAACGCTCACAATTTTTTTAAAAACACACAAACTTGTCTATCTATTTTTGAATATTTGGAAATCAATTTGGCTTTTTTTTTTTTTAAAATAATTGGGTCACCAAAGAAAAAAGAAAAAAGAATAATAGAGTAATACATCTTATAATTTAATTAGTGGTTGGCTATTTTGTGTAAAAGAGCAAGTTTAGCCATTAAATTAGCCAAGCCAGAAAGAAAAACAGTAACAGCAATAATAAAGACCAACATACTTACTTGGTTTATAGTGTTACTCAACTTATTTCTTTTATTAAAAGTATTACAACTAATTGACTGACTGGACTGACTATCTATCTATCTATCAATCGATGAATCAATGAAATCAATGAAATCAATCACGGGTAAAAACGAGTGAGACAAAGACTACGAATCTTAAAGAAAAAAAAGAAAAAAAAAGAAAAAAAAGGGGGGGACTAGCTGATGTTGGGTATTACAAAATAAAACTAAATAGAAAGCTGGGTCAAGGAAATAGAATGGAATTGAATACCAAGTATGTTTGTGAGTAAGTTGTCTGTATATTCTCTAAAATTCTATTCGTCAATTGAAACAAGAAAAACCATAAAGAAAGGTATTGCTCTTCGACACCTACAGATACGTTAAGTTCAATTGTCTTTTTTTAATAATAAAATTCAAATATATATATATATAAAGAGTCTCGAATTGGCTTTCAGAGTAGGATGGGTGCTTGGCCTGGGTGCCCCCTCCCCTATTTATTTATTTTTGGGGTCTCTATTAACAAAAGCTGCACAACCTCAGCAAAACCTAAAATATTACTAATATCAATAGCAGTAGACTATTAAAGACGTATAGACAAAGCTACAGCTTTATTCGTCTTACTGACCAATTCATATTATAATTAGAATATACATCTTTTTTTGGCCGTGCCTTATGTTTTATTATACACACACAAAGAGGTAAAGATCAATATACGGCTAAAGAAAGACGCTCATATATATATATATATATATTTAATATTAAATTTCTAGCCATCTCATCATACCTATTAACATTAACATTACACATGTAACAATTGCCTTTTTACCAATAAAACAAACAGGCATACAAAGTTTGTTAGAATTTTATATTCTTGGTGTTATTAATATATATCTGCGCATGACTTACATTTGGTCCTTCTATATTTTTTAAACAAGTTCATTAATTACTCTTGCCCAGCTAACTCGGAGTATAGTTCTGTTCACAATTGAGTTGGACAATTGAATCTCTGACTCTCGCACATACTTTAGTCGATGGCAATTGGGCACCCAATTGAAATAAGCAGTAGAGAAGTAACTAAAGTTAGAGATAAAATGGCGCACCATATAAAATTTTTAAATAAACTCGAACGATCTGTTTTTTCTTTCTTAGGATAGTATTGCTATTGCTTATTAAACTGTTCCAATAGGAACAACCAGTCTACCTCGCAATTGCTTAAAAAAAAGTGTTTAAAGCATTTATTTACACAAACCACAATGGATAAAAAAATTAGTTTCTCTATCTAAATCTACATATTCAGTGATTTTACACAAACGGCTGTGGATTCTCTTAGTATCTCAATATAACAAAAGGTAGATGTTATGAAGGTAGCTTTACCGTTAACTTGGGCAGTTCCGACTGAAAGGCTTCATTTTTTTTTAAAAAAAAAAATATATAAACGCACACACACACACACACCATTTTTACCCCAAAACAAATATCCTTAAATCATTTTTATTGATAAGAATAAGAGAAATAACAATGATATGGATATTTATAGTGATATTGCTATTGCTATTTGGGTTGCCTTTGTCTTTATCTTTGTCATTAGTATTAGTAGTTCTATTAGTTTTTTTTTCTTGTCTGCCTTTGTATTTGTAATTAGCCTTGTAAAAGACATTGAAGTTGTCTTTGGATTTGGATTTAGGTTTGTACTCGTCCTTGAAATTAGGCTCATACATATATAATTTTTTTTTGTTCTAATGTTTTTGTGCTTTATATTCTTTTTTTTTAAAGATGTTTCCATATCTTATACTTTTTTTATATTTTCGACAGCATATCTTGGATTCTATGGGACTTGAATCTGGCGTCTTCTGACACGGTTTGTACACCCTAAATCATATTCTGGATGTACTTCAAGGTTTGGTCCTGGCGAGAGAAAGAAAGAAAGTTTGTAACAGAAATGATGCCATAAGAATCGTCCCCAGAAGAAGCGAATGGTTCGTTGTGAAAGCAACAGAAAGCAGCAGACCAACGACCTAAAAACAACAGGCAAGCAGCGGGAACTTACCTTACTAACAACGAAATAAAGGAAGGAAAAAAGAAAGAAAGAAAGAAATGATTGTCGCACCCACCAGCCGGGACACCAGCAAGCAACCAGCCATACATTGGGCGGTTGACAGTGGGCTCGCACAATACCCGCGCGCTTGTAGTCTTGCACTGTAGCGAAAAGGGGTAAATAAGACATATATGAGTTAGTATATTTTGTTCATAGACTTTGATATAGTACCCAAGAGAAATAACAGGCTATCTTACCTCTATAAAAAAAGAGCATCTGTTCTTCTTTCCCTGAAAACTTAAACAGCTCTTGGTCCGTGGTCATTCCATCGGACTATTAGTATTATATTACTACTACTAATAATAATAAGAAAGCAGTAAGGTTAGTCAACCGTAAGAGGCCAAAAAGTCATTCAAGAAGTTTAACAAAATAATATGTAATTATACCTCAAGACGTTTTGAGTATCCCTATGGTAATGAACTACAGTGTGAGCCAATTTCATCAAAAATCAAAATATATTAACCCGGTTCATTAGTCCTGTTCATTTACCCGTTTTTAGCTCTAACTAGTAAAACCACTTTTTTCCTGGACCAGTAGCCTGTTTCTAATCTGGTCTATGAACCCGATACATTCTAGCCAAAATTCTATGTAGCAGATATGCTACAATTTTGCTTTCAGTCATCATATATTGTAGACTGAAGAGGTAAGCTAATCTGAGAAGATATTAATAAATACACACAAGTGTGGAGACAGGTGTTACGGATGGTTTTAGCTCATCGAACGATAAATAGCATAGAGCCGAATTCTTTGGTCTCTTTTTTATTCTGAAATATAGGTTCAGATAATAGAGATAAGCTAATTTGCCGTTGTTTTCCATAAAAAAAAAGCAAACTTCCCATAGTGTATCAAAGCCAATTAACGAATATGTAACTATGTATTTGGCTCTTGTATCTTTTGGAAACTAGAAAACTGGATTATATACTTTTGGCGGAATTTCTGTTTATCTATAAAGCTACCAGTATATTGGGAACAATTTTAAAGCGACTCTTTATATTTTTCCTGTGTAATAGTCAGTATGTCTGTGTGCATAATGTGGTAATTAGTGACAGCACAAAAACAAAGGTCACTATACCTGTCAAATCTTTGTACGTCCGTTTGTATTCCTCATCTATTTTGTCCCAAGCTGGTCCTTTTTTTCCCCCCTGATAGCATGTTTTGTTAATGATAATACTTATAAATCAAAAAACATTCAATACTCCATACCCTAAACTACTCACAACTTCATTCTGATTCTTGACACTATCAATATCAGACATTTCAGCCTTCATTTCCTCCTCGGTTTCTTTCAGCTCGTTTTCATAATCACTAACTGCGGCTAGGGATACATACGAAGGTCTGTATGTGTCAAACTTCTCGGGTGGAATGAAACGAACAAACACAAAGTACAAAAGTATAAATAAATTACAGCTATTTTTCTTATATATATATATATATATATAGTGGTCATGAAATATAGCTTACCTGTCGGTCTAGTAAAAGATTGTTGACATACATATACATCCCTATTGGTATCCCTCGTCTAGATACTGATTCAAGGTCCTTTATGTAGTCTTTTGAGATCCTATCACAATTTTTGATATTACTCTTGTCGACTTCGAGATGAGTTTTATGGAAATAATTTTCAAAAGACCAGTCCGCTGCACGGATAGTTGAAAAAAACTTTTGGTTTCCTTCCAACTTTATAGGTGATTTATACTGAATATAGTCTTCAGGGCAATGCATTGAGAAGGTTTGTTTATGCTATCCAGTATATATAAAGAACATATAATAAGGAGGAAAGAACGGCTGAAAGTAAAGTATTGCGAGTTTGCAACTCATTTCCACAGAGACATGTGGCTTAATGAGGGCCTTACGGGTTTATACTATTTTGTACCGTGGCACATAAGAAAGAAAGTAAAAAAAGTAACAAGTTACACAATAAGCGGGAGGAGGAAACATTCTCCGATCAGTTTTGTATCCAAAGCACTGTACCTGATTACATTTTGTATATAGGCTCTAATACGCAAGGGCCGCCTTAATGTCGTTCGTATTGGATTCTTACTAACATAATAAAAAAATATATAGGGGGAGCTTGTGGAGCATAGCACAACAGCACCTTGCGAAATCTAGAATATCCTTTTCGTATTTTCTGTCTACTTTATTTTCTATTAAAGATATTGGTATCCACAGCAACAACAGCAAAGAAGAAACATTCAAAAGTTGTATCTACTACTATCATAATAATCATATGTACCTACCCACTCACTCACTTATACTCGCACTAACATTATAATAATATTCTGGACTGTAATTAATACAATATACTTTCACAGTACTGTCGACAAATATCTGTCTCAACTTTAATAAAGTGAGACTTCTTTTTATCTGATTTGACACTAGAAAAAAAAAAGGTATGTCACTCGATTGGTTTCCACCATTGCTATTACAAATAATCAATTAGAGCTCTTTTTCTTTCTTTCTTTCTCTCTTTGTATCTTTTATTGACACGCACATACACCCCTAAATATATATTAATGTTAACAAACCAACATCATGGGGATTAAACAATTTTTTGATATTGGGTGGTTACATTGTATTGCGTTACTTACCAATGTGAGTATGTACATGTATAGAAATTTAGATGTTTCATTGAATAGAAAAAAAAACGATGATTTGATAGGTCTCTCAACCACACGCGTGTGTGGGACACAGCCTCACATATGCTCTTTATATCCAAAATTATCTCCATAATTATTTGAGCGGTTTAATATGTACAAAAGAAGAACAAGAATTGAAAGAAGAAGAACAACCGGGATATCAGTGTAATTACTATTCTAGATGATTAATTCGCCAATATTGTGCATAGGGCACGTTCGTATAATGTGTTCAAAATTTAAAACCTACTCGTATCAGTATTGAGAAGCTAATATTATATATATGTATATATATATTGTCAATGATACATTAATCTACGACGAGACAAGTCAAGTTTTCAGTAGAAAGGAGGGGATATCATTTACACCTCACGGTTTGTCTTCTTTGGTCTCTATATAAATCAATATTTTCTACTTTTACGAATTAATCTAAAGGAATAGATTACACTATTTATGACCTAGTGTATCAAGTCAATATGAATTGATTTTCTTTTCTTTTATTTATTTGTAAAAAATTATACACATCTACACATACAAACACACACGCACACACACACATATATATAGCTAGGCTTTAACAATAGACATAGTAGACCAGCACTGAACTAATTGATATTCTCTTCTTGCTCTTCTTATTTTTGCTATGCTCATAACAAATACTAGTCATTCTCTTGAATTTTAATGATTACTCTTGAGCCAGTATTGTTTGAATATATATGCGATTTTCTTTTAAATTGGTATTCTTTGGTAGTTTTACGAGTAACAGGCCATAGTGTAAATAGTGCCGAAGGTTTTGTTGCTGATTTTATGATTGGTAAATGTGTAAATCTGGGTGTTTGCAGTGATGGTAATGGCAGAAGTGCTGGTGGTAGCAAGGAGGAAGGGGAAGGTGTCATTTTGTTTTCTGGTGCCGAAAGAATGACATATATCATAACAGGTGTTGAAGACACTGATCTTGGATTGGATTCCTTTGATATACGCACAGCAACCTTGACGGTGACAATTACGGTCAATGTCTTCCTATCGGGTACTCGCTCGACACAGTGGATTGTGGGCATTGGATTTCGCATGATCAATAACATGGCCGTTAGCATACAGCGCTTGGGCTTAAGTTCGGTGTATACGGTCATCAGTACCAAGGTATTTGTACCCAAAGTACGGCTCTCCAAACATCTGTCGCTACCGTATTTCAGGATGTAGCCCCAAACACTGATATCGTATATACTGTCTCTGAATATTGGTTCCATTTTGAGGCTCATGTAGCAAGAGTGTGGCATTTTACATAATATTGGTCTTGGAGGACTATTGATTTGTAAACAAAGGCGTTTTTTTTTTTAGGATTAAGATCAATATATGTATTTTTTTTTGTGGAGAAGGGAGGGATGAGTTGGTTACGGATTGATAAGTACGTTGTGCTTGTCCAGAGTGTAAAGATCCATTCTTTCTCTGAGCTGGATGGTGCTGCTAGTGGATAAATGCTCTTAGGAGAGAAGAAGCCTGTGATTCTTGTATAAACCATTGTGTGGATCAAGTAAGATTAAAGAGCTAATTGTGTTATGAAAAGATATGCACTGTATTTATATGGCAACAATCAACCAGCTGTGAAGAAATATAAAAAAGTAATATAGGTACGGATGACCCAAGAGTAATAAATAAGTTACTTAATAGGAAAGTTTGATACAAGATTATTATTTTTATGAGGGATTATATGATTTCAGACTGAGCAATCATTATTAATATATTTATATACAAAAGAAAAAAAAATTGTGCTATAAAAATACAGGAAAGAAGTACCAATAGCGGTAAGCTAAAATAATGTTAATAATAATAGTAAAGAAGAAGAAGGAGGAGGAGGATAAAAGTGAATATAACTACAGAATGGAAGATTAGAAATACAACCTTACATTACCTTTTTCAATATTTATTGGGCTTGCTAGGATCTCTAACAAAAATTACTCAAAATTTACTGCGATGATTTATCATTTTTCTTTTTTGATCCAGTGAGAGGATGACCTGTGGATCCTTATGATGAGAGCCACTGAAGAGTTTATGTTAAAAATAAAGTACCAAAAAAAATTGTGTTTTTCAAAGCTAATTTTAGGTGTAGACATGACCATGCTTAACACCACTAACAACCACAGCATATTTAACTCATGTATGTAATACCATTGTTTGTGATACCTTTAGAGGTAGAACAAAGACAGAATTCTGCTTGTGTGTGTGTGTGTGTGTGTCTTGCTTATAATTAATAATCAATTACTGTGAAAGTAAGTAAGTAAGTAAGAGAGGAAAAAAAAAAGGTAGAATGCTTAACTTGGAGATGTTTAAGTATTGCCTTTGGTAACCTATTTATTTAGTAGTACTCCTCCTTGGGAAATTAATGGGGGATTGTGCTCAAGTATATTTTGTAAACTTTGAAGGGCTTTGACATAAACTATGATTGCATGCTACCTCTTTCCATTACAGGATTATCCTTAACGAGATTCTATATGTTTCTCGTTTCCTAAATCAGGTAGAAAACACACACATATATATATGAAACTTTTGCGGGATATCCTCTGAAATATTCTCGTATATTCTATCCAAGTCCTATACCGTACTTTCGCTCTCAATTGGTCACTTTTGTAAGTATTGTTATTTGGCCACATTCTTAAAAGTAATATATAAAAAAGCCTCTATTATTCTTGAGGGGGAACGTTACGAACATGTTAAAGAAACCAAATTGAATAATCAGACGTCCCATCACTCGAGATTACCTTTTTTTTAGGAGTGCGGGCCATACTTTGATATTTGTTAAATATTTAAAAAAATATAAAACGCTAATCCGACGGGGTAGAAATTTTCAAGTGGGATACAACATTTATATCTAACTGGGCTAATTCATGAAAATACAGTACCTGCCAGGGGTTTGGTTTCTTTCTCTAATCCTTCAGGGAAAAACAGCGTGTCCTAAAATTAATACAATATATCCAATTAATAGCCGGTTGCGCCCAACATCTAGGCTTGGCCATAAAAAATACTATATCAATAGCCAGTTATGCAGAAGACTATAAGGAGTTTTTGTCATTAAAGTGCAACGCAATCTTGTTGGATATTTTACTATTTACTGGCCTTCTTACGTGTGTCATTTCTTTCTCTTTCTTTCACATATTATATTTATACTATCAGAAATTAGCCCAATGTTTGTTATTAAAAAATGCAGAACCAGTATGAAAGCAGCGCATGAGGCTACCAATTGGTCCCACCAGAAGCAAAGGCTAAAGAGCCCACCCTTTTCGAGGCAAAAGCTAAAAAAGGTAAAATGACATAAAAAATAAGAGATTATACACCTCTGTTTACCCCTCCCTCCAAATATATAGAGTCGTCATGCAAAGATCCTTTCAGAATGGGTATAACCTGTGGTCTGGGAGAATTAAAATATTGTCTGCTTAGGATTAGCGTTTTGTGACTCACCAGTTGGATATTTTTACGATGCCTTTATTATCTCATGTTCTACATTACCACGACAAAAGAAGCAAAAGAACTTATCGCTAAACAAAAAAAAATATAAAGATAAATACTTCAGCGCTCGATGATATTGAAAAAAAGTAGTATTGAGTGACATTTAGCTTTGTCTGTTATTGTTAAATAGATTTATCTTTTGCAGTAGCTGAATAAGAGCAGCACGTGAAATGTAAAGTGTTTATTGAATAACACTAATTAAAATTTTACGATTTATTAACGACAGTCTAAAACCGAGACCAGTCACCACCAGCAACATTGGGAAAAAGAGAAAGGTTTGACACTAGGTTATTCATACCATACCTATCATAAGCGTATTTGTTCCTTTTTGTTAGGTCATTGCAACAAGTAATCTTGATACAAAGTATTTAAATCACTTTAAAGATATAAACAAGGGCAATAAAGCCAAATACTCTGATACGTAGGTATATGTGTATTGGTATTTTTATTGCAATCCTTATGCCTATGCCTATGCCTATACTTATCTATTTTTTTTAAAAAAAAATGTTCTAAGCATGACAAAAACTCACGTTCTTGGCATGACGGATCAGAGCAAAGGCTCACAAGCCAATATGTTTTCAGATGATTTAAAGCTATATCTAAAAAAACGCTTACAGCACTCCTCCTCCCAAGTCTACTATCTCATGCGTCAATTTAATTGAAATGGTTGAGAAAAAATAATAAAATTAATTCATTAGATTCGGTCAAGACCGTTTTTGAATTGCTTCTACACTTTTAAAAATATATTTGGTTTTTTTTGTTACTTCTATTAAAAAAAGTGGAAGAACAATGCAAGAACAGGCTAAATCACTCCTACTGTAAATCTGCTTCGATCCTAAAGATAACTAACTTGATATTCCCAAAAAAGAGAGTTTTTTTACAGCCCCACATGTGAAAAGCTCTTAGATTCGTTAATTTTTTTGGGGCTTACAAGCAACAAAGAAGACTAATAAACATTTACAAATATCTCCTGGAGATAAATTTATACAAAAATTACCTTCAAGCCGCAAAACGTAAAATTTTACTCAGAACAAATCTTCATAATCAAGTTTTGGTTCTATTTGTTCGAGTAAGTCTTCTCTAATAGTGGAATATGATTTCACTGGGGCGATACAATGTCAACAAGAGTAAAAAAAAACGAAAATATTGAAATTAAGATTGACCTTCGAATCTTGGCAACAAGGAAGGGGAAGAAAAGGTGACAGTTCGTGCCATGGTTTAGCTGTCAAAAGAAGAGGATGACGATGCAAATGATGAAGATAATGATGAAGAAGATCTAGCTTGTTTTCGATCACAAAATGGTAAGCCTCTATGTGTATATTCTCTTAGACTTCATGTTGCGTTAACCGTGTAACATTTTTGTACTCTTCCTTGCCAGCTTTAATGTCTTTTTATATATCTTGTTTCGTTTCACTATAAGCAGGCTTTAATTGTTGTTTTACCTTTTCAACCTCTTTAACATCCGTGTAAGTCCTATCAATAGTAGTGGCAGTCTGATCCAGATTCTCCATTTTACTAGTTGTATTATGTTCAGATTCAGTTTGTTTCGGACTTAGCTTTCCCTCTATTTTTTTTGTAACGATCATTTTGTGAGTTTTCTATTAAAGACAGAAGTAGTGTCTCTCTCTTGCTCGTAAACATAACTTTTAGCCTAAGCAATTTCCTTACTCAAGTCAAGCGACTTTAGGTAGGAGGACAGGCCTTTGTTTTGTGCTCTAGCAGAAGAAAATTTGTTTTCTAAAAAATAGTTTCATGACAATATTGTATAAAGCTTCATTATTCTTTATTTTATCTTAATCAGCTTGGTGCACAGGTTAAAACCAATTTGGTGCAAAAATGGAATGCACCAAGTGCACCAAAAAAAAATTATAGACATTTTCGCCCTAAACAATTGTCGAATCTTGATTGCGAATATCTACAGAATCATTGCAAGCCACTAAGCAGTGCTTTATTGCAAACACCCGAGGTCCTTGAGATTAAAGTTTACTCTTTACAACTGACAAAAACTGCTCAATAGGATTAAGCTCAGGAAAATACGGTGGAAGATAGACACACCCATAGACTCTACGCTCGATAGAAAGTTGAATATCTTCATACTTGTGGATTGGGGCATTGTCCATTATCACATAATAGCCTTTGAACTCGCAATATATATTCATCACATCCAATGTACTGGAAACACAGTTGAATTAATTCCCAGTTACAGTCCCCCCTCGTCAAAGCTAATCATAAATACTTTTCTGCAAGTCACAAATATTAAAAAAGATTAATTTATTTTATATATGATAGATTTACTCCATACTTCTTTACCTACTATCTCTTATATAAACTTAATTAAAGTAAAAAATGATTGCTGAATCGGTTTGTCTAATAAAAAATATGTCTTTCTTAATCAATTTCTCAAAAAATAATACATTAACTTTTTTTTACAATATTTCTTCATTTTTTGGAAATTGCTTTCTTTATTGGCTGAATATGCTGTGACTTGCAGAAAAGTATTTACGATTAGCATTATCCGTCCCCCCTTTGCATTCTTCTTTGGATAGGACCGCCTACTGAGTAGTTTTTTTTTGGAAGCTAGTATAATTTTTGGGAGTTTGAATTTTACATAGATCGTACCACCAGGAGATATGGTAGCAAAGATGGTCGTCGTTTAGGCTCTTGTGTTCGGTACGGTTACGATAGCTCGAGTTCCTTTTAGAAACCAGGTGTAATTGCGTTTTAGGTTGCCATGAGAAGCTGCCTTGTCAATGAAGATTTAGTCACTCAAAAAATTCATGTCAGTTTCTTGTTAACGAGTAATCCATGTGTACCTTTCTTCAATGTTCTCGGGACTGTTTCGCTGTATTGAATAAAAGTAAGTTCTTTTGAGTGTGAACTGTCATTTATTGGTGAGGAAGTCGTGAAACAAAGATTTTTCGATTTCGGGACCCATAAACTGGGTATTCAACTTCTCCATCATTTCCTCCAAGACAATATCTGGTTTTGCATCTACTATGACAACCACAAGATTCTTGTATTCCTCGCAAAGTTTAGGCGGCTTTATGGCCGAACTGCTACTCAAACGGCTGACAATTTTCCTGTGAGATAAGTTCTCGTCGTTATTCAAGATCTCCACGCATTTTTAAGCTAGTTCTGACTAGTGCTGGGAGGAATATTGACCATTTTGCAAGCACAGACACTAAATTGCTTCTCATACACCTAATAAAAAAAACTTCTCCTTATCCTCTTTTTATATGACCGATGACTTACTTTTTTAACCTATTCCTTTTTGACGATTCTCTCATCTTCCGAGCTTTCAAGTGTTTTTCCCTTAACTTGATTTTCTGGAGGTTTCAGTTCCATGTATTATTTGAGATTTGTAATGTTGTATAGTAAGTATTGTTCATTGTCCACTTCCATATCAAGAACAGCTACTGGAATCCCCTCTTCATAATAAATATTTCCACCTCAATCTTCGTAAAGAAATTAATCTATGTTTAATATTGAATAGTTGTTTGTTTTTCTTATAAAAAAGATTCAGGAGAAAGGAAATTGAAAAATGCGCCAATTTATTCGATTATTTTTGTACCAAATTGATTTTAAGCTGTGGACCAAACCGATTTTTATTGGTACACCAAATTTATTTTTGCTGGTTCACCAAATCAATCTTCATTTTTGCACCAATAATTTCCGAAAAGAGTGTAAAAGCCTTTACTTCAAAAATAATAGAGACCTTTCTTTATCATTTTTACAAAAGTGATCAATTGAATTTCGAAAAATTGACCAAGCTTTCTAAAAAATCTGACCAATTGAGAGCGAAAGTACGGTATAGGACTTGGATAGAATATACGAGAATATTTCAGAGGATATCCCGCAAAAGTTTCATATATATATGTGTGTGTTTTCTACCTGATTTAGGAAACGAGAAACATATAGAATCTCGTTAAGGATAATCCTGTAATGGAAAGAGGTAGCATGCAATCATAGTTTATGTCAAAGCCCTTCAAAGTTTACAAAATATACTTGAGCACAATCCCCCATTAATTTCCCAAGGAGGAGTACTACTAAATAAATAGGTTACCAAAGGCAATACTTAAACATCTCCAAGTTAAGCATTCTACCTTTTTTTTTTCCTCTCTTACTTACTTACTTACTTTCACAGTAATTGATTATTAATTATAAGCAAGACACACACACACACACACACAAGCAGAATTCTGTCTTTGTTCTACCTCTAAAGGTATCACAAACAATGGTATTACATACATGAGTTAAATATGCTGTGGTTGTTAGTGGTGTTAAGCATGGTCATGTCTACACCTAAAATTAGCTTTGAAAAACACAATTTTTTTTGGTACTTTATTTTTAACATAAACTCTTCAGTGGCTCTCATCATAAGGATCCACAGGTCATCCTCTCACTGGATCAAAAAAGAAAAATGATAAATCATCGCAGTAAATTTTGAGTAATTTTTGTTAGAGATCCTAGCAAGCCCAATAAATATTGAAAAAGGTAATGTAAGGTTGTATTTCTAATCTTCCATTCTGTAGTTATATTCACTTTTATCCTCCTCCTCCTTCTTCTTCTTTACTATTATTATTAACATTATTTTAGCTTACCGCTATTGGTACTTCTTTCCTGTATTTTTATAGCACAATTTTTTTTTCTTTTGTATATAAATATATTAATAATGATTGCTCAGTCTGAAATCATATAATCCCTCATAAAAATAATAATCTTGTATCAAACTTTCCTATTAAGTAACTTATTTATTACTCTTGGGTCATCCGTACCTATATTACTTTTTTATATTTCTTCACAGCTGGTTGATTGTTGCCATATAAATACAGTGCATATCTTTTCATAACACAATTAGCTCTTTAATCTTACTTGATCCACACAATGGTTTATACAAGAATCACAGGCTTCTTCTCTCCTAAGAGCATTTATCCACTAGCAGCACCATCCAGCTCAGAGAAAGAATGGATCTTTACACTCTGGACAAGCACAACGTACTTATCAATCCGTAACCAACTCATCCCTCCCTTCTCCACAAAAAAAAATACATATATTGATCTTAATCCTAAAAAAAAAACGCCTTTGTTTACAAATCAATAGTCCTCCAAGACCAATATTATGTAAAATGCCACACTCTTGCTACATGAGCCTCAAAATGGAACCAATATTCAGAGACAGTATATACGATATCAGTGTTTGGGGCTACATCCTGAAATACGGTAGCGACAGATGTTTGGAGAGCCGTACTTTGGGTACAAATACCTTGGTACTGATGACCGTATACACCGAACTTAAGCCCAAGCGCTGTATGCTAACGGCCATGTTATTGATCATGCGAAATCCAATGCCCACAATCCACTGTGTCGAACGAGTACCCGATAGGAAGACATTGACCGTAATTGTCACCGTCAAGGTTGCTGTGCGTATATCAAAGGAATCCAATCCAAGATCAGTGTCTTCAACACCTGTTATGATATATGTCATTCTTTCGGCACCAGAAAACAAAATGACACCTTCCCCTTCCTCCTTGCTACCACCAGCACTTCTGCCATTACCATCACTGCAAACACCCAGATTCACACATTTACCAATCATAAAATCAGCAACAAAACCTTCGGCACTATTTACACTATGGCCTGTTACTCGTAAAACTACCAAAGAATACCAATTTAAAAGAAAATCGCATATATATTCAAACAATACTGGCTCAAGAGTAATCATTAAAATTCAAGAGAATGACTAGTATTTGTTATGAGCATAGCAAAAATAAGAAGAGCAAGAAGAGAATATCAATTAGTTCAGTGCTGGTCTACTATGTCTATTGTTAAAGCCTAGCTATATATATGTGTGTGTGTGCGTGTGTGTTTGTATGTGTAGATGTGTATAATTTTTTACAAATAAATAAAAGAAAAGAAAATCAATTCATATTGACTTGATATACTAGGTCATAAATAAGGTGCTGCTAGTTATTGCTTTCCAAATAATATTGCTTTGCGATAATGTCAAAGGAGACAGCTCGAAGCTCTGCTTTAAAAGATAAAGCTATCACTGTAGTAAATGGCAGACATTACAACTCCGCGACCGTAGGAATTATACGGTCCCGTATATCTTATACGAATCCGTATAATTTCTACGGTCGCGGAGGTGTAATGTCTGCCAATAGAATATTGGCTTTTAGTAAATTAAAAGTATTTACAGCGAATACTATTTATTGGAGTTAAAATTACTTTTTATCTAATCCAATAAAATCGTTTAAAGTAGCAAAATTATACCATTCTTAGGTACATTTTTCTCTTTTTATAACAAATTTAGATAGTACAATTCGTTAGATTTCAGAGCATTTTTGCATATAATCCAATCAAATGTTCTAAATATAGCAAATCTATACCTTTTTTTAGATATCTCTATTCTTATAATTGGTTCAAATACACGGTTTTATATTGGAATTTTATAGTTTTTATTGATCAAAATAATACAAGTTGAATATAAAGAAGTATGGAAAGAAGAAGTACTAAATTTAATGATATTTAGTAGCAGTTTAAGCTATAAAGTTACTAAATAATATACATATATCTATTTTTATGTGATACTTTTTACATTTTTTTATCTAAAAAAAAAAGGCTATTCTCTAAGTACTATGATATTGATGAAGATATGTATATTGCTTAATTAATTCTTTTTATCAAAGAGTATAAACCTGCTTTGTGTTAACATTGTCATGTCTGATTCCTACTTTTGAAAAACAAGAAGACAGATTCCTTGCAATTCTCTAAATCTACCGAGATTTCTATTGAGCATGCGAGCAATCTTGACAACCAAATTGTACTTGATGCATATATTTTTCTGTCAATTCTTCTCAGATTGCTTTCTTTTGTCAACTTTGCTGATTCGTATTTTATTAATACTAGCCTTCATAGTTATTAAGTGTGTTCCTTTTAGAGACATTTAATAATTTTAGACCAGGTGAAAAAAATAGAAACAAGTCCTTTTAGATGTACCAATCTAAATTGTTTGGAGAACATGGACGGGTCAGAGGTTATGCATCGTTTATGGAATCGGGATCTTGCTGCTGTCCTGAACTTCCGGCATATGCTTAACAATCTGAGATATGATGGGACTATACATGTAAGGTTCACCCGCGTCATTCGGATTAGACGTATCAGAAGACAAGCAGAAGAAGATCTCCAGGAGGGTCGTCGTTTTAGACAAAGACTGACTAGACTTCAAAGAAGATGAAAAAATTTCGTCCTGGTTACCGCTTAGGACCTACCCAAGCTACCGCTGGTAAGCCATTAGATTTGAATAACTTGGTATTTAGTTTTGTAATGGGTTGAAAAAGCTAAGAAAAAGATGTTTTGCTTTGACTGCAAAAAAACATGGTGGAGTAGAAATTGGTGCTTAATTAAAACTAACTACAAGACACTTTAAACCCTGGAAAACTTGCAACAATTCACTAAAATCGCCTATTTTTTTTCTATAGGGTATGAACTTTAAACGCACATTTCTGATTCAAAATTACACAGGCTTTTGCTTTTTTCTTTTTTGTTCTTATTTTTTTTAAGCCAGAGCTTATTTTTTTCAGAGCTTACTAGAGCTCAACATTATATATAGCACAAAACAAAGTTAAAATTACATAATTTTTTTTAAAAAGAAAAAGAAAAAAAAACATACGCGTACATACACACACACCAAAGGGCAACACTATGTGAAATCCAACTATTTAATTTTCACTTGCCGACCTTTTTTGCTACTTTACTTGTAGCACATAGAAAAATAGACCGTTTAGTAAATGTTTTTTCTAAAGTACGCTTTTAATTCCGAAGTGAAAAAAATTTACTTTTTTGATTATACGACATTAGGAGAAACAATATATTGAAACACCGTCGCATTTTTTTTTGTGTAGGAGAATTGCTAGCCTCACAAAAATGCCACGCTCCCAGGTGTTTTTAAATTACTAAAAACAGCTTAGATCGTTTGAGTTCAAAAAATGTCCTGTAATCTACCAAAAAGACTGGGCATTTGAAATTTAAATTAATTATTTTACTTTACTTTACTTTACTTTTTTTGCTTTTTTACAAGTTTTCAATTAGTCTTTAACTTTTTATTATTATTTGATAGCAAGTGATTGATCCTCTTATTCCAAGTTATAATTTTATTTAAATATTATACTGCATTGCAATTAAAGTACTCGTGATTGATTTTGGATTAGTATATCAATATTAGAAAAAATAGATACTGTGAGAGTGTTATTTATTAATGAAAGTTAAAATAATATTCGAGATGCTCGGAACTAATTTTTGGTTAGTATATTAATAGAAGGAAAAGTAGATACTGTGAGAGTGTTATTTATCAAAGATAGAATAATACGTTTATATATATCAATCGATAAAGACTTTCTTTTTCTTACTATTCAATTTGCCTCTCTTGATATTTGTACCTCCGCTGTGCCACGTCTGGTACTCAAAATCCACCCACACACACATAAATCTACCCAGGTACGCAAATCCACCCAGACACACACAAATCCACACACACACACAAATCCTCCCACACACGCATACATTCATTCGGACACACACACAAATTTTTTTTGTCATGAATTCATAGACCTATATAAAGAATAAATTAATAAATAATTAGCATACTTTTTGAAAGTAGAGCTCCCCGCCTCCCCTCAAGTTTTATTTAACTCTTCCCTATGAAAAGTTTAGTTACTATATATTACAATTAATGTATAAAAATGAGTCGAGCAGTTTATTGAATGGATAGTAGACTTTAAGTGATATGGTTGTAAAACGATAAGAATATTTACAGAGAATTTAAAGGCAGAGTCTAAATTACATTATTATATTCCAACTTTTTAACGATATAGATAAAGATAATAAAGCAAGCTGTAATGTTGAGGAGACTTGTGTATTTTCTAGTCTAATAATGTGATGTGAACCAGGTACGAAAGTCATATCAAGAGGGATAATTTTTGTCTTTGTCAGTGATGCAGTCATAACTGTGGCTCACATCGACTCCCCATTGCATAAGCCAGTGGACCTTTGCGTTAGCCAGCTAATAACCTATATATGTCATCTACTTTTATATTGCAAGATATATAATGAATGGGAAATGACCAAAAGGTGTGCCACTGTCAATGTGCGAGCGACAAACCAGATATTATAGCCTTGAACGTGTCTTATCACACTACATAACAATTATGGGTACTGAGGGTATGAAATTGCACACATTTTGAGCAGAGAACAGGTAATAGTCCAAGGGTTTGTAGACAGGCAGAGAGAAGTATGTTCAAGGGAAAACGATATTGCTTGCCAGAAAATAGAAGTGACAGTAGCTTATTGAGTAGCAAAATTGTGGAACAGATTGGAAATGAATTAAAAAGATGATTTTTTTGGGGGACTGAGGACAAATAGCTCTGAGCTTTTTACCATACATTAATGAATCATATATAAAAGCCTGTGCCAACCCGCTGCAGTATGTCAAGAAGGAATAGCAAATATAACTATAATTAATATTGATAGAGAGAGACAAGTATGGAAACTAGCAGTGACAAAAGGGATGTTTTGTGAAATAAAATCTGTTACAGACATATTAGAGTGAATAATATTGCAAAAATAATACAAATAAAGATATCATAGGTATAGAAACAACATAGGTAGTCAAACATCATGTGTTTTGTTTAGCTCAAGAATGTGCTGTAGCCATGAAGTAGCAAACATAACAGATGTAGGAAGATCCATAGTTGGTTGCAAGCATTGCATTGTAAATGAGTATTGATTACTGCTTTTTTTATATCATCATAATAAAAATAAAGGGGCATTCTCTGCCTCTTTCTCTGTCTCTTGCTCTTTCTTTTTCACTTTCGCTTTCGCTTTCACTATTGTCGACAATGTGACGCAACATGGGACTTGTTTTTTTTTCTTCTCAGCTTTTGACACCAATGCAAATTATTATTTTTTTCCTTTAATTTTTTTTCTTATTAATACCAATAAAAACCTTCCTAACAAGCATATTCATATATTCATAATGGTACATAGACTACACATTCTACGTAAAATGCGCTGCGCAATATCCACTATGGACTATATAGCCTCAATTAACATCGCATCTTTCAAAAGAAGAAGAAGAAATAAACATGCACAAGATTTATTCATTTCCTTTCTTTTTATTTTAACTTGTTTTTATAGGCCATGCCCATCACTGTTTCCTCTTCTGAAACCAAAGATCTATTGAGAATGGAACGTGTCGGTAAGTTCTCCTCTACCTCTTCTTTTCTCTTTCTGTCTTTTTTTAAATATATATATATATATAAAAAGTATCTTGTACTAAATAATAATATTTCTCTTTATTCCAATAAAGGCACCCATTCTCACATTCGTGGTCTCGGCCTCGATGATAAATACGAACCTCGTGCATCCTCCCAAGGAATGGTTGGTCAACTCAAAGCTCGTAAAGCAGCCGGAATTACGCTCGCCATGATCAAAGCTGGAAAGACTCCCGGTCGCGCTATTCTGATTGCTGGTCCTCCTTCAACCGGAAAAACCGCAATTGCAATGGGTAATTAAGAATAATACAAAAAAAACTAATTTCATATATACATGTATATATATATATATATTTACTTTGTTACTAACTACAAATGTTTGTTATGATGTAGCAATGGCTCAAGGTAATGCATACATAACATATACGACGAAAAGATGAGAGAGAGAGAAAAGAGAATGAGACGAAAAATACGATAAACGATATAGACGAAATACGATATATACAAGAAAAAACGAAAATATACTTTGTGTGTATATTATATATATATATATATGTATATAATTGACGCTGTGTGGATGTGGAAAAAATAGAGCTCGGCACAGACGTACCTTTCACTTCTCTGGCCGCATCAGAAATCTTCTCTCTTGAGATGTCAAAAACCGAGGCATTGACACAGGCATTCCGTAGATCTATTGGTGTGCGCATCAAAGAAGAGTCTGAGCTTATTGAGGGTGAAGTTGTGGAAATTCAGATTGACCGTTCTTTGACTGGTGTAAGTCCCTCTTTTTGATTTGTGGGGGTGTTTTTTTTTTGTTTCTGCCTGTCTGTCTCTGTGTGTATTAGTATATATTCATATATATATATATATATATATATATATGGATTTTAAAGAAAGGAAGAAAGAAATTAAGTAACTGATCTTCTTATAATCCTATTGCAATTGTTCTTTTCTCTTTTTTTAACTTTTAACAGGGATCCAAAACCGGAAAGTTGACCTTGAAGACTACCGATATGGAAACCATTTACGATCTTGGTACAAAGATGATCGAGTCTTTGGATAAGGAGAAGGTTATGGCTGGGTAAGTTTATTGATTCATTTTACTTTATTATATTATATTATTTAAAGAAAAGCAAAGGAAGGAAGAAGAAGAGATAAAAACGAGAAAGGGGAAATAAGGGGAGAACAACTTGAGCAGTAGAATTTATGTGGTACTGTAATTTATGTAGTGATGTTATTACTATTGATAAGGCGTCTGGACGCATTACCAAGTTGGGTAGATCATTCACCCGTGCAAGAGACTATGATGCCATGGGCTCTGATGTAAGTGGCAAAAGAAAAAGAAAAAGCTTAATACAAGGCAATATTACAATAAGGTAAAGTGTAGGCCAACAAATCTAACTTATTTCTTTGTAGACCAAGTTTGTACAGTGCCCCGAGGGAGAATTGCAGAAGCGCAAGGAGGTTGTTCACACTGTGTCGCTTCATGAAATTGATGTAATCAACAGCAGAACCCAGGGCTTCTTGGCACTCTTCTCAGGTAATCAAATTTCTTTGGTAGTTTGTGTTTTATGTCTGTGCGTAAAATAGTGGAAAGAAGGGATATATATATATATAAAGGGGGTTGGATGTTTATCTGTATGTAATTGTATATGTATATTGATAAACTTCAAATTTCAAGGTGATACTGGAGAGATTAAACAGGAAGTCAGAGACCAGATCAACAGCAAGGTTGCTGAGTGGAGAGAGGAAGGAAAGGCCGATATTGTACCTGGTGTAAGTCAAAAGATAAAGAGAGAGAGAAAAGATGGTTATATATATTAGCTTGGAGTAAATTTGGAGGGAAAATGGTGATAAGTTTAGCATACATATAATAGTCTTTCATAGAACCAAAAGAAAAATACTAATAGTGATTACTTCTTCTTTTTTTGGGTTTGATTTGATTTGACTTGATTTAGGTTCTTTTCATTGATGAAGTTCACATGCTTGATATCGAATGCTTCTCATTCCTTAACAGAGCATTGGAAGACGACATGGCACCTATTGTGATTATGGCATCTAACCGCGGTGTCACCAACATTCGCGGCACAAAGTATAAAGCACCACACGGTATTCCTGCCGATCTCCGTGACCGATTGACAACCATCTCCACAAGTGCATACGAAGAAAAAGACATTCGCCAAATCTTAAATATTAGGTACTATGGGAGATATCTTTTTGTTTTTGTTAATTAATCGGGTGGTGATGTGTTTATGTTATCCTCAAGTGTTTAGGGAGATTAACACATCTAACTACTTCCTTGGTTATTTACTTACATATACGTATATATTTTATTTTATTTTAGATGTGTGGAAGAAGATGTAGAAATGTCCGATGATGCAAAGGATGTTTTGACTAGAATTGGTGTCGAGACATCCCTTCGTTACTCTATTCACCTTATCACAGCTGCCAACCTTGTTTCACGAAAGAGAAAGGTAATTAATCATACAATGAATAATAGTAATAATATTGGACATTTGTAACAAACAAGAAAAGGAAATATGAAACGAATGAGAAAGAGGGAGAAAAAGGCTTTGCGTGTAGTGTAGTGTAGTGCAGGGGATAGAGAAAAGGAAGAGGAGGAAGAGGAGGGAGAGGAGAGTGTGGGTCAAATAGTGGATAGTGAATACTTGATATTTGATATTGACTATATATTTTGTTCTTTATATTCTTTTTTAGGCAACGATAGTCGATGTTCAAGACATTAAGCGCGTATACTCCCTCTTCTTAGACGAAAAGAGATCTGTTCAGTACATGAAGGATTATGAAGACCAGTACATGTACAATGACCAGAGTGAGAAGGTCGTTGAGGGCACTCCTATGGAGATGTAAATCTTTTTATTATTATTTTATTTTCCCTTTCCTTTTGTTCTTTATCTTTAAATATATACTATATATACTATATATATATCTTATATTTATATTCTTATTTTTGCTCTGCATCAATAAAAATCAAGTCTTCATTACACACGCACATACACATAAAGAAGAATGAAGATAGAAGAGCTCTATTTTTATTTCTATTATAGCAATAATAAACTATAGCTTAAAATATAGAGGGGTAATGGTAATAGTGATAAATATATGATTCTGTATACAAATTTATCTTTTTTTTTCATATTTTTCTCTCTTCTGGATAATTGTTCGTATAGTAAGGTATTTTTATAATCTATCGTAGTCTATATTGTATCTTAGAGGAACAACATCCCCACAGTCAAGGATACCAGGAGACCTGTGAAATTAGCCAAGGCAGACAAGGCAGAGGCACTAGACACGTTGCTGGCAGTGTGAGCAGAGTCTCCAGATGTTTGAGAACTTTGGGCCTTAGATGTTATGGTAGTGGTTGCTTGGACATTAGAAGCAGAAGGTGCTGTCTGAGAACCGGGCATGATAGACATATTGCTCGTGTTTTCTGACACTACTCCACCGACCGAAGGAACAGCAGCAGCAGCAGAAATAGCAGCATCACCAACAGCACTAACAACACTGACTGAGGCTACTGTTTGTTCTTCGTCTACTAATTTACCGATACCCCATGGGATATTCTGACCTATAATTATTTTGTGTTTTTAGACATATATATATGTGTGTGTGTATAACGAATATGAATATTAATAAAGCGGCTAACCATCAGGCTGAAGGGTATTCTCTGGTTTTTGTTGGATATTGTCTGGCCCAACGATTGCAAACCGTGTTGTCCATGCTGCTTCGTCTTTGTCTATGGAATATATATATATAAAGATATTAATTAGCCAATCAGTAAACCAAAAGAGAGAGAGAAAGGATGTCTTGACTACCATTTGTGAACATCAGGAAATAGATATTGGCATGAGGCTCTACATCTGGAACTACCCATTTGTATGACATACTGTCAACACCACTCATATTCTGTGTTATTTTTTTTTAAAAAAAAAGCAACATTATTGGTCGTGAATACATAGAACGTGTAGATCAAAATATGTGTTTCATACAGAGGCAATGGTATCCAGAACGATCTGATCATCATTATCTCCAGTCATAAGATCTACAAATCGACAATAGAATATATGTATTTGTTGTATATTGCATATGTATGTAGTCTCTTATTTACCAATTCTAAAGTCTGTCCATGCTTGACTGATCGAAGGCTTGATATTGTCCTCCTCTTTTTTAACAGAAAAAAGGAGAGTACATAGATGGGTATGAATTAGCGAGTAAATAGGAATTGTTGAGGGTAGAATGCACAGATCACTTTTTATTGTTGACATTATTACCCCAGATAATTTCATATTCTTTGCCTGCCTGCCAGACAGTACCAGGCTCGGGAACAGACGGAGCAAGAGATGCATTTGTAACAACACAGAATGCAAGTAGAGCAGCGCCAATTGAGTACTTTGATGGAAACATACAAGCAGTAAAATAGAAATAAAAATATTATATATCTATATGTGTGTGTGTGTGTGCGTGTGTGTGTGTATGTGTTGTGTATGTGTTTGTATGTCAATAAAGTGCTTGTACGTAGATATACTTTTTTTTCTTATTAATTTTATACCTTTTTGGTTTTGGTTTTCAAAAAAAGAAAAAAAAAAGAAAAAGAAAAGGCATTGTTCTAATTATTATATAGTAGTAATAATTATTAGTAAAATTTTTATTTAGATCACTAAAGCATTCCCTCTCTGGCTGGATTCCTAAACTAAAAATGTCAAGCATGTCTGCTGGTTTTGATTTCCTAATTTTGTTGCAATTTTCTGTTGCTATGACAATCGAGAACATGTCTTCAAAAACAAAAACGAAAAAAGGACCTGTAGGTTCCTTGACGCAATTTGATGTTTATTTGTTAACCTGTATTTCTTATTTTTATCTTGATAGGAATTGGTAACAAGTGCTTTTAAAGGAGACAAAAATGACTTGACTGACATGTTTATACTCAAAAGTATCAAATATCAAATAGAAATAACAAATTATTATTATTGGCTTTCAATAACTGTGCTTAGATTATACACTAGAACCGAATATTTGGATGACATATATATATATATATGGTTGTGTTTTGTCTCAATATCACAAATCTCACTTGTCACATTTACATTTATATCGATATACATATAATGGATATATTGTAAGAAATACAAGGTCTCCTTTTTATTATATTATATTATATTATACTATACTATAGTATACTATTCTAATTATTCTGGTACTGTTCTTCTACCCATCGGATAGTTGCGGAAGGGGTTGTTGAGGATCGTGCACCTGTATTGTGGGACAGATCTTGGCTCACTGCTATTATACCTACAAACACAAACATAGACACAGACACAGACACACAATTGGTTGTTAGGATCAAGACCAGCCGATTCACTTTTTTTTTGCTGTACCTTATATCAAGAATATTGTTTATTTTCTGTACAAGGGCTCTTGTCTGTGTCTATGGCTATATTTTTTTTTGGGTCTTGTGTCTTGTGTCTTGTGTCTGATTGTGTAAGAAGAGAGACAGAAGAAAGGGGTTATAAGAGAAAGGAGTGGCGGGGCAGTGAGGGTGTTGATCTACAGACCTGGTTGTCAAAATGGCAATTGGGTCCCCTTCCCCTCTCTTTCTCTCTTTCTTATTATTTCTACATCCCTTCCCTCTCCCCCATTTTGCTTTTTTTTTATATAGTAATAATCAATGATTTCTTTTTTGCTCTCTTGTGTGCGTGTGGCTCTGTAACTAGGTGAGACAGAGCGGTTTATTTTATCCATGTGAGTTGCATGTGAGATTACAAAAAAAGTTTCTCTTTGTCTCTTTGTCTCGCTCTCTCTCTCTCTCTTTATTTTCTTAATAAATAAAAAAAAAAGAAATTCACTATTTGATTTCTAATGGTCCAGGGCCTTTATTTATCACAGTTATGAGGCAGTGATTTGAAATAATTGACTAATCATATTAATTAATAATGGTACAATATTATATTATATAATACATTTTTAATTATGGTGCATGGTTCTGAATTGTCTCGAGGTTGATGATAGTAATCAGATAATAATAGTAATAAAGTGAGGACTTGGTATTGTTCTAGTGCTTGCTACAAAGATTAGGATACTTAGTAATAATATGATATCAAGCAATATTCTTATTAACAGTAGCAGTAAAAGAAGGAATGCATTCCAGAGAGTATATAGAATGATACAAAAACTCTGCTGTCTATAGCTTAAACCTAAGATACAAACAAACAAACAAATAAGCAAAGCAATAAAGTAAATACTGCTGTCCATAATTAGCAAGGAAAAAGGAGAACGTTGCATGAGAGAAAGGATCTTTCTGGGCAATAGGATTTGTTTGTAACAGAATCAACAAATCAATCATAGGGAATATTAATGTATTTCTGCCAAACTTAGTAGATCAGTGAGAATTACATGCGCCCTGTAAAACACTCACACCCGAAGAAAACCAAAAATTAATAATAATATTTTTTTAAAAGAGCAAGAGACGGGAAATAATAGTATTCCAAAATGTATTCCCTTTTTCACAAGCCAAATGAAACCATTCACTTTTCAAATCAGTACACACACATACACACATCTTTACGAAACAAACAGTATATTTTTACTAAATAATATTAAAAAAAAACCACCTTATTTTGATAGTCACCCATATAGACAGACAGATAGTTATTTATTTATTTATTTAGGTAGGTAAACCTCATGAGATTACATAACCGATATGGCGGAAATATCTGTGATCCTTTGTCTAGTCAATTACACTGCATATTGTCATTTATTCATTTATTCATTTACCTATCCATCTACTTTTTTTTGTAAAGAATTCTTTGTAAAAGATGATGAACATTTTTGATATTTAAATATCACGCATAATCATTTGTCGTTAGTTGGTTTTTTTTTTGGTCTTGGTTGGAAGAAAGAGACTTGTTTTATGCTCTCTATTAAACGCAAGGGTTGGTGGCGTGATTATTTTATGAGACCCTGTTAGTTGAGATATGGGGGTCTTTTCTTTTTCTTTTTTTGATCCAAGTTTCTTGCTGTCTATCTTGATGTGTATTTATATACATATATATAAGTTTATGTGTGTATGTGTGTGTCTGTATTTGTCAGTTTCTGTATGTGGTTGTCAAGGTTACCCTTGTTCGATTGATGAGTAATTAAGGTATGTGATTGATTTAAAACCACATAACCTGGATTTTCATCACCATGACTGTTATTTTACATATATATATATTCAAGTAAAGACCCCTGCGCACGTACAGCAGTACCCAACATTGGTCCAATTTAGCTCGATTCAGTTCAATTCAATTCAATTCAATTCAATTCAACTCGATTTTACTGATATTTATTACCCTCATTCTCATACGCACATATACTGTTCCTCCGAAATTAGCCGGAGAAACGTCATGCGTGACTGGTGCTATATTGCATAAATTCATATCAACTCAGATAGGCTTTTTTTCTTTTTGGAAGATGGGGCGGGGGAAGTTCCGATCACACGCTCACCCCATTTTACTTTGACCAAAAAGAAACATACACATATACACCTCCTACTCAACACTTGCACAGAAAATTTGAAGACTTTCCTATAAAAACCCAGTCCAAATTTTTGTGTTTTTTTTTTTGGTTTTTGTTTTACAAAATAGTAATAAGAATTACAAGATATATATTCAAGCTATCAATCAATCGACTCGATTACCTCTTCTTCTTCTTATTCTTCTTATTTACTCATTTTCAACACCATGATTAGCTCTCGCGCAGCCTCTATTGTTCTCGTTCCTGTTGCCGCCGCAGCTGCTTATGCTACATACGTTCGTAACACTGTCCAGCCTTCGTTAGCCTATTCTTCTATCATGTCTCAAGGATCCAACCCATCTGCCCAGGAACAGTGGCGTAAAGTCAACAAAGGTCTCGGTCTTGTCGATGTTGGTCGCAGTTGTGGTGGTGTATAAACTAATGATAATGATAATTATTTGTTTTTATCATTATTATTAATTTTAAAGAAAAAAAAAGTCGTTGATTTGATACAAACCTTTCTCTCTTATATATACATATAACTCCCATGCCAAACAAAACCCTTTCTTTGTTCTTCTACTATTATTCTTACTACTCTACCAGTACTCTTCCATGCTTATTGAACATCATTATATTTTTTTGTATATTACCCTACCTTACCTTTAAAACTTTACACCAAACACCTCACGCTTAACGCTTAGCCCTTACCCTTTTTTTAACCCTTCCCTTTCCCACCTCATACTCTCTTTTCTTTCTTTCTATTAATTTTCGAGAAATATCATCTTACTTTCACTATCTATTGTCTCTTAATAAATCAAAAATCAAAATACACAAAATACACAAAGAAATTATAATAGTAACAGGTTTGAATTGAATACGTTTGTATGATTGGATAATATCGTGAGAGTCAAAAGGGTAGGATAGTTGAAAAGTGGTAGTGATAGTTACACATTTGGACCGGATCTTGTTACATTTTTTTTAAGAAAAAAAAAAAAAAGAAGCAACCCCCTCCACACACGACATGAGATGGGTCGTACACAAAAGGTAACCTGGAAACAGAAATTTACTCTTTTATAATTTTTTTTATTCTTTTTTAATATCTTTTTTTTTTTTTTTACTTTTATTTAATACACACACTCACACACGTACAAAAAGTACAAATGCACACAAGCACATGTGCCCACATGTATATATGTCTGGGTAGCCGTAGACACAAATGGCAATTTTAATGGCAATGTAGATGTAGATGTACATGTAAAGGTAAATGGATATGCTAATATTAAAATAAAAAAAAATAATTCAAAAATACATATAGTATTTATTCGAAAATGGTAAATTCTTTGCGAATAATACATGTATGTACATAAAAGGCATTATATATTGCACATTTGTTTTTGGAGGAACAAAGCGTAGATGCCTTTTTATTCAAATACATATATATATATATATATATATCCATAGTAATAATAATTAGAAGAAGAAATAGTAGATCATCAAGTACCTTGTGGTACCTCTGTGGACGTTTAATTTATCACTTGGTATCGGCTCAGTTGTGATGCCAAGCCAAGCATTTTACAAAACTTTGTATACAGTCTTATTCACATCCCCTCATTTCAAGGTGTACATACTAATCATTAATGGAGATATATGTAATATTTTATCATTAATTAATCAATCAACTTTTCAAAAGATCTCTACACAATACATACATACATACATACCTACGTTTGTGTGTATTACTGGGCAATTGATTGTAAGTAAGTGAGTAAATGGGAATTTATTATGTGGTGAGTTGACATCAAAAGTTTTGATCAGGCACAGTATTTAAGTAAAAAAAAGAAAAACACAATTCGCTAGACTTTATGAATCCTTTCAGTTTGAAATGAAAGCCACTATATACATATTACAATTAATATTGTGTCTCCTTGGAAACCAAAAACGCTTTCTTTATTTTCTCTGTCTATAGTTTCTTTGCTCAAGTTATGTTGATGGGCTAAGAGCACAAGGATATAACAATTATTAACATATCCCAATACTTGCTCACCGTCTCTGGACTCAATTGCTCATTAGCATATTAAATCAATTTCATCTTGATTTACTTGGTTCACTTGATTTCATCATAGACATCAATATTTAAATTCTTGAACCTTTTTTTACAGATTCTTTTACTTTTTTTTTGCGATCTATAAAATAAGGAGAAAGAAGTAGTAGAATATATATATAAAAATGGCGAATAAACGCTTTGTTTCATCATTGACCTCTATCGTTTCCGCCGAAACAAAGAAGGTGAGGCTCTTCCGACCACACTACTGTTTTTCAATTGGTCGATATACCAATTCACTCGTTATTTAGCCTTAATCAAGTTTGACAAATTCTTGTACTTCTCTGTCATGCAAACTAGGCTTCTTTTTGTTTTTGTTTTTTTGTTTGTTCGGTTTGTGTACGACAAGGCAATGTTTTGAAAATCGGGCCTCGTTTGACACATTTGAATATTTTATTGATTTAATTGATAGTATTTGTATAGGCATCAATTGATTGCAGAATATGTTAGCCAACGTTATCTTTTTTTTTATATATATTTTATTTTCAAGATGAATTATTTTATACGAGACTAATGATTTTTATCGTACGATTCTTTCTTGGTTATCTTTCTTTTTGACTTTACCGATTAATTCATCGTTATTGTTTTTAATGGGTGTACCAAAAGAACTCAAAAAAATAATAATAGTACCACGTTGCTTTGTGAATCTTCTTCTTGAATACTTTGCACACTAAATAGACTCATGTCAAAATAGAAAACAAAAGTATATTATCTTATTACCAGTACTAACCAAAGTCAAAATAAAAAAAAGAGCATTTAATAGAAAAAAATGTATACGAGGCTCTTGATAATGTACTTCTTCAACGTTTACAATATATAAGAAGAAAAGCAAATAATTGGTTTGTGGTAATAGCCACATACTTTGAATACAAGTACGATTATTTAAACTTGGACTTTATCATCTTCACTCTTAATACACAAACCTTTGGAAGAGCATATGTAGAACAGAATAGATAAATATGTAATCGCAAAATAAAAAGCATTAACCATAAATTCTTCTTCTACTATAGATATTTTGGGGTAAATACCGAGATGATAGTTTGACATCAAACACAAGGCCGACAAGCTTTGTTTCAGCCCTTAAAAATATATTAAATACAATACCCACAGGAATATTCTGTGTGTGTGTGTCTACGATGCGTGGGAGTATTTTTTTTGGTACGTTACAAGAATAGTTAGTAGATTTATTTTTAAAAAGAGAAAACTTTTTATATTAAAAAAAATCGAAGATATAATTTCCCCTCCTTTCATTAAACTCGTCAATCATTCTGCATCATAGTAGACTGTAGAAAAACAATAAAAGAAAAGGAAAAAGGAATTGAGTAAAGAAGAGGAAGAAGAAGTTTAGATATGTGTGTATGTATGTGTTATCAAGATAATTTAACTTTTAATACTTGTAATTCCTTGAGAATTCTTCTCGGATAGGAACTTTATTTATCATGAGTGGTCAATTACACAGTTTGATTCATTTTTGTTACTAATTGCCCTAGCTTCTCTGTGAGCATAATACACAATACACTTCTTTACTCGCGCCTTGTCTTTTTTTTTATCACTATTGATTTTATTTTACTATGATAAAGATTTCAAGCAACAGCCAAAAAGATACAGATAAAACTCGTTCGGTATTCCGCTATATACACCAAGCGGAGATTTTATAAAGAAAAAAGAAGAGAAAAGCGGGAGAACATGGCAACAAATAACTAATTGAACAAGCAAAATAAGCAAATCTTTGTGCGCACAAAATTAATAGAAACGAGATCAATTGTTGCAAAATATATAGAATTATCAAAGGCTGAATATGTCTGTAGCAAAGTAATTACCAAAAGCCCTTGTTTTTTTTTTTTTTTTTTTTTTTTACTAGATTGTTCCATGTCCCCATATTCAGGGTTGATTTTGTCAGTGAACCTGTCAACTGAAGGTGTTTCTTTTAATTCTACATATCAAAATGAACTAATTGTAGTTAAAAGGCTTTCTTTTTCTAATATAAAAAAAATCCCCTTGTCCAAACTATATTTTGTAGTATGTATTATTGATATATATATATATATATATATATATATATATATTGTAGGGGTCTCGTCTAGTTTTACTGGTTAGATTTCTATCTTTGGTTTCTGTTTCTTGTTGATTTTTGCATAAGAAAGCAATTCACACACTAACAGATTAATTGGGTTTGGTTTAGTGCGTTGGCTTGATTGCATGTCAAGCTACTGCTTGTTTTACCTAAATATAAACATACATACATTCATACATTCGTACTTTGTATAGATTTATAAATTTTCCCATGCAATTTGTTTGCATATAAAAAGCCGAGCAATTTTATTTTCTTTTATTGATTTCAAGACTATTTTACTCTTTTCTAAAAAATCTCTTTTTTATTCTCTCTTATACTTCTTATATTAAGTTTCAAACACACTACTCTTATTATTTTATTTCTCTTGTTTCTTTCCCATTTGATACAATTATGCCAGGACCAGGAACTTTATTTACTTTAGGAGCCGTAGGTGTTGCAGGAGCAACCATGTACGCTCGCCGTAATTCGGGTACTGAGCAGAACAGCAGCACACGAGGCCCTGCTCCTCCCCAGCTGTCTTCCCTGACAAGCTCATCAACCACAGGCCCGTCAGCAAGAGCAGTCCGGGCCGAAAGAAAGGCAGCCGGCCCAAGCAGTGCAACTACAACCACGGCCTTTAATCTCAAGAGTGGACTCAAGACAGGCGAGGCAACAATTAATGGTGCAGCCGCAACAGCTGGAACAAGAGCCGCCGCAAGGGCAGAAGCAAGGGCAGCCCAATTGGCCGATGATAGCAGTGAATGGGAAGGACAGATCAGTCCTCATGTCATGGCTCGTCGTGGCTCACGCGGCACCTCGAATGATCTCTGGGACTCTGACAAACAGGCCGAGCACCATTGGCGTCGTGATTATGGAATCAATTTTGGTCACAATTCTCATCCCAAATTCCCTTTTAACCATTCTCAAAAATAAGTAGAGATATTTTCTTCTCACACTCTCACACTTGAGATTCTATTAAATATATATATATGTATGTATGTATGAAAAATGTAAATAAATAAATAAAAGGTTATCAAACTTTGTTACTATTCAATGTCAATAATGTCAATGTCGATGTCTGTTTCAAAAATTACATATTTGATTTGATTTGATGATTTTCTTCTATTATATATGCATGTACATATACATTATTATTGGTTTTGAACCAAGGCAAGATAAAGATTACAAAGAGAAATGTAAATATGTCTATATATGTCTAATTATATATCTATATATTGACCGTGCCATGAAATACTGATAAGAGATACATACATACACCCAAATATAGATATAGATATATTGATAGACAACACAGTACAAGGGCAAGATAAAAGGGTTGTTGAAATATCTTTTCTTATTTATTAGTAATTTTGGTTCTGCCCTACATTTCACCATCCGTCGTACTGTGAATTGAGTTGGTGCAAGTCCAAACAAACAATACAAGAAGACAAGAAGGTTCTAGGTTCAGGATTCTTTATAGATTAGATTTCTTTCTGGACTTTATCAATTTCACTATAATACGGTCCAAGTTCATATTATCAAACACACACGCACACACACTCATAACTATATATATATATATATATATATTTATTTATTATAATTATAATTATAATATGAGGTCTATTGGTGGACTTGTGATTACATGGTGTGAGAATAAAATAAAGAGGTTACAAAAAGAAAGAAAGGTGTAGTTGCCTATATACATATATCAAAGAGAAAAATAAAATACTAATACTAATACTAATAATAATAATAGAAAGGAAAGATTGGCGGATAGTAAAGTATAAGACTGTCTTATTTAGGAAGCGTACCGAACAGCCGTTGGTTGTTGATGTTGTACTTCATAGAATTTACTGTCCACAAAAGACCTCGGACGAATTGCCGCTTGATGATTATTATCAACATCAATCATAGTATAGCTCTTGTCTTCATCTTGGTCTTCATTCTGGTCTTCATCTTCGGTCACAATGCAATTGGAATCCTCAAATGGGTTGACATACTCTAGATTTGCAATCGCCTGACTGTCTATCACGGCCTGGTGTAGTCTCTGTGATAACTGGCTCTCATTGGGACCCAATTCAATCTTTGGCTCAAATGCACCGTGCAACCCAACTCGCATTCCATGGAATACATACATCGCGTCTCGTTCAGTCGGCCCCAGTTTAGACTCACTCTTCAAACAATGTTCCAGAGTCTGTCTGGCTCGGGAAACAAGATAATCCACATCTTCCTCACCCGACAGCTGACTCTGCTGTTGTTGAGCCTTTTCTGCTTCAAATGCATCCTCAAGTAAAGTTCGGCGCCGGCGTTGGCGTTGGCGGTGACGTTTGGCATTACAAAGTGCATATCTGACCGCAAAGTGAGCTTCCATTCCTCCACTCCGATGCAAGTCTTGACCATCGCCCTGTTGGGCCAATTCAGTCTCGAGCCGGCTCAGCAGATCAAGGCGGTCTTCGCAGGTGGCAGGTAGGACAAAGAGGATGTAGTTGAATGTGTAAAGTCTATAGGTAATCAATCTCCAGAGTGCGTCATTATGATTATTGTCAGTGCTTGAATTCAAGAGCGGCAGTAAGGTTTGCTTTAGACGGGCGGCCATAAAAAAGGCTCTGTTCTGGCATCGCTTGTCGGTGAAAAAGAAGGCATCAAATACATCACTAAACCGCCCACTTTGGGCCTCTTTTGAGATCACTCGCAAAGTCTCGGCAAAGCTGTTCGAAGTCGGGCTACTGGCGGTGCGAAGACGAGGGTTTGGTCTGTGGGCAGCTTCTGAAATGTTATCTTTAGGGCTCCTTGGACCTCTAGATAAGCTTGGGTTTCTGGATGTGTGGCTTCTTGGACTTGGACTTGTGTTTGAACTTGTGGATGCAGAGGTCGAGACTGAAGGCCTGGGAGGTGACGGGTGCCGTTTGAACGTCGGGAGTTTGACTGATCGAACACGGGAGAATGGAGCAAAGGTTGGCATACAAAAATAAGATACAATACAATATAATACAATAGATGTAGAGAAGGGCAAAAGAAAGAAGAAAGAAATAAAAAAAAAAGAAAATAAAGAAATAGGGTAAAGATTGGGTAGGAGAGAAAGGAGTGTAAGAAAAAGTGGTCTGGATAACTTTACCCACCAAATAAAGACACAGCTCGAAATCCCAGCCACGTTCCTTGTGTGCTCATCCGGAAATAGAATCCAGTGTGCGTGCCATTAATTATCCTTATTATAATTATTCCTATTATTTATTTTATTTTATACAGTGTTCAACTGGCACTTTTTTTTTCAAAAACAAAAACAAAGCACACTTCTACCCAAAGTGGTATTCAAAGAAAGAGTCAATCTACTTATCTATGTATTTTATGGATAATCTGATACCGTCAATCTTGTCCCAATAAAATAAGTGACATCAAATTGAATTGAATGTTCTATTGGACATTTTCTCTCTATGAAATTTGGGTATTTTATATATAAATATATATATTTACCAAGACCTGTTGTTTTGTTACTTTTGACATAAACTGTATGTATATACATATATGTTAGAGACAGGGGTTTTTTCTTTCGTTATTCACAAAAATGAAACACATAAATCGCCCCTCTGTGTTATTATTATTATTAATATTGTTGTTGTTGTTGTTGTTATTGCTACAATTTGGTACAATCTTTTAGGATTTGCTACTGTTGTTGCTACTGCTATCATTAATACTAATTATGTACAAGTCCGTGTTCCTTACCAGTTCATCAATTGATATAAGAAATGAATCTTTCCACCAGACCAAAAAGATCAAAATCCCCCCCTTTTCTTTCTTTCTTTAAAATCTTTTCTCTGTATGTGTGAGTGTATATATATATATATATATTGGTTGGTGTTGTTGGAATACTTTTTTTGGTTTATATGTATGTATGTACGTATATATATGAATGAATGAATGAATGAATGAATGTACGAATGTATGAATGCATGTATGTATGAATGTATCGATGTCTTGGTTTTGGCTTTGGCTTTTAGCTTCTTTTCTTCTTCTTTTTCTATGAACAAAATGAAGGGGAGTATTGCTTGTTGATCTCAACCTGAGCCTCGGTTGTCCGGTGCTGTAACCAGGTTGCAAAATTGCCACACTTTAGGAATTGGCTATAGAGTTCTTTGGTAGGATCGGTTGTCGAAGTGCGGGTTTTGAAGGTCGATTTAAAAGGTAGTTGAGGACCATGTTCTTTTAATGACTTCATGAACTGGTCTGTCTGGAAAGGCTTGAGACGTGGAGCAGGCCTTACTTCAGTCGTCATGGGACTAAAGGATGATGTTATTTTAACCCGATTATTATCGTTATTTATATAGTTCCCATAGTTACAAATCATGTCTATGTATCTATATCTTTATAAATAAACTATACATCAAATTAAATTAAATTACAATAGAAAAAGACTTGCCTAGCAACAGGAATCAGTGTACTAAAATAGCGGTTGAGTGGGACGAGAAACTTCTCCGTCAGATCGACAAAATGTCGCCGCAACATATTATTGAGCACCCAATCTATGGAACATGTGTGAACTCAGAACATCTTTGTATAACTTTCTTATTTTTAGAGCATTTTTTTTTTCTTTTTTGCTTTTCTTTTCTTTTCTTTTCTTTTCTTCCTCTTCCTTTTCTTATTACTATGATTTGTAACCTTACCTGGAGGATATTGCCGTAGCTCTGCTTCTGCAAACATTCTCAATAAATCGCGGTCTTTGGCAATTACTGCCTTTCGTTTCGAAGTGACACCCTATTTTTTGTTGTGGTTACGATAATATTAATAATACAACGAATAAATAAATAATTGGACATAAAGTATCGAGACACAAGGAATAAAATCCTGTGGTTCATACATAACAACGATAATAATAATAAACCATATATGTATATATTTACCTGTACAAAATCGAATGTGGTGTTTGGTTTGGATGACAGGCCAGGTTTGGCTTTTCTAGATGAATTGAGAGGACTATTGTGTGCTGTCATTGGTGTTCCATCTGGTTTTCTAATATCCGCCAAATCCCCCCCTTTCCGCGATTAGTTTCTTTTTTTTCTTCTTCTTTTATATTTTAATGATAATTGTAATAATTAACTCGATATTCCTCTCTTTTTTTTTTCTGGGAAACTCACCGTAACTGTTGGCGTCCCACTCGAACAATGTGAGGCCAGTGCTCAATAGCTGTATGAAAATATGGATTGGTTACTCCCAGAATCAAATTAGAGGCTGGCTAGAAACGAACAAAAAAAAGCTTATTTGTTAGCCAATCATTTCTTTTTATCTTTTATATATATATATTTGAACTTCTTTTTACCTTATTCTTAGTAATAAAGTATTTGAAATCTGTGTCTTGGATTGTAAAATATGGTCGATAATCTCCACAATATGGTATCTATTGTATTGTTTAAAATAATAGTTAGTCACCCAGAAAAAAAAACACGTGTAATAAATGATTGAAACGGTTGGAAGACATAGATTGAATCGGATTGAATGACGAATTATTGTCGTTTATCATTTTTATAATTTATAATTTGTAATGTGTAATGTGTAATTATAAATTATTATATAACTTACAGGATTAATCAAGTCGACAAGAGAAACGACTGCTTCACTGCAGACAGTTGGATCCGGTGCAAATACGACCAGGGGTTCGGCTAATAACATCAATTCCCACAATAACCACAGATCAGGAAGAATGTCTTTGAAATGGTTGTAAAGGCCTCGTATAGGTAAAGAAGCCATAATCTATACACACACACATATTTGAACAAATTAAAGTCAGTTACAACAGCTCTATCCACTTTTCAATTCATCTTATATATTACCTGCAGGTCAGGCTGCAGTTTATTCATATCAAATGGAGTTGTTTCCAATAGCTGTGGTTTAAATGGTTGGTGTAATTCTACTTGAAGCAGATTACCAAGGAATGGCAGATCAAATACTTGGCCTTCGACAGGTGAAAGCCTTTATATTTATATTATATATTTTAAAATAAAATAAAAATGATTAATAACAAGGTCCATATACACACACTATATATCATATCTCTATTTGTATCTTACCAATTAGCAATGTTCATGCATGCTGCTTCGAGCATGGGCTGTCCTGACTCAAAATAGGCTGGTCCGAGGATGCCGATCAAGCGGGAAAATAGACCGGTCCAGGGATGCTGAGAAAGAAGAACGATAGATTTCTAACATGTACAAAAAATTGATAGACATAAACATAAACATAAGCATAAGAATAAACACGTATGCACATGCATATGTAGATGCGTATGCATTTATAATTATTCTTACTTGAAAATATCCACGGCGAATCGAAGGGTCTTTCTTTTGACGAAAAAACACATATCCATAGAGAAACCCGGCGTTTGTGGTCGGGCCTAGGGAAAGAAAGAAAGAAAGAAACAAGAACAAACAACAATAGTACAAAAATTGAATCAGTTTACAGAACAACTTTACTTGAATAAATAGTAATCTTATTGTGTAGATCTCTCTCTCTCTCTCTCTCTTTTGTGTGTGTGTTTGTTTTTACCAGATACTGCAAATCCTGAATTGCTTGCTCGTACTCGAACACTGTATACTTGATCCCCGACTTCAAACACGTTTGAATCTGGAAATGCAGAAAAACATCTAATTACAAAAAAAAAACCAAATCAAATCAAATCAAATCAAATCAAAAAATTAAAGTTAATATACCAACACACTTTATAAGTATTTGATCCTTTAACATACATGTTCTTCTCTTCATCAGGAGATAGTTCCATAGGTGGATAAACATAGTCTAGTGCTATTAAGAAAAATAAGAATAAAAACAGATCAATTAAAATATATAAATATAAATATATATATATATATATATATACATAATGTACAAATATACGCTAAAATTACCTTGTCCGATCTCGAGATCAAAATTTACAACACAAAAACCAATAACCCATTTGCGAAACCGAGCCAGATCGTCGGGTTCTAATTGGAGCATTTTTGTATCGTCTTGGTTCTCGGTGATATCTAGATCATGGACAAGAAGAAGAGGTGGTGGTGGTGGCAGAAGAGAAGTCGCCGAAGTGATAGGAAGAGGAGGAGACGGGATCGAAAAAGAAAGAGCTGGTGATATAGGGTTCTTGTTGAGCAGATCAGGCTGAGAGTTGCAATAGCCCGGGTGGTGGTTAAACTGTAAAGAGGAGGTTGAAGCTTGTTTGCGTAAAGAGAGATCTGCAGGGGAATCGCTAATGTCGGCTTCTTGGAATCCAGCATTCGTGTGGGATGGCATGCGTCCGAATGGCGGACGTGGAGAACGACCGCCAAAGTCTTTGATTGACTGAGGTGAACCATGGCTTCCGTTGCTACTATGGCTACCTATACCACTACCTATACCACCGTGGCTCATTATTCCGTGGCTAACACCGTAGTTTAAGTAGCGACTGTGGTTGGCATGAGGGATGAGGCGAGGAGAGGATGGTTTAACGAGAGAGAGATCGGATTCCATAAGGCAGAACAAAAGACCGATTAAAATAAAAGACTTGGGCTTTTATTTGTGTATCGAGGGAATATTAAAGAGGTTAAGAAATATATATATATATATATAAAAGGAGGGAGGTAGAGTTAGAAGAAATAGATGTAGCAGTAGCAGTAGCAGTAGCAGTAGAGTTATAAGTATAAGTATATAAATAAAAATTGAAATAGAGGGAGAGGTAAAGGGAGAGGCGAGAGTATTAAAATATAATAATTATTAAGTTGTAAGAAATGAGAGAGGAAAAGACAGAGGAAGAAAGATGGTTGAAAAGAAGTCGAGAGTTGGACTTAATTGCCTAAACCAATCCTTTACTTTTTTTGGTTGGATTTCAAAAGCATACACTGGTGCGTAAAAAATATAATATAAAAAATACAAAATAATAAATAGATAAAAAATACGGACTTTTAATGCAATTCTGGTAAAGGAAAAAAAAAAGGAAAAAAGGGAAAAGAAAGGCAGAACCTCTTGGTGTTACTGTTCTACACTTCTTGTCTTATTGGTTCAAAATATTAATGACAAAAGAACACTGTTTTGTAGTAGTGGCTCAAAGTCACAATTGTCTTTTTTTTTAAAATTTTTATAAAATTATAATTTGTTGCCATGACTACATTACCCTTTATTATTATCATAATTATCATTGTTGTCGTATTGTTGAATGTTTATATATATATATATATATATAATATAATCTTGAATGCGTCACCCATTTGTATGTACAAAAGAAAAATGGTTTAAAAATAATAACACTATATCATGAAATCTGTTTCGATTGTGACCTTTTGTTCATGCTATATAAATTTATCTTAATTATTATTATTTTTTATTTTGAAACAATTATTCTATATTTTGTATAATTAATTAATTGGATTATTGTGCCAATTTAAACTGTTCTACAAGTGCTGAATTTTAGGTTCAAATGACACACTGATCAAAGAGAATATGTACTTAAATAGTGAAGAGTGAGAAAAGAAGATGTAGTATATTTTGGTTAATTAACCTACTAATGATTTTTAATTGTACAGCCAAATTTTATAATAATATGTAATCAGATAGACTCGAAATTTCCTAAATTATTCTCTCTCTCTCTCTTTCTTATTTACACACACACACACACACATATATATATATAGACATACTTCTTTGAACCTTTCTCTCTCTATCCCTCTCTTTCGCTCTCTTAAACTTACACGACACTTTTATTTAAATAGAGAGAGAAAAGAGAGTTCACGTATTAACTACAACGTATAACCTTTAAAAGACAAGAGCTGGAGGCATTCATTAAACGATTGATTCAAAGGTTATTGAGGAATACATATTCTAACCTGAGAAAAGATTTCTTTAGCCGATATATAAATATTTAGATTTAAAAAACAAACAACCTCAAGTTGTTGTAATGTCGTCATTTTTATTGCGAATGCATTTGTGTCAATCCCAATTTCAACATTAGAGATTAATAAATGTTAAAAAAAAAAACACACACACACACGCACGCACACACATACATACAGATGTATATATAAGGAAAGCAGGGTTAGATGGTACCTGGATAACGTGAATTACTGGAAGGAGCCAGGACAGTATAAATTAACCGGTGGATCAAATGAATTCATATTTTCTAAAGTAGCTAGTACCAATGGAATGATTAGAGTTATCAGGGAGAAAGAATGATAGCCATGAGAAATAGCCAGCCTTTGTTTTGCAAATAATATGTCTTGATTTGTAGTTGTTTCTAGAGTAGGAAAAGGAGAAAGAGAGAGATAGTAAGAGAGGAGGGCTCCTGGCCCTTCAACACTAGTCCAGAGTTCTTTTCTTTTGCTCTTTCGGTCAATGACAAATGAAAGTCTACCCAAAACCAATAAATATAAAAAAGAAAACGGACTCGAACAAATAATATTAATTCTATCTATTTGGAAAAGTGAAAAGAACTTGCTAATCTTGCTAACAAGATATAGGGTGGGATCATTGGAGCTATCTAAATAGCTCAAAATTGTGGAAAAAAAATACTTACAGGGGGGTTAAGGATGAGGAATGTTTGGTTTGGTTTGGTTTGGTAATAAGTAATGAGTAAATTGGGATAAAACGATGCAATCTGATCGCACCGAATATCTGGGTTACTCTTTAGGATAAAAGCAACATATATATCATGTGCTTTTTGAAGCCTTTTATTTTGTAATGTTCGTACCCATAAGATTATCGAATGAAAACAAAAATAGAGATAAAGACTATGCCTTTTTATTATTTTTATTGTTATTTCATTTATGAAGGAGGTCTTTTTTGTTTGTTTTTTGGTAGATCCAAAAGAGAGGGATTATCTGGTAAAGCAGTAATTGCTCAAAGAGAAGAAAAAAAGATGGAGACAACCATGTTACCATTAATTGGTGTCATTTGCGAAAAATGGTATTAAATGATCTCATACTTTGTATAAATATTGTGTGGACAACGCTACAAATCCACAAATAACTGATGTTCCAAAAAGAAGGGAAAAGGCTAATTGAATGAATATCATATAAATATAAAAGCAATGCCTACTTGTCACATTACTCATTAAATTCTAATATCATTATTATATATATATATAGTTTTTGTTGAATTGCTATGGTCTAAAGTCAAGACTAATGAAATATTAGGAGAAAATATTATTCAAAATACATGTGGCAGACAGAATATTTTTCTTTGAGCACAACAATCAAGTAATTAATCGATCTCAATCGGTGGATCAAACAAAACAAAACAAAAATCCAAGTTATTGTGAGACTGACTTGATTGCTGTGACCTTTTGTTCATGCTGTTATACATAATATACATACAAATGCAGTTTACTTTATTGCATTATTATTATTTGAAACACTTATTCTGTTGATTGGATTACCGTATCAATTAGATGGTTACAAGTCCTGAATTAGGCCCAAATGACGCACAGATCAAAGGAAGAAATGGAGAGGGAGAGGGAGAGGAGGGAAATTTATAGCTTATATTTGGTTAATTAATTAATTATTTAATTCTATACATATAATATATATTTTTATATTACAATTAATTTCCCATGCAAAAACAGTATATATATATATATATTATATACTAAAGTAAAATAAAATAAAAGGATAAAAATGAAGAAATTTTAGTCTTGTTCTTGACTGTGTAATCTTCAGCTGACAAAATAAGATATAACTTTACTTTACACACCACTATTATTTCTTCTTTTCTTTATTTCTTTTCTACCCGTTTAATCGTTTCACCTTCCTTTACTTTACTTCTTCTTTAACTTCTTTAATTATTATGAGTCTGTCAGAAAATGAAGCCGATGCTTCCATGCATCGGTTTATGCCGCCACCACCCTCACGTCGACCATACCGACACTCTCCCAATCGACACATTCCCTTATCCAAACAACCAGAACCATCTCCAGGTCCTCCAAAGTTCCCAGTGGGTGTTTCTTGGCCAATCTTACTGGCCATTGCACCTGCCCTTGGAGCCTTTCTTGGAGGTACTGCCGAGATCTGGAGTGATTTTATTATGATCCTTTTGATACTCTACTATGTTTATTCATGGGTAACAGGTAACCTTCTAGAAATATATGTATATATTTTATGTATATTAAATCAAATAAATGATTAGTCCCCTGGAGTTATTATGAAGGAGCAAGATCACGTCGTATGATTCACGAAAATGCAGTTCACAGCTCCCCAAATCCCGCAGAAGCAGAACGAAGAGCTGCTATTGCCGATGAGCTTCACCGTCATGAGCTTCTCGGACTGATCTGGGTGCTTGTTTCACCTGCTATTGCCGGCTACACACTACAGTACAGCCGCTACTTCTTGCACCACTACGAGCGATACATCAACTCCTTTAATGTTGCCGTATTCGTCCTTGCTGCCTCCATAAAGCCACTTTCTCACGTCATGAACCTTCTCAAGGAACGCACTGTCTATCTGCAGAGCGAAATCCAAGTTACCGAAAGCCATGTTGATGCTCTCCAAAAGAAACTCAATTTGATGGAAGAAGAGCTCTTTGGGCTGAGACGAGCCTTTGTTACCAAAAAAGATTTAGGCCAGGTAAAACAAAAATAAAAAAGATCTATATACGTATATAAAAACATATAGAATCTTATTTCTTACCAAATCAATCAATGATCAATAACCATAACAACAAAATAATAATAACTTTTTTTTTGGTTTTGGTTTGTAAGGTTACCAAGGAAATAAATCCTACTATCCACCAGCTGGCCAAATCAATCCGACGCTTCGAAAGAAAAGAATCTGCTATGCGACAGTGGTCCGAAGAATGCTTCGAGTCAATAAACTCCAAAGTGCGTGAGTTTGATGACTTTATCTGTTATCGGATCGAACAAGACCAGCGTTCTTCGCACGGTATTTTTGTCAGCCTTGTGTTATTGCCGCTCAATATCATCTTCTGGGTTGCCAAGCGTATGACCGGAATTTTCCCTATCCCACGCAGTCTTTTGAGCTATCCCAACAAGACCACTTGCCCACCATCTCCCACACATCAGCTTTATCATTGGCAACGGGTAGGAAATGAGAAATCAAAAGCTCCTATCGGACCTCTTCCTGCACCTATCCAGTTTCTTCCTGCTGCCGTTTCCACAACAACCACGACAACTACAGCTACAAATAACAACAACAATACCACCAACCCGTCGATGGCACCCAATTCTCAAGACACCAGATGAAATCCTTTTTTCAGCCTCATTCCTCTATATAAATAGTCTTCTTTACCACCAACCAGCAGCAACAACAACAACAACAAAAAACTAAAAAAAAATGAAACAATCAAACAAACACAACATTTCCTTATTTATATTCTGCCATCTTAACACCTAACACCTACCTAACATCGAACCTCAACCACAAATTGAGCTCTATTCATCTAATGAAATCACCTTTTCCCTTCTTTACGTATATATACATTTATTTTTTTATCTATTTATTAAACTGTCATTTTAACCACCTACATATATACATATACATATAACTTATCTATTTACACAATATACAAAATACATGCAAATATTTTTTTATCATCTATTATCGGTTATCGATTGACTATTATTGGTTTGCAACAACCAAAAGAGAAAAAAAAAACTCTAAGGTCTTTTTCTTTCTCTTTTTTGGATGTGAATTTAGGTGGAAGACATGTGCAGGCTATAGATATCTATGATTCACACGTGTATTTTCCATTGTTCTCTTAAAAACCTAGTACTACATTGGTTCCCTTTTTATTCTCAATTAGAGATCATATATTTCTGTCTCTTACAGACCAAGTAACACTATAAGAATACCAAGGATATGGGTTTTTTTTTTAAATAAAAAAGAAAGTATCGGTCAATCGGCTTACTAGCGAACCTAATTGTTGCCTATAAGATATATATATATATATAAATAGACCTGTGTATGTGTGTGCGAGTGTGAGTTTGTGTTTGCGTATGCATATGCATATATTTGTTTCCATGGCATCATAGACACATGCCAATAAGAAAAAAAAAGTTTTTTTTTTGGTAATACCACTATTTGGATCAATATATAAACTATCTAGTTAAAGAAAAGGGTTATATTAAAGCAGTACAAAGTAGCTAATATATACCTATATTGTTAACAAGATATTTCTTGAACCTTTATTTGTTAATAATCAAAATTAAATATTTACCCCAATAATAATAATTCCTGATTACTATCACTATTACTACTATGTTGGCACGTCAAAAAACTACGCCAACCATTAATCTTTGAATAATCCAAAACGACAGAATCATATAAATAAAACAAAGACATTATCATTACGGTAATTTAGTGCCATTAAAAGCAAGTCAAGCATTCATTTCTTATTTTCTTTTGTAAAGTATATTGTGTATGATATCATCAAATGCATATATATATATTTTAAAATAAGCGTCATAAAGCCTTTCATTTATCAAAGAAATCATGTATACAGAAAAGCAAGAAAGTAATAGAGATATCAAGCTCCAGGCCCAGTCACAACCGTCCTCTTTGGTTAATTAGATAATTAATGAAGAGGATCTAGCCCACACTACATCAAGCGTGTGCTTTTCAGTGCGCCCGGGTTACCCGCTGTAGGATTTTACTCTTTCCAGAAAAAAAACTGCCGGCCTTTTATCTTTATCTCTCTTTATTCTCGTTGTTAGCTGTGCAAGATCCGATAATTCTGAGCCGAAAGATACCGAATACAAAGAAAAGGAAACCAGGAAACCAAGACATTATTACACCAAATTAATCAAAGAAATTTAACTTTACATTTCCCTTTTCACTCTTTATTTTTTTTTTAAAAAAATAAAAATAAAATAAAGAACATGCTCCAAATACATTAGCCATTTTTGTTTTTAAAAGAATAAGCAAAATAGTATCATACTTATATATATATATATATATAATGCTTGTATTGTTTAGGTGTATCCACATGGCCAAGGTTTCTTGTCATTTGTTGAGTCACAAGTAAAGTGTGGCGCACACAATTCACACATGTAATTCATATAATAAAAGCAGAAAATTTTAACTTGTTTAGATCGTACACAATAGTCAATATTTTAAAGCGTGTATTATAGTGTCTAGCTATAACAGTGATCTAATTACTTGTTTTGTTTTCTTTAAAAAGAAAAGAGTTTACAAATATGTATATGACTAATTTATCATTATCATTATCTACATACACACACAAACACACATAAATATCCATCGTATAGTGTATCAATAAAATATTATCTTGGCCTTGACTTGAAATATTGTGTGTAGACAGATAGATTTGATGTTGACTTGGTCAAGCGATGGACATTATAGACTTCATAGTGGCTTGATAATCCCGGACCTGAAAAGTACACCAAAAAAAAAGTGGGATAAAGGTTGCATGTGGGTAGATTGAATTAGCGGGATTGGTGGGTTACAGAATAGCTTTTATATGTATGAATATACATATGTACTTGATCTTTGGCTATATTGATAGATTTCTTTAAAAGAACGGATGATATATATATGATAAAGCGTTTAAATGCATTGATTTTTTCTAAAATATAATATATATACACAGATCAAGCCACACGCATTAATTTATCACAAGAAAAAAAAAAGACCCTTTATTTATGCACCCCGCACAAAGCATTTATATTTTACATTTTTATATTTTATGAGAGAATCAAATTGTATAGAATTTCCCTGGTTTACTATAAGCACTCAGACTAGGGCAAGAAAGAAACTAAAAAAAAAGTAATAGAAGAAGAACAGATATATATATATATAAATACAAATAGGTTTTGTCTTTTTTTTCTTTCTTAACCATAGCACAAACGCCCGACTTTATCAAACCAAGAAACTCAAATTCATGATACAAGTTTGATGACATCGAGAATTGAATGACCGCCATCAGAGGTAAAAAACTCAGGATTCCGGGCAGTGTCTTTCTCTTTCTCTTGGAAGCCATCTGCACAATCGATCAATCCATCCATTAACTATCAACCATGCTTTTGTACACTGATATCATTACCGGTAAGCAATGGATGAAAACGAGATACACATTTTGCCCAAAAACTCATCAAGAAATCCTTACTTTTGTATATACCTATATATTTCTACCAAAATCGATCCACCACACCATAATAATATTTACTATACTATTATGCAGGCGATGAGATGTTCTCTGATGTCTACGTATGTTAACCCTTTCTCTTTTTATTATTACTTTTACTATTATTTCATAATATATATATGCAAATATGCATCAACCAACTCTAGATTACAATTCATTGTATTTCATTATGAATTTTGCTTTTTTTTTGTACACTTTCTAATCCGCTCTGTCTTTTATATGATACTTGATGTTAATAGGAGATCAAGGAGATCGATGACATTGCTTACGAAGTCGACTGCAAGATGATCCAGATCAAGGAGGGTGCTGATGTCGATATTGGTGCCAACCCCTCTGCTGAGGATGGTGCTGAGGATGAGGCTGAGGATGGTGTCAAGACCGTCAACAACGTTATCTACAACAACCGTCTCACCGAGACCTCCTTCGACAAGAAGTCCTACATGACCTACCTCAAGGGTTATATGAAGGCCATCAAGGCCCACCTTGCCGAGACCAACCCCGAGCGTATCCCCGTTTTCGAGAAGAAGATTCTTGCCTTCGTCAAGGGTATCGTTGCCAACTTCAAGGACTACGAGTTCTACGTCGGTGAGAGCATGAACCCCGATGGTATGGTCGCTCTTTTGAACTACCGCGAGGATGGTGTCACCCCTTACTTCACCTTCTTCAAGGATGGTCTTAAGGTCCAGAAGCTTTAAAAAAATTCATTTATTTTTAAAGTGAAACATGGGAACATCTTGATTGTTTGTTGGAATTGTTTTCTTTTATTATTATTTCTTCCTTTTTTTAAAAAAAAAGAAGAAGGAAAAGATATGAAGGAATCTTTTCGCAGATTTTTACATGTTTGAAAAAAGAAAAAGAACCGCAATGCTTTATATTTTTTGAGTTTTTGTGCTATTTTTTTTTTGTTAGGTCTATCTAAAATACAAAAAATAAATCATGTATCAAATGGCATAAAAAAATGACTGAGGAAAAGAAGTGAAGTGAAATTTTGTTTTCTTTTGTTTGGTTGAAAGAGATAGACGATAGGCGTCAATCAATCAATGTGTGTTTATTTAAAGACACCTTTTAGTACGTGGTAGATATGATTATCATAAAAAGGTTATCACTTTTGAAAAATAATTATTACAGACACATTCGTAGTAATTAGAAGAAAAGAGGTCAATTGAGCTAAAGAAGAAGAACCAAAACACGGTTTTTTTCATATAATGCTTGTGGGTGTATTTGACATAACGTTTGATGGATTTTGTGTTTCAATTGTTGTTTTTTTTTTCTGCTGTGAAAGGTATACGCAATATCACGCCATATTAACATTTCTTTCTCTCTATTCTCACATTTTATATAAATATATTATTTGGTTCAAGCTAACGATCTCAAGTGCACATCTTTTGTCTTGAGAACGCCTTCTCTTAAACAAGTTAATATTATCTATAGACCACTAGGGGAGGATCAATTGTTTATATGGCTATTTCTTATATTTTTTGATATAGAGAATAATAAGCCTAGCGAATAATAGGTTTTTGTATAAGAGTAATAGTAAGGAACAAGTAAAACAAACAAATGTATATATATATATATGATTTAGTAGATTATGAAGGATAATCTTAAAAGCGATTTTACATATCAAATTGTTTACACTATTTCTTTAGTAAATATTCTTACTGACCTTCAATACAAGAATTGTTACAAACTTTACAGATTTCAACCCACCACCTATTTTTTTTTTTTTTAATTTTTTAATTTTTATTTCTCCTGGCTTTTTTAACTTTCTCAAAGTAAACGCATCAATGTTTCTCCACCCAATAGTACAAGTAGCATACATGGTTGTGACTGGTTTTGTATTTGTGTAGTGCAAGTTTACCTGTCAACGTACTTTATCCCCAAGGTCCTCTTTACCAATCTTATCAACTTTCGGAGTGTTAAACTGGTGTTGTTTCTCTTGCAGAGCGTGTTTGCGTATTTGTGTGCTTCTTTTTATTTTATTTTTATTTTATTTTATTTTTTAACTGATATATTGGCTGTTGCATAATAAGCTACCATTAAATTTTTACTTTCCAAAAGAAAAGAAAAAAGCATAAAAAAAAAACATTACTATACTATAATAAATAAACCATGCCACGAGTATCAGAAAGGAAACAAGTAATTGCAGCTTTAGAGCAACAATTCATCGATACAACATCTGCAATGACCGAAGATATCAGATTATTGTTGCGAATGTCAGAAATTATTAATGACGAAGACATGGTCAGCTATTACAAAGACGTTGCAAGTATCTACGAAATATACCTGGCGGGCGAAATTGACGTTTACAATGACATGAAGGCAAAGATCGAAAGCTCGAGATATTTACACAAGGGAAAAAACGATGCTCCGAAATTCATGACAAAAGAAGAGAGTCTTGATCATTTACTTGATTTGGATGAAGAAGGATTTCTAGAAGAGTTTAGAATGAGTAAAGCATCGTTTTACAAGATCCACGACCTCGTGAAAGACCATTTTCTGTACAGATCAACAGCAAAGTCGATGCAAACTGACACGAGACTTCAGATTGCCGTTGTTCTCAGACGATTACAAGCAAATAGTAACACTTTATCATTAAACGCACTGTCCAACTTATGGGGAGTTGGAAGTAAGTAAAGACTTTAAGAGTCGATATATACATATATATTGTAAGCTTGTACGTAACATAACACAACATAACATTAATTGATTGTATGGTATGGTGTTTGATTAGAGGGATCTGTAAATAACTTCACCAATCGATTCTTTAATGTAATTCTATCCTTGGAAAAGGAATTTGTTCACTGGCCAAGAGAACATGAGAAACAGGAAATCATAAAAGAAAATAAGAAACCACTTGGATTCCCAGACCTTGTCGGTTTTCTGGGCGGCTGTACCTTTCAACTTGCACATGTGCAATCCTGGAAGCCAGAGCGATTCAGTGGGCCTGACTCCAAGTACTATGTGAACAGCATCGGAATCTGCGACCACAAGATGAGGATCCGGTACTTTGCTCAACCTGTCGAACTTGGGAACTCGCCTGACCTGCGTATCTTTTCGGATTGTGAGCTGGGCCGGTTTCCCAAAAGATTCTTCTTTGGAGATGAGTATGTGCTGGCCAGCCGTGGTGGATATAAACCCCTCGAGTATCTGGTTCCTGTTAAGACCAAAGAACCAGGACAGGAAAGGCTACCCAAATCCGACGAGGTATTCAACTCCTACATTTCGATCATGTGTCTCAAGATCAATCATGCGTTTGGGATCCTTAAGGAGCGCTTTTCTTCTCTCAATGAAATTCCGGTCAAAGTCAAGAATATGGATGATGCAAAGTTGGTCAATGAGTGGATCCGAGTTTGCATTATTCTGAATAACCTATTGATGGATCAAGAAGATGATAAGTGGACCATCCAAGTCAAGGCTGAGTGGGCTGAAAAGGGCAAGGCTGATATAAAGAGGATCAGAAAAGAAGTATCAGGCGAGGATTGTTAATTTACATACTTTCTATATTTTTTTTGTGTATCGAGAGGAAGATGATAACAATTTTACATACTAAACAAACTAAAGATTGAGAGAAAAGAAGTACAATATATCACCAATACAATTTTCACTCTTGAAACAAGAACAATGACAAAGTCAAAAAGTTTAATGAGTACAAATTTGAGAAACTTGGAAAATAATTACTCTAGAAGCGGGGAAGTCACAATTCAAAATTTTACCCTATCCACCAAATCCTTTATTCAAAAAATAAAAAATAAAATAAAAATAAAGAAAAAAAAACTACACGCATATATTTATATTATATTATATATATAAATATATACAAAAAAGAGAGCTTTCCAACTGTGATTCTTGAGGGGGTGTGTGTCGCGTTGCTGGACGAAAAAGGGATAATTTGAGTACAAAGCAAGTACAACACAAGGAGTAAAATACATACATACATACACATATATATATATATATATATACAACTGAATGAATTATATCAACACGCAAAAAGAAGAACAAATCAATAATGTTCTTTTAAAAAACGTTTTATAAATAAAAGAAAATGAAAGGGAAAGATGTATTGCTTATAATTATATGTCATTTTTGATCCTAAAAGGGTGTTTTATACCTGTTAATGTAGGCGCATTAAATATACATATATAAAAATAGTATTAACCAAAATGACAATTACAATGACAATGTCAATGATAACGGTGCCAACGAGATAGAAGATGGGCTATATAGTAGGTCGATATATAAAGACACAAAAGCACTTCTTTACTGTAGATTATAACGTCTAGTGTATAGATAGGAAATGAAGGAAAAGGGAGGAAAAAGAAAGGTCTGTCTTGATTTTTTTTGCTTTTCTTTCTCTGTCTATTTCATATATATATATATATATATATATATAGAATATTTCATTACCAAAAAAATAAATAAAAAAAAATTACAATTAAAAAAATAAAAGAAAAAAAGACTGTTACATTCATTTTGGCCATTGTAGAATTCACTCATGAATCCCACCAAGAATACTAGAAATACGAAAAGTCGACTCTCTCTTGCTAGCGAGCCCACTCGTCATTCTTTCACCCCTCCAAATAGACGGCACACACATGCACTTGATACACCTCGTCTCAGTCGATCGAGATCTACACAGTCTTCAATGAGCAATTTCGTGAGACCAATCCAAAACACCAACTCTCTACCACTCGTACCAAGCATCTCTTCACCAATACCACACACTCCACACACACCGCAATTACCACACACATCACAATCACCACATACATCACACACGCCTCATACACCTCAAACATCACATACACCCCAAAGCACAACACCAAACGATCATACAATCTTGTCAGGCGTGATAGCATACGTTGACGCCAGGTAAACAAATAACAATAGCAATAATTATATATATATATATAATTATTGTCTGTTTCTTTCTTTTTTATATAATAATAAGGTCGAATAATTGTTGCTAGATATATTATACTTGCATGTATCTTATAAGCTTTTTTCTTTTCTTTTTGCTCTTTTTGATTATTATTTTCTTTTATATATGAATCACAACTCATATAACAAAAAAATATACAAATGTTCAATTAATATAATATAAATGTAGGACGGACGATGGAGACGATGTCACTGAAAGCATGGAACGTCGAGTAGAAAATTTGGGAGCAAAGGTATGGAATGCCAGACATCAAAAGCGAGAACAGTTGGATGGACTCATTCTCTAAGATTCCTTAGACACGAAAAACTTTTTCTGGTAATATAAAACTTGATAACCTCTCTATCTATCTCTACCACTGTCTGTCTGTTTTGTCTATATATATATATACATATATATGTATATATATTTCTTAAAACAGTATTATTACTCTTAGTTTGTATTTGCTGTGTCTATACATATATAATATGCTGTCCTCTTATCTCTCTCTCTTTTTTTCTTTTATTTTTCTTAATCTAATTTCAAATTGTAGATTCCATCACTCATCTAATCTTCAAAAATGGATCTACTAATATTTTGCGCAAAGCAAGAGCAAGAAATATCTTTATTGTAAATCTGGCATGGATCACAAGGTTAGAGACCACAATAATAATAATAATAATAATAAAAACAAGAGAAAAATTCATGGATCTGACACTTTTCATCGTTTCAATTGTTATATAAATTATTACTATTATTATTATTATTTTGTTTCGTTTTGATAGGTGCAGACAGAATCAGTGCCGGATGCCTGAAAAAGATTTTCCGGTGGAGGGTATTAACAATATTTTGCTGACTGGTGGTGTCAAACGACGGAAATCTATGGAACCTGGCAGAGTGCGTGCATTGATTATGGAGGAATCAGATTCACAAGGTTTTCTTTTTTTTTCTTTAAATTTCTATATGCAAGAGGCTCTAGATTAGAAAGAAATGTATATATATATATATATTGAGATGATGGAAACGCTCAACAGTAAACAATAGGATCTATAGGAGAACAACCCAACAAACGACGGACCATGCCAGCTTATCACATGGTATCCAATCTTGACGAACGACTTGCTAGAAACAACTCAAGACCCTTGACTGGCCCGGACCCAGAGCTGGCTGCACTTTTGCAAAAAGAAGAAGAGGAAGAACGAGAACGAGAGCGAGAAGAAGAAGAAGCAGCCACAGCAGCAGAAGAAAGAAATGCCGAGAAAGGGCCGGATTACAAAAGAAGAAGATTACTTAACCACAAACAAAGCTCCAACAAGGAGAACCAGGATGCCTCGACAGCCAATCTGTCTGATCCGCGCCGCCTAGAGCTCGCAAGGCTCAAGAATGAGCGGGGGCAGGAAATCAAGGCACAGATCAAGGCCGATTTTTATATTGGAGACATTGACGCGCCGAGACCTGAACGGATGTCCTTACCCGCAACTTCAGGTGGTCTACTCCGACGAAAGCGCCGTTCACTTGGACCACGTCTTAGTGTGGGAGGCCAACAGATCCTGGCATCCCTATCCGAGCAACCCCAATATATAGTTTTTACTAATGTGACGGAAACAGAGAAGACTCAATTGAAGGAGATTGTGCGCCGGTTGGGTAGATTCGAGGTCGAAGGCCGGTAAGTTCCCAGTATTATCATTATACACACACATTTGAAAGGCAAATAGAAAGAAAGAAAGAAAGATTTTTGGGTGATAATGATTTATTATTTCTGATTTTAGTGTAAGCGAACACACTACACATGTGATTGGTAGGACACAGAAAGAAAAGAAGAGAGAGAAGGGAGACGTTTGTGTGTGTATGTGTCTAGTTATTAGTATTGCTAACATTTATATAAATGTTCTGTAGTTGGAGAAAAGAGACGAACCCAGACGGTTACTCTTGGTATAGCCTTTCACGCTTGGTTACTTACTCCAAACTGGCAAGTAATTATATATAATAGTAATAATAATAGTAATAATAATATGGCTGTTAGGTTGAGGGATAGTGCAGAACATGGAGCCTATCAAAAGGAAGAAAACTATGAGGCGATCGAGTATTTCCCACGTGCCAAAGCATCTAGGAAGCGTGAACCTCTTTTCCCATCCAATCTTCAGGTGTTTATATTCTCGCTGCAGGTTGTGGACCGACCCCTGGCAGAGACTTTGATCACGCAAGGTGGAGCAAAGGTTGCGCGCAGGATGGAGGATGCTGATATCTTGATTACCCCAAGACCTCTCAATGTTGATAAGGATTTAGCAATAGAGAACTGGCTGCTGGAGTGTATAGAAAACTGGCAATGTGAGTTATTTCAATGTTTCAAAACTAAAAAACAAAAACAAAAAATGGGCTTTTTTTTTTAAAACTTGCTATGTTTCAATCTATTCTTTTATTTCAGATATGCCAGTGGAAAATTACCAACCTACCAAAGTAAAAAGCAAATCCTAGTAAAGAGGGTGGGGGGAACAGAGCGAAAGGGATTTTATACATTCTCTACTGTCTTTTTTCTTTCTTTCTTTAAAATATTATTATTATTATCAGATAATCTTTGTTTACCTTTCTACCTCTTTCTGTTTATTTGTTCTTGTCTTTATTTCTGTTTTCTGTCTTCTTTATATAATACAATATATAACTAAATGATAAAACAATTCTTTTTTTTTAAAAAAAAATTAAAGTAGTAGAAGAAAGAAGAAGTATAATAGTATTATTTCAATTCTTCTTCCTTCAAACATATCAATATATTGACCCCCCTCCTCACCTCTCACTTTTGAGAATCTTATTTTATTACCTTTGCATTCTCTCTCTCTCTTTTGTATTCTAAAATAAAATTCAAATAAAATTAATCATACCTTCTTTTTTCTTTTTTGATATTTTTATTTTCTTTTGAATGATCAAGAATCATGATCACTTGTGCAGTGCAGACTACTGTCTACAAGGTCATCCCCTAATTCTATTTCATTTTTTTTTGCTCTTGTTCTTGGTACAAATCTGGTCACAGAAGCCCATAATATAAGCACGGCTTGTAATACATATTTTAAATACTTGTTTCAATAAATCTATATGTTTCCTTCTCTTTCAAAAAAAAAGCAAAATTTAAAGTCATGTGATTGGGCGAAAGTTTTAATTAATTTTTCCCTTTTTTGCCCTTTTCTTGAACTTTTAGTCTGTCCACACCAATTATTGGGTCTCTTTAATGAATAACACTCTCACAGCATCTACTTTCCCCATTATTGAGATACTAACCCATAAACAATCCCGAATGCCTCAGCCATGTCAACAAAGAGAGTGAACATTGAGCCTTTGAGATACCAGCGTCTCCCACAAGATACCAAACAAGAACAACAATGCGACGATAGAAACAGTAGTGAATTCTTTAATATTTTCATACCACCATCACGATCAGCAGTTCCTGAACTTGTGGCCAATATTATGTCTTCCACCCCCATTCCAGGCATAACGGAAGAGTACTTTCTTACTGAAACTGATGTCCATGACCTCGTTTCAGCTTATATTCCAGATGATATTGTCGCATCAGATGACCTTTCCACCTGGATGTCAAAAGATGGCTCATGGGGTGCGACTATTCGAAAGTAATCTAATAAAAAAAAAAGAAAACGTGGCCAATTGCTCAATGTCAAAGAAATTACAGACTTAATACCAGGAAAGTATCTATCTTTTTTATTTTATTAAAAATGTTCTTCTTATCTTGATTAGATTTTACTTGGGATGATCTTTCCGATATTCAGGAATATAGATCACTGGTCAAATCGTCAATGGACACCAAATGTACTGTTGGTTTCGTACTAAAATCAAATACAAATGAACCTGACACAACCAAAAAGAAGCTAGTAAATCTGCAAATCTACAAGATGAAGTCGAAACTCTTATGTGAAGCTGTATTTGTGTCTTTTAACACGTCTGCTAACGATCTAATTGCGGACCGGGATGTAACAACTCTACCTTATACTTTCGACGATTACTCTGGTAATACACAAGACTTAATTACCAAGATCACAAAATCCGCTCGACAAATTCGCCTTGTAGTAATTGACCATTCTGGACTGACGACCAATCCTGACAACATTAGGCTATTCATATCTTTGAATAAGTCGATACAAGAATTGGTAGAGGATATTGGTCATAAGGTTGAAGTATATTCTCGTTATGACTTGCTCAAAAACATCAAGATCCTCAACAAATTTTGATGTCAGAGAGAATGTGTAAAACGATCGCGATAGTTATTGCAGCAGCTGAAACAGCACTGTAGCCAACACATCAATCAGCAAAAAAAGTTTACTACTTCTACCATGCATATCTGTTCATCGTTATCTTCAATTCCATTTCATTTACAAGTATGACATTTTTCACAGATCAAAAAAATAACCACGATTAGGTAGCCCGTTCAACATTGGTTAAAAAAATTAAAGCAAAACAAAAAGCAAAATCGAATAAAAGAGGTTATTCTACATATATCTATATAAACAACGCAATAGAAAGTACAAGAAGGAGGTCAAAAGTTGGGGGAGGAAGAGGAAAGTGAAGCTTGGGGTACAAAACGACAAAATAAAATAAAATGAAGGTTATACAATTGTGTACGAGAATAAATTTCTCGCTTACATTACCCGGAGATTAGCCGACAGGCACATTAATATACTTTCATAATGATTATTGTAATTCTATCTACATACACATTACATACATACATATATATATATATATATATTCAGAACAGCAATTGTATCGAGTTCATAACTGAAACTTCTGTTGTTTATATTATATAGCTAGAACACCATCTTAGTTTCATGTTGTTCTTTGGTTGTCCTTTATACAAAGCACAAAGTTAAATTAAAAAAAAAAGAAAGGGGTCATCAATAGACACACCTCTACGCACTCTCACTTCCAATACCATAAATTATATGTACATATAAAATGTTTATTTACTGTTTATTAGAACAAATTGAACCGCTTATTTCTGTCACCATTACAGGTAGACACGGCTTATTTTTTTAGAATATATATATATAGCAGCTATATAGAGGGGATATGCAAAAGAAGAAGAGGTGTTTGTGTGTATATATGTATATGTTTGTAGATATGTGATCAAAGTATAAGAAATCAAAAACGAAAAAGGAATAGAAAAAAAAAAGCTAAAGCAAAGATTCCTAATTCCCTTTTTCCTCTTCTTGTAGTTAGATGTTTGACCTTTTTTTTTTTACAAGACAAATTTAGTTGGGGGAGAACTGGATGTAAAGGTGGACTTCACCGTGGCTGGAAAGACCGAGCTTAGCGGGCAACTTGACCCAGGTATCAATGGGCTGGCCTTCGAGGGCCTGGCGGAAATCAACTCTGGCCTCACCAATCTTGTCAGAGCCAAAGGTATCCTTGTCGAGGACCTTGAGGTAGAGCTTGTGGATGGAGGATCCCTCGTCGATGAGGAAAGTGAAGGTCTGGTTCCAGACGGGATCGTTGGTGTTGGAAAGCTCGCTAGTGCGCTGCTTGTAGTCTTCGTTCAACCAGAGCTCGACATAAGGGTCGTTCTTGCCGACCAAGTCCTCACCATGGAGTTCACGAGCTTCGACTATAGTAATAATGAAAAAAAAAAGAAATTAATTAATTTTGATATATAATATATGTCTAATGTTGGTACTTACTGACTGTGACGCTGAGGGTACCACCGGTAGTAGAGTGAGAAGAGAACATTATTGATTTTGTGTTGTTTAAAAGAAAGAGAGAATACGGATATGTAAACTTTTGTAAATTTTTCTGTGATTCTGAAAGGACTCTCCTTTATATACTTTTTAATTTATATATATTATTGTTATTTTTAATCATTTTTTTTATTAAGGTGTGCGAATGGAAAAACGGAACTCTGAACTGAGCTGATTCATTCGCTCATTTGTCCCTTCTTTCTTTCGTTCATTCGCTCATATTCTAGATCAATTCAATCCTCGGCCTGCATATTCATATACTTATTTATACACATAAATATACATGCATGTACACCTACATACATACATACATACATACATACATACATACATAATATATATATATTTAGTCAAATGTACCTTGATGCACTTGGGCTGTCAGGCAGTCTATACCCCATTAGTTGACATCATTCTTCCCAAAACAAGAAACAAAGGACAGGCTGTCGGCGTTCACGATGACCAACACACCAGTCTGGCTTGGCGTTGTACATGTATTCTGTGCCTGTATTACAGAACAAGAATATTTATATATCTATATACATGATAAACGATAACTACGTCATTTTATACAGTCTATTGTTGCACACCCATGTTTAACTACTTTTTGCTCTTTAAATGTAAATGTATTCTACTACTACTACTACTACTACTACTACTACTACTACTATTACTATTACTATTACTTTTGCTGCTGCTATTATTGCGTGATCCTTTAAAAATATTACTATTATTACTATTATATTGTACAATAGCATCGTCCTAAACACTTGCATATATAATTATAATTATATAATATAAAAGTCTCTCTCATAAGCACATACGCACACACTCTTTCTCTCTTTCTACATATACGTGTGATTAAAATTAGCATAATAGGAACAATGAAAAAAAAAGGAGTTAGGATAGGACTTATTCGGGAGTAAAAGAGTCGGACAGCTCACCAGGTTAGGACAATATAAAAAAAATTGTCACACTTTGCAGAAAAGAGAAAAATTATTATTATTATTAGTTTTAATGCTGCTGCTAATAATACTAATAATATAAACGTCAAAGGCAAAACGGCAATTTAACTACACTGTCTCAAAGAATTAGCTAGAACCTTTGAAAATTACTAACATCTTTTTAGTAAAACTTATACTTCTTTTTTTTAAAAAAAAAATAGAGTTGAATTATGATACCACGTGATAAAACGTATTTTTTCCATTTCTTCTCTTACAGGCACTCACTTAAAGCTATATGGACTGTAAAAGTATCGAATCCAAATTTAACGTATATATACATATATTTTTAAAATAATAACAATAATCGAATATCAGGTCAACAACTGGTTCTGGCATATATTGTACGCAGTGGCTAATTGTATGTGTTTTCAATTGAGATAAACAGTAAAATAATATATATAACTTTGGACTGAATACAGTGTTTCTACTTGAGACCGAAACAAATTGAGGAAATGTTTTAGATAAATCAAAATGTAATTGTAGACAGTATGTTTACCTTTTGTGGACAAACCGAGAATGAAATTTAGATAAAGAGAAATTAGTTCTTGAAAGTAGACATTGGTGTTTAGATATTTACTTGTAATTATATAACTGTCTCAAAGAGATTAATTGTTTACGTTACAGTGATGGAGTTGTTATTGTTACTGTTATTGTTATTTCTGTGATGACTGTTGCTTGTTTGCTTGCTTTCATCAGATTTTTGGAAAGCCGTTGGTTAATGAGTTCCTCTCCAATTTGATAAAGCAATTGTCATAGTATTTTTGCAGCATTAATATATCACTGCCACAATGTATTACATGTTTTACAGGCCAGTACATTGTAACTACGAGTGTGATTAGCAGATTCTAAATTTTTCGCTTGAAAATTGCTGCACGTCTTTGAGGTATTGTACACGTCTATTGTAACATCTACAAATCCCCCTTACCTCTCCCGTTTCTTCGAATCTTTCACAAAATTCCTGTCACTCCATATCGGTTATTCTTTAGTCTCGCCAAGCCCTTCCTGAACATCCAGGCACTTTTTATGAGGTTTGATTCTATACAGAATTTGTAATTGAGGGTCTATAGGTATCCAAGGATTGCACAAGATTCGGTGGTATATTAGTGTTCTTTGATAATTTCTGTCGTTGACAAATTTGCACACCAAGTACCAAAAGGTATGTTTGTAAACGGCCTTAGGTATTGAATTATGAGATGGTACCAATAAGTAACTGTTTATGAACATCGTTTCCATGGATATGATATTACGGAGATCATTTGTGAAATCTCAATGTATTGTGACTCTCTTGTTTGCAGCTTTTGCAAAGAACCAATAAAGAATATGCGTTTAATTTTTTTCTTCCTTTAGCTTTACGTTTATCTTTTTTAAGATTCGAACTTTGACTTCTTTTGGCTCTACTAGATGCTCCAACCAATAATAACAGCAAGTAAAAAGAAAAAGAAAACCATTATCATGAGAGATAGTTGTATAGAAAAGACAAGTTGAAAAATGTACTATTGCCAACTGAGGACTTTTTACAGAATATGCGTTTATAATACTTTGTAGTCGCATAACCTCTCTTTCTCCACAATCCTCACACACTATATCTATACCAAAATGTACATGTCTATAAATGATACAGACTTATTCGAATCAATTACTATCTTTTACCTTTAAAGCAATCATCAGCATTTTCTTAAAGGCTTCTTTTATTGATAATGTATAATTTCTTTTCGAGAATATTTTTTTTGAATATGTCACAATAAAAGCAAAATGAAAAGAGATACCGATTAATATCAAAACACGTCCATCAATTTATACTATATCGTGCTAGATTCATTAAGAGCATCTGCACCGGTTACATGTCGGACACCATTATATAAAGCGTAGTATTATAAATTGACGTTTGTGTCTTGAGTTTCTTTTTTCTTATATGCTTTGTTTAAACGAATACTGGTCTATAGGAATGAGCAGCAAAAAACCCCCCACAAGTTATGCTCACTGTGAACCTGATAATCTTCAAATTATTAAATTTATATTTTTAATGTATTTATAAAAGGCAAATAAACAATAATATATATATATATATATTGTTAAAAAAAAAATAGGAATAAAATTACCAGTAAAGGAAGGACAACTTTAGATTGTTAAAAAGATCAAAGTTTCTTTTATAAAATAAAAACAGCTTGAGTATTTCTTTTTGACTAGTATTCAATCCTTGGTGAGGTTAATATATACTATATATATAATGTTCTCTGGAACCTTACCTCTGCGCATGCTTTTAATAAACCTGAGTACATGTACAGGAATAAAAATACAAAATTCATACGTCTAGCCGCTTTCCAAAGGTCTGATAAAAGCAAGAAAACAAGCACTAATAACCACAGAAATAACAATTACAATAGTCATAACAATCCTGCCACTGTAATGCAAACAGCTTGTCTCTTTGAGACATTTAGACAACTATAGGTAAGATGCCTGAATAACAATCTACTTGGAAAACTAATTTCTCTTCATCTAAACATTTCCAAATTTGTCTAAATCTCAATTAGAGACATTAAGAAGATGACAAGCTGTTTTATTACTAGTATATGTCTGTGTTCTTTTATAGCTTTAAAATCATATCTATATTTTGTAAATAGGCAAGTACAAGGATAATACACGCTTGGATATAATGTTTATATTTATTTATTTATTTATTGAAGGTAAATATTAAGTATCTATATAATTCCAGTCGGTAAATCCTAAATGCCTATCCAGGAAAGTCCATCGGTGCTCCACATCTTGTTCTTGTGCTTCAAAATCTGCTGTAATAAAAAAAGAAAGAAAGAAAGAAATATAAAAGTACGTACCTGCAAAAACAAACACGCAAAAAAAACGGACCCAACGAGAAAAAAAAACTAACTAAAAACACAGTACGAAGTTGGGAACATCTCACTTATACGACATCCGGTGGATCAGCACAACACCGAGATGAAGGACGACTAAGCGTCAAAAAAAGAAGTTGGCGCAATGCCTTGAAACCCTCGGCCTCGTACTCAGAATCCTGGACACCACCAGAGCTCAGTCAGGGCCCCGCAGGTCACCCCGTTGGCTTGAACCTCGTTATATACAAAATAAGAACAAAGTAAAATGCTGAGATGTTTTGCTTTAACTTATGTTTTGGAACGATTACTCACCGATTAAGGAGTTCACCAAAGTACTTGCGCACTCTAATGAACTCGCCCGCTGGACCGCTATTTTTTTTTGGAAGAAAAATATGCAGACAAAACACGTTAGCATCTTTTCATGTCAAGTTGGTAAGTAGTAAGCATGGAGATTAGCAGCAGATTTTTGCACACAAGAACAAGAGCAGGAGTGTTTTTTTAGGCTTCTAGATATTTCTTGCTGTCAGTCTATTGCAAATGACAAATAAAAAGTTAGATCTTGCTCAACATTAAGTGCATGAGGTTGGTAGCATTAGCCATTCACTCGTTTTCTTGAATCCGTAAGAGTTGAAAATATGGAGCGCCTCTTTAAAAAAGAAAAAGGCGAAAATATGTTCAAGTTAGCTTACGATGCCGAACGGGACACATTTGAGCTGGCTTTAACATGCTGGTGGTCTTTACATTCGTTACTTACCTGGCGTAAACGTAGACAGACCTAAAGGAAGGGAAATACGAATAAACAGACGCGTATGCCCTTGAAATATTTTTCTACGCCAATATAGATGACATCATCTCCTATTTGTGATGCAAGCATTCTTAGCCACTATGAGAAAAAAGTTGGACTTCAGGGGGTGATTTTAAAAAAAATCACATGTATTCTACAGAATCGCCCTCTGAATCACACCTTTTTTTTTACCGCAGTGGTTATTTTGCTCTAATAAATTCTCTCACAGTGGGTGAGAATGCTTGCATCACAAATAGATGATGATGTCACCTGTATTGGCGTAGGAAAAATTATTTCAAGGGCATACGCGTCTGTTTATTTGTATTTCCCTTCCTTTAGGCCAGCCTATGTTTACGCCAGGTAAGTAACGAATGTAAAGACCACCAGCATGTTAAAGCCAGCTCAAATACCTCTCTTTCGGTGTCATAAGCTAACCTGAACATATTTTCGCCTTTTTCTTTTTTAAAGAGGCGCTCCATATTTTCAACTCTTACGGATTCAAGAAAACGAGTGAATGGCTAATGCTACCAACCTCATGCACTTAATGTTGAGCAAGATCTAACTTTTTATTTGTCATTTGCAATAGACTGACAGCAAGAAATATCTAGAAGCCTAAAAAAACACTCCTGCTCTTGTTCTTGTGTGCAAAAATCTGCTGCTAATCTCCATGCTTACTACTTACCAACTTGACATGAAAAGATGCTAACGTGTTTTGTCTGCATATTTTTCTTCCAAAAAAAAATAGCGGTCCAGCGGGCGAGTTCATTAGAGTGCGCAAGTACTTTGGTGAACTCCTTAATCGGTGAGTAATCGTTCCAAAACATAAGTTAAAGCAAAACATCTCAGCATTTTACTTTGTTCTTATTTTGTATATAACGAGGTTCAAGCCAACGGGGTGACCTGCGGGGCCCTGACTGAGCTCTGGTGGTGTCCAGGATTCTGAGTACGAGGCCGAGGGTTTCAAGGCATTGCGCCAACTTCTTTTTTTGACGCTTAGTCGTCCTTCATCTCGGTGTTGTGCTGATCCACCGGATGT
>NW_017265136.1:2710149-2792133 GCF_001638985.1 Phycomyces blakesleeanus NRRL 1555(-) | reverse complement strand
GTACTTGCCTATTTACAAAATATAGATATGATTTTAAAGCTATAAAAGAACACAGACATATACTAGTAATAAAACAGCTTGTCATCTTCTTAATGTCTCTAATTGAGATTTAGACAAATTTGGAAATGTTTAGATGAAGAGAAATTAGTTTTCCAAGTAGATTGTTATTCAGGCATCTTACCTATAGTTGTCTAAATGTCTCAAAGAGACAAGCTGTTTGCATTACAGTGGCAGGATTGTTATGACTATTGTAATTGTTATTTCTGTGGTTATTAGTGCTTGTTTTCTTGCTTTTATCAGACCTTTGGAAAGCGGCTAGACGTATGAATTTTGTATTTTTATTCCTGTACATGTACTCAGGTTTATTAAAAGCATGCGCAGAGGTAAGGTTCCAGAGAACATTATATATATAGTATATATTAACCTCACCAAGGATTGAATACTAGTCAAAAAGAAATACTCAAGCTGTTTTTATTTTATAAAAGAAACTTTGATCTTTTTAACAATCTAAAGTTGTCCTTCCTTTACTGGTAATTTTATTCCTATTTTTTTTAACAATATATATATATATATATTATTGTTTATTTGCCTTTTATAAATACATTAAAAATATAAATCTAATAATTTGAAGATTATCAGGTTCACAGTGAGCATAACTTGTGGGGGGTTTTTTGCTGCTCATTCCTATAGACCAGTATTCGTTTAAACAAAGCATATAAGAAAAAAGAAACTCAAGACACAAACGTCAATTTATAATACTACGCTTTATATAATGGTGTCCGACATGTAACCGGTGCAGATGCTCTTAATGAATCTAGCACGATATAGTATAAATTGATGGACGTGTTTTGATATTAATCGGTATCTCTTTTCATTTTGCTTTTATTGTGACATATTCAAAAAAAATATTCTCGAAAAGAAATTATACATTATCAATAAAAGAAGCCTTTAAGAAAATGCTGATGATTGCTTTAAAGGTAAAAGATAGTAATTGATTCGAATAAGTCTGTATCATTTATAGACATGTACATTTTGGTATAGATATAGTGTGTGAGGATTGTGGAGAAAGAGAGGTTATGCGACTACAAAGTATTATAAACGCATATTCTGTAAAAAGTCCTCAGTTGGCAATAGTACATTTTTCAACTTGTCTTTTCTATACAACTATCTCTCATGATAATGGTTTTCTTTTTCTTTTTACTTGCTGTTATTATTGGTTGGAGCATCTAGTAGAGCCAAAAGAAGTCAAAGTTCGAATCTTAAAAAAGATAAACGTAAAGCTAAAGGAAGAAAAAAATTAAACGCATATTCTTTATTGGTTCTTTGCAAAAGCTGCAAACAAGAGAGTCACAATACATTGAGATTTCACAAATGATCTCCGTAATATCATATCCATGGAAACGATGTTCATAAACAGTTACTTATTGGTACCATCTCATAATTCAATACCTAAGGCCGTTTACAAACATACCTTTTGGTACTTGGTGTGCAAATTTGTCAACGACAGAAATTATCAAAGAACACTAATATACCACCGAATCTTGTGCAATCCTTGGATACCTATAGACCCTCAATTACAAATTCTGTATAGAATCAAACCTCATAAAAAGTGCCTGGATGTTCAGGAAGGGCTTGGCGAGACTAAAGAATAACCGATATGGAGTGACAGGAATTTTGTGAAAGATTCGAAGAAACGGGAGAGGTAAGGGGGATTTGTAGATGTTACAATAGACGTGTACAATACCTCAAAGACGTGCAGCAATTTTCAAGCGAAAAATTTAGAATCTGCTAATCACACTCGTAGTTACAATGTACTGGCCTGTAAAACATGTAATACATTGTGGCAGTGATATATTAATGCTGCAAAAATACTATGACAATTGCTTTATCAAATTGGAGAGGAACTCATTAACCAACGGCTTTCCAAAAATCTGATGAAAGCAAGCAAACAAGCAACAGTCATCACAGAAATAACAATAACAGTAACAATAACAACTCCATCACTGTAACGTAAACAATTAATCTCTTTGAGACAGTTATATAATTACAAGTAAATATCTAAACACCAATGTCTACTTTCAAGAACTAATTTCTCTTTATCTAAATTTCATTCTCGGTTTGTCCACAAAAGGTAAACATACTGTCTACAATTACATTTTGATTTATCTAAAACATTTCCTCAATTTGTTTCGGTCTCAAGTAGAAACACTAAAAATGTGAGCTTTGAAAGTTACTTCTGATGGGGTAAAATGACATGAAATATGATGGGATGGGATGGGGTCATTGGCATCGATGAATGTCTTGGAAGCATGATAGTATGGATATTATATGTTCTCAAAAGTTGAAAGTCAGTTATGAGAATGGTTGTATATGGCATTCCAGGTATAGAGAAATATAGTGTATGGCTTGCGAGTGCTGAAGTTTTATTATACGGCTGTTATTTTATTATTATTATTTTACAGTGGTGATAAAATACAAAAAAAAAATGTTATTGGTTTTTGGTGTCGATTTTTATGGTGTTGTGAAATTGATAAGACTATCATCCAAGTCATAATGGTAAACTCTTCACACTCTCGTTCCAGTTTAGAATGATGGTGGTGAGAATAGCCGTCGTCTTTGGTTTTAATAGAGAAAAATCTGTAACATGATAATACCATTGCTGTGTTTAGTTTTTCCTATTATGTTTTAATATAAACTTATAGCCGCCTGATCCCTTTCTGTCGCATCTTTTGGTTTTGTAAAATAAGATACTACTTATAATAATAAGAAAGCTAATTAAGCAGCCAAGTTCGACGATCTTTCTGTTAATGACTCTTTAAAAAAATCTTAATATGCTGTAAACAATTATTCACAAATCGCACACAATTGAGATATTTATAATTTGCTATGGGTTAGTGGCTTTGATGAGAGGATAAATTCAGATCCTTTGAGAGTAGTATTTACTTTAAGAAAATTATTCTTGCTTGTATTTGCTACGATTCAAATACATGTAGTGCGATGGTTAGATTACAGTATAGCAACATAAAGTGTGGGCGTGCATAATGTTTGGCAGTGCCTGATATTGTTAATCTGCCAGTGTTAGTAGTGAACAGAGAGCATTGTCTGATTGAGGTTATGGACTTTACTCTACTCAATTTTGGTGTATATACCATAGCAATGTTTACTAGAAATCTGGACCAACTTGATCAGATAAGAGATTTACATCAGTCTACCGTAAAAATCATATTGTCTAGATATAATTTCAGTATGTTCTCTATACATGAATCTATTTTTTTTTGTTCGTTATTTTTGCTGTTGCTGATATTCCATCAATATAACATTACGGCTTCTGATGATTTAAAACACTACCCCTTTTTGTAGTGATATAGTTCAATAAATTTATCCTCGGGTGTCCTCCACCCTGGCCTCCTTTTTTATATATATCGTTATTACTGGTTATAGGTCACTGCTTACTAACTATATATACAAACCGGTTTATTGATATATATTTATTTAAAGAGCAATATTTATCCCTCACCATTAATAATTAACTCAATTAACCAAGTATATATATATATGTCCATTTTCTATTTATTTATTTGAAAAGCAAAGGATTTTCTTTTTAATATTTGTGCCTCATTATTGGGCGTTTATATATATGTGATAAAAAAGCTATACAATCCCTGTCTTATAATATTATATTAAACAGATAAATAAATAAGACATATACAGTAGGTGTGTTTATTTTTGAAAATTTAGAATTGAATTGAAATATTTTATTTAATTCCTGAAATCTGTTGGTGACACCTAAATCCTAAAGGCTACAACAAATATATAAAAGGATTAGGAATAAGGATTGTAGAATCTAGATGAATGATAGGTATATTTATACCTGCTGCTTCTATACTGTACTGCGGCTCGTTTAGTCTAATATAGCACAACAGAGTTGGATTGAATTGGGTTGGAGGATTTGTGTGGTACGGCACACAATACCCACACAAAATGTTATAAATTCCCTAGGTCAGCTGTTCATTTAAAGGAAAAACCGGCTATTGTTATCAGAAACAGTAAAAGAAACAACAAAGAAAAGGTTGGAAGACTGGAAAACAGATAAGCCTATTTTTATTTTATTTTTTGGGTCTATTTAGACACAATCACTTACTCGACTGACTAAACCATTTTAATTTTAAGAAAATCATGTCAAATGATGCTATCAAAAATGTAAAATATATACATATATACATATATATATATGACCGTTTTTCTTCTTTATCTCATCTACACAGATTTGTCTGTGCACAGTTGATGTGTAGGGTACACTTTTTTTTTATAATAAGCAATTTTTATATGTAAAATTAGAAAAGCACAAAGCTTTATGGGATCTTAATATTCTTATAAACAATATGCAGTTTCGATATTTAAGCAGGGAGGCCAACAAAATGTCTTCTTTTCAAAAATTGTCTATTATAAAAAAAAGGTGCACTCTACGCTGGCGAACAGCATAATATATTCCTTTCTTAAAATTAATTATATATGTATATGTATATTTATATGTATGTGTACTGCGAAATAAAAGGAAATAATCAATATTGTAAACGGACTATACATTAATAATAGTAATAATAGTAATAGTATTAATGATAGTAAATGTGCTAATGATAATAATGATAATGGTTATGATAATGGCTATGATAATGGTTATGATAATTGGAATAGTAATGATAGTATTAGTAGTAATAGTAATAGTAGTAGTAGTAGTAGTAGTAATATTATTCTTTCTTCTCTTAATAAAATATATATAAAAAATATATACAATATACAATATAAAATCTATAAAATTGGTGACTTTGATACTTGATGATAATGACGAGCACCATTAGCAAACTTTCCATCAACACACGTTTCAAAATTCTTCATCAGATTGGACTCCAATGCCTCCTCAGCAGTCCAGCGTGTCTTTGGATCAGGATCGAGCATGCCCGAGAGACAGGTGCGTTCGTCTTCGGAGCAATGTTTCCAGATGTCGCAGTTGATAGGCCCGCCGGCCTTGCGCTGGTCACAATAGAGACCATAGGCTTTGTCACCGATACATTGTGCTCGCGAAGCAACCTCAGCAGGTGAGCCAATCGTGACTGGGCCGACAAGTTTGACAGGATTGCTTGGGTGATAGAACGCATAGCTGAACAGCAGTTCGTTGGTCCGAATACAGTAAAAGGTGATTGCGGCACTCCAGATGTCGAGTGCCTTGCCATCATAGACCGACTCATCGGACGTCAGTTCCCAGACTTCTGGAGACCAAAATGGCTCAGAGCCACACCACTTGGAACACATGCGAGCCTTTTCTTCAAGCGGCCGTTGGACTACATCAGCAACTCCAAAGTCTGCAATCTTGAGGGTTCCTCCTGCTGTCAGAACCAGGTTTTCGGGCTTGATGTCGCGGTGAACAATTCCAAGCTCGTGAAGGTGCTTGATTCCCCGTAAGAGCTGTTTGAATAAACACAGATTATCGTCTAGAGACATGCGGCTGTGCTCTTGTGTCATTAGGCTAAATGCGTCACCGCCTTGGCACTGTTACAAAAGATAAAAAAATTAATAAATCAATATATAATACATAGCCCAAATATATATGTGTGTGTATATATTCAAAAAGAAAGAAAACAATGTATATACACTTACGTATTCCATTACAGTACACCAATGATCTTGTTCGTCAAGGACTAGATCAATTGTGGTAACAATATTTGTGTGGCCCGAGGCTGTTTTGCTGATGATGAACTCGTTCTGCATACGTTTCATGTAGTCGCGTTCATTCTCAGTCTTGTCCTTCTTTTTGAACTCCTTGACGGCCAAGACAACATTGGTGTCGGGGTGTTTGACGAGCCGTATGACAGCGGTTGCGCCACTGGCGATGTTGTTTCGAGACGTCGCACCACTGTCCTTGATTGCGGCTGCTGTTGCTTGGTGACGACGATCTTGTTTGATGTAGACTCCGTACTTTTCTTGGAGGAGTGGAACCCTGACTCCGTTTATGGTTGTGTGACCAGAATTGCCATGGCTACCACCATGGAGACGCTTTTTCCATGTTGTAGGATTGATCAAAAGGCTTCCCAGGGACCGACTCAGTTTGTGTGAGCTTGAGCTGTGTTCGGTGCCGTTGCTGTGGGATCTCAGGCTTGAGGTTGCACTTCCACTTGCACTTGCACTGCTTGATCGTCGCTCTAGATTGAATAGAGATCCTGAACTGCGTCTACTAATAATCGGATCCGGAGTTTTTTTAGGATTTGCGATTGACTGTTGTTGATTTGGAGAGTTTTGATTCGGATCAGACTGTGTACCATCAATGGGCGTCATTTTGAGACCCGATCTGTGATGACCGCCACTAGCACCACTAGCACCACCAACGTTGCTATGGTTATTGTTGATGCTGCTGTTGCTGTTGTTATGTCTGTGGGTTCCGTGGAAAAGATTGGCTAATCTACTGTGTTTTCTTGTAATCGTTACAGGTGGAGGAGTACTGGAGGAGTGCTCGGGAGTTGCGGAGATTTGAGTGGAAGAGGATGATGATTTGTTTGTGGGTTGGGTTTGTTGGGTGATTGTGATTGACGAGAGGCTGCTGCTTCGGGTATTGGAGTATTTACTAGAAGACACAGACGAAGAAAGTGCAGGACATACTGGTTCACCTTCTACTTCACCTCTTGCTCTTATTACTCCTCCTACTGCTCCTGCTTCTGGTTGCGTTTGCGTTTGCGTTTCGGGTTCTTTCTGATTGTCTAGAGGACAATCAAGAGTTCCGTTTGTGGGTTGCATTGGGCCGTCTGTATGGGATATACTGTTATTTTGATCGTTGGTCACCAAGTCCCAGGGCGAGAGAGTGGAGGGATCGACGGGAGAGATCTCTGTCTGTATGCTGGTACTAGGAGGCATATTCTTTTTTGGACTTTTTTTGTCTTCGGTTCTTGTTTGTTTTGTGATAACGGATTTAACTCTGTGTGTGTGTATGTTTAATATAATAAATCTACACTGCCAAAAGAAAAAAACACCCAGTTAACAAAATGGGCGATAATGTAGGGTTGGATAAAGTAGTATATGTATATAGAAGATGAAAAAAGAAAGAAAGAAAGAAAGAAATGCAAAAAAAATGTATAAAATTATAAAGGCAATAATATATATATATATAAAATATAAAGTAAAAAAAATTAATCCAAGCTGCGCTTCCCTTTCATTGAGTGAGTAGTTAAGTGAGTGGCGGTTGATCACAGGAATATCATCATTATATAATATAAAATACCACTACTATATTGTGTAGTGTATAAGTTTGTGGAGAATTACCAATTTTTTTTGATTTTCTTTTTTATCCTTGACGTAATATATATACATATTTATATATAAAAATCAAAATGGTTATTATTCTATAAGGAGAATAATATGCATATATATATATATAATTCTATAATGATCTTACAGCATTTAACAGGTTAGAGTAATTTTTATTAAAAGAACAAAAAATGAAGAACAAAAAAGGCAAAGACAAAAGGGAAAGACAAAGAGAAAGGCTAAGGAAAAGGCTAAGGAAAAGTGATTTTCTTATACTTCTTTTTGAGTCACAAAAGAGTGCACAACAGTCTAAACACTTGAGGTTATAGAGGGAAAAAGTTCTCTAGTATCATTTTATATATAATTTATTCACAATTTAATTTATTTGTTGATAAAGATAAAGAAGAAGAAGTCAAAGGGTCCCTGAGAATATATATATAATTGTAATAATAATATTATATATTCTATATTCAAAAACAACAACTAAAATTTCAAACGTTTCAATTCTAAAGTATAATTATATACTACGCCTCTTCTTCTCTCTCTCTCTCTCTTTAAAGGGAATGGATTCTAAACCCTGGAGATAGCTACTCGGGACATTATTTAGCCTAGTCTTAAAGAGGAAGAAGAAGAAGAAATTAGTTCTGTTGTTACTAGGCTATGAGTAAAATACAAATGATGTGTATTGTGGGAAAAAGTAGTGTGATTTGAAACCCAAATTATAATAAAGAGAGAGAGAGAGAGAAAAAAAGGGACTTTTGAATATGCAAGAGATTTTAGTGGGAATGTTTCTTACTCTTCTTTAACAATATTCAAAGCACTCAAGGGCACTCAAATACATCTTGTAATATATATATCTTATTAGAGTTACAGAGACTTGTGATTGGCAGATTTAGATTTTCAAAATCACAAGAGCGAGAGAAGGAGAGAGGGAGGGAGGGAATGAGGGAGAAAAGAAGTTTATCCCGGAGTTATTTGACTGTTACTTGATTTTTTATTTATCTATTTATTTATTTATTTATTTATTTATATACATACATCAAAAGGATCCATATCATCCATCCTTCTCTATCTTGACCTTTTTCATTTGTCAAATATACACACATATATATATACATACATCTCATTCATACATAATACATAATACATAATACATAATGAAGGATATCTGCAAGCAAGACGAACTCATCATCCCCAACAACGTCAAGGTCATTGTCAAGTCCCGTCTGGTCACTGTCGAAGGTCCCCGGGGTACACTCACCAAGAACTTCAACCATCTCAACATTGAAATCAAAAAAGTCAACGACTCACTTATCAAGTTCACCGTTCACCACGGTCTTCGTAAGCATGTTGCCTGCATCCGCACCGTCCGTTCGTTGATCAACAACATGATCACCGGTGTCACAAAGGGCTTTGAATACAAGATGCGTTATGTCTATGCACATTTCCCAATCAACTGCATTATTAACAACGGTGGAAAGGATGTCGAGATCCGTAACTTCCTTGGTCAAAAGGTTGTCTTCCGAGTTCAGATGCGCGAAGGCGTAACTGTCGAGGCTTCCAAGAACCAAAAGGATGAGTTGACCCTGACTGGTAATGATCTTGAAGCCGTTTCTCAATCAGGTAAGTTTATCTATATACATATTATTTTGTGTGTATGTATGTGCGTGTGTGTGTGAGTATGTAGGCTAATTTTGTCTTGTTTTTCTTTGTAGCTGCTGATATCCAACAATCTTGCTTGGTCAAGAACAAGGATATCAGAAAGTTCTTGGATGGTATCTATGTCTCTGAACGTAATGTTCTCGAGGCTTCTGATTAAAATCCATGAACTTCTGTTTACCACCACCTTAATAAAGATACACAACGGTCCCGGGATAGGCGGCAATAGTCATCCCACCCTTTCTTTTTTTTATTTTCTTATATATTTTTTCATTTTTTTTTTCCAATGTGTGAATCGAGTGAGGGAATGGTTATCATTAGCATTAGAATATAAAATATGTGTTTGTTTTAAAGGAATTATAAGAGAGATACACATGGACTTCTTCTTGCCGGTAAGTATATCAATTAGAACAAAAGAATATATTAAAATGTATAATATTTGTGCCTGTATACCAAATATGATTTCATGCCAATAAAAATCTCATTTATTTATTATCTACACTTTGTCTTACAAGTCCATCTTTTTTGTATAAACATCATTCTGTACAATTTTTGTCTGCTGTTTTGTTGTTGTTTATATATATATATATATATATATATATGCGTGTTTGTATAAAGTAGAGAGTAAAAGAACAGGTTTGATCCATAGAATTTCTTATATCCATTATTAAAAAAGAAAACCTCTTTGCCTCTCTTTCTAATCTTCCTTTGATAACTGTCTCCAGACCGCATTAGTGTCATCTTCATCTTCGCTGTGGTTACGTTCTTCCTTGTCGAATTGGGATACGTCGACAGAAACATCTCCTTCATCCATGTATTTAGCATCAGACAAAGCAAGAGACTTGTCTTGTTCAAACAATTGACGACCTTTTTTTTTAGAGAGAAAAAAACAAGCAAGCAATAGATATTAATTACCCACTTTGATCCAGAATATTCAACATAATCCAATATAATCCAATTTTTACCATTCAATCTGTTCTTCAGCTCTTTCATTCTGGCAATCTTCTCTTTGTCTTCTTTTGCCTCCATCTCCTTATCGAATTCAGCCTTCCACGCCATGAATCTCTCTACTGTCAATTTGGTGCCTCTGAACTTCGCCTGTTCGATTTCCTCTTCTTTACGTTTTCGTTCTTCTTCTACTTCATCACGAACTCGCTGGGCATCAAGGACAATCTGATTTAATTCTTCTTTGATAATCGAAGCCAATGTAAAAATCATTGCCATTCCTAAAGAGTCCTCTCCCTTTTTTTTGGTTTTACATATATTATTATCAGTTTTACTTTTATTTTTATTGGTATTGGTATTATCTCTATTATATTTAACTTTCCACTTTCTCTCCAACTTACAGCCTCTTTCAATGCCAAGTCGATTCGTTCCACATAACTCTCGGGAAGTTCGCCGTCTACAACCTCAATATTATACTCGGGTAGCTCATCGGGGTACTTTGGTGTATATTTTACATGAAGAACCACAGTGCCTATATGAATAACAAAAAAAAAAACTACGGTCAATAATCTACATCCATTAGACATGGATTACTTTATTTACATGCTGTTTCTTCGTCTTCTTCATCAGGTTGGATAGTAATACGGAATTCCTTTTCACTAATGGCTAAAAAGAATCAACACAACAGTAAACATAATTTAAGTTTCTTTTTTTTTTTTAGATCTTTAACATGCATTTTTCTTAAAACCTATATCTGGTATTCTTTCGTTCTCTTGTTCTTTGGTTCTTTCTTTTAAAAAAGCAAAAACTTTTCAATTTAAATTTTTACCTTCAAATTCTTCGGGGTAAATTGATTCAAGAGCCTCGAGTTCGTTTTGTTGCTCTTCAATGTAATCTGGATTGTGGTCGTTGTAGGTTAATTTATTGTTATTTATTTTTCTTTACTCGAATCTGAACTGGGATTAATGACAACAAACTAACCTGTCATAATGAAGTATTAATTAATAACAAATGTAATAATGGTAGTAATGGTTTGTTTGCTTTTTTATTTTATTACTGTTTTTTGAAAGAAGTAATAATAATAAAAATTAATATTATAGTTTTAAAGTAATGTAGCCCAAAAAAAAAAAAAAAAAAAAAAAAAAAAAAAAACGCGCCCTGTTCGGGATTGACTTGGAGTTCTTCTTACTGCACCACATTAAACACCAGCTTATTTTCTGTTGCGTCACTTCTTATAAAGACTTGTCTTTTACTTTTTATTTTATTCTGTTTCAACTTTATTCTGTTTCAATTTTTAAAAAAAAAAGTTTATGAGAAACCAAGACATTATCTAAAGCCACAATTGTTCATAGGTAAAAGTGGTTTTAGACCTTCAAACTTTAGCTACAAACAAAACCCTAAACACTCTTGAACGCAGTTGAATACCGTGTCTCTAAAAGCCAATACTTATCATCTGCTTAAAAAGAGGGTTTTTTTCTTTGTTTCTTAGCGTTTTATGCGATATTCGATCGGGTGACAGCTACATAAAACCTAAAAGTTCTGAATTTTCTTGCTCTGGTGCTTGTAACTGTATAGATGCTTAAGCAACCCAGTTGTAGTGAATTTTCTGTAACAATAGAAAAAGAAAAGGTTTTAAAGATGTATCTTTTAAGGACCAGTCTAACTTTGGGCTTTTGCTCAACTGGTTTCCACCATTCAAGCAAGATGTGTTTGCAAGTATGTTACTCGGATCGTATTCTTGATGTGTTCATCTTTGCGATCATATACACATATATATGGCCCCCCGAAATAGAAATAATTGGTATTTAACAAATCCACCGGTAACCTCAAAAAGAGGTTTAGTATGTGTTTAAGCTCCAGGTACGGTGTAACACTTTTGAGAGTCGATGTATGAAATAATTTACAGTCAGTGCTCAATTTTAGTGATGAAGAGAAGAAGAAAAATAGAACAGATCATTTAGATCAATAGATCGAGTTTTGATTTTATTCTGTATTAAAATAAATGTCTTTTTACTTAAAGTTTATGTTATTAAAGATACTCTATATTACCAGAACACAGAAAAGAATCAAGCTATTTGATAAACCGTTTATATTTGGCACTGGCATAATTATAACATTCTTACTACTGCCAATATTGTTACAGATTTTTAGTTAAAATTGTTCCAAATCTTGTCTTTTTTTTTTTTTCCCTCTATGATTTCTAGCTCAGCAAAGCTCCATTTATATAATCCAAAAAAAAACTCACTCACTCTCCAAACAAATGTGGCTTGCGATATTCAATGGATTTAGAGAGTAAAAGCAAGTCGTTCTTTAATTTTTTTTTTAAGAGAAGAAAAAAAAAAAGTCCAAAAAAAAAGGACTTGAATTTCTGATATTTTATCTTAATTTATTTTATTGATTGTTTAATTACTTTATTACATATACACATATTCACATACATACATAAACTTCTTTAAAATGACTGACATGGAAGTTACACCTATTTACTCGCAAACCAAGTTTGCTTCCGACAATGACCTCAATGATCCCAAGGTTCTTGAAATGTACCTGATCTCTGCTGACATTGTCAACAGTAAGTAACCAAATAAAAATAAGACAAGAAGGAAGAAGAACTTACAACATACAACAGTTAAAATCATATATATATATAATTAAAATTGCTTTTATTAACTTTATTTTTTATTTTATTTTTAAAAAAAAAAATTAGCTGTCCTTCCCCTTGTTATTTCCAAGGTTTCTCCTGGAATCTCTGTCAGCGATCTCTGCCAGTTTGGTGATGATCTCATTCTTGCCAGCGTATGTATACAATAGTTCAAGTAAAAAAAAAATATCTATATAAATCAATTAATTTAATGTTATTTTTCTTATCTTTGTAGACTGAAGGTGTTTACAAGAACACCGAGAGAGGTATTGCTCTCCCTACATGTGTTACTATCAACAACCTTGTCCAGTACTACTCCCCTCTTCCCGAAAACGACTACAACCTCAAGCCCAATGATCTTGTAAAGATGTAAGCCTATTTTCTTCTTAAAAATTGTATGAATCCATTGTACTAGATCAAACCATAAATCGAGAAAAATGTGCAAGTAAAATACTTTCATGAAACTAAACCAAACTAAACGCAATCTTTTTCTCAATGAATGATAATAATTAGTGAGTTGGGTGTTCATGTCAATGGTTATATCGCTACTGCTGCCCACTCCACCATTGTCAACCCTACTCCCAGCCAACCTATCGGTGGTCGTGCTGCTGATGTCATTTGCGCTACTTACTTTGCCCATGAAGCTGCAATCCGTATGCTCAGACCCGGTGTTAAGGTAATAAAATGAGAGAAAGAGAGAGAGAGAAATGGAAGGATATATGATATACGTATATTGTATGTGTGGTTACTTTGAGTATTATATTGTATTTAAACGTTATTCTTTTTATTTTTGTATTTGTAGAGCTCAGAGATCTCCCGTGTTATTTCCGAGATCGCTGCGTACTACCGTTGCAAGCCCGCAGAGGGAACCTTCTCTTCTCTTATGAAGCGTTTTGTATTGCGTGCCGGTAAAGATATCGAGAACCAGTTGAACGAGGAGATGACCGTTAAGGAATTGGAGAACTTGGACTTTGAGATTGAAGCCAACCAGGTTTACCAGCTTAACATTGTTCTCACCACCAGTGATGGAAAGGTAAGAAATTACTTTTAAAAAGAGAAAAAGAGAAATAGGAAGGAATGTATAATATATATATATATGTACTGATTTTCTTATTACTATTATTATCTTTAAAAAAAAAATAGGTCAAGACTGCAGAAGACAAGCCATTCCTGTACCAGAGAGATGTAAATGCTTCTTACCAGCTCAAGATGCGCTCTGCCCGCCTTGCCTTCAGTGAGATCAACGCCAAGCACACCGTCTTCCCCTTCTCCACTCGGTAAGTTTCATTATTCTTGCGTATCTAATGTATAGAAATAGGGAAACAAAATATAAATTTGATGTATTTATTGATTTAAATAAAACAACTAAACATGATATACATGTATAGTGCTTTGTCTGGTAACCAGGCTCGTCTCGGTTTGGTATCTTTGTTGGCTCACCACCTCGTTACCCCTTACACTGTTATGCGCACCCAACTCTCATCTGATCTTGTGGCACAATACAAGTCCACTGTCTTGGTATTGGCCGATGGACCTATGCAGTTGACTGCCGCACAGCCTCTTCCTTATGTACATTCCCAGTACTGCATTCCCCAGCCCACCAACGCTGCCAATGTTCTCAGCACACCTGCTGTCAAGCAAGCCAGACCTACCAAGCACAAGGCTACAGCACTCGATGTAAACTTTGGCGAACGTCGTGTTGATGTCCAGGATGTTGATATGGATTAAAAGAAGAAGAGCAAGCAAGCAAGAAAGAAAGAAAGAAAGAAAAAAGCAAGAAAAGCGTGTTCATTACATTCTCTCAATTTACAACACTCGCACAGACTCTCACGCACAAACCCTCTATCTATCTATTTCACTCACTCACTCATACGCTCACTCTCATACACTCACATCTCCTTTAAAAAAAAAGAATCACTTTCATCAGCACCAAACACACCAAACACACAACATGCATGTATAATGGCACAACATCCAAAAAAAGTAAAAAAAGTTATAAAAAAGAAAGAACAAAAAAAAACCGCTCAATTTTTGTATCATCGTCAACTTTGCCTTCCCCCTCACCCGTTTCATAGAGAGAGTATATATATACATATAATGTATATGTATATATTTTGTTTTGTTTTGTTTTTGGTCTTTACATAGTATCAAAAAGAAGTATATTAATAAAAAATAATAATAATAATAAGAAATTATAAGAAAGTACACGGTACATGGTACAAAGGCACAAAAGTACAACGCAAGTTTGATTATAAGAGATATATATTTGATAGTTTTTGAAACAAACTCTTTTTTTTTTCTTGTTTGTTCAGATCATGTTATTATTGATGCTTTTATTATGAAGAGGTATCTGAAGAACGCAGCCAAGTAAAGAATGTACCATACTGCTTCTTTTGAGGCTGTTCCGGTGGAATAGCAATCGCAACAGAATCCGCTGTTGTTGATTGTGTATGTGGTTGTGTATGTTTCAAATGTGTTTGAATGCCATGAGATTGATTAGCCGGTGCTGATGTTGATGTTGATGTTGATGATGATTGTTTTGGTGGTGGCGGTGCTGCTGCTGCAACCTGTGCATAAGATCGGGCAGAGTCGTTATCTGCATGAACCAATAATCCTTTCTCAGCTCTAATCTCATCCCTTCGCCTGACCATCAAGTATTCTTCCAACAGTTGAGCATTTCTCCAGTTGCATTTGAACAAAACATCAAGAATATCGCCTGCCACAGGAGTCAAACCAACCTATATAGATATATTATAGTGTAAATATAAATGTACGTATTGTGATTAAATATTTTTTATTTTTTTGACATACCAAAAAGTCCATCATCACATTTCCCAGCATCTGGAGCAATAGGCTCCGTGGAAGATCTGCTCTTGAGGCTATCCGTATAATTTGCAGTGCCATGATCATACTAATCATGTCTCCAACCACAGGAATCAAACCTTTTTATAGATATAGATATAAATATGTATGTATATATTACACGAATGTCTATATGTGTATATGATATTTACCAACAATTGGATCCAGTCCAATCTGACAACAACAACAGTCAAACCCTTTGTCAAGATAAACAGCCTTTCTCTTCACGCTTCTCAAGACATTTCTGTCTCTCTCGTTGAGAATTATGTCTGGAGTGGCTTTGGATTGCCACCAGTGCCTTCTTTTTGAGTGAGCTGCCTCTTCAATAGCTGCCTTTATCTCGGCATCGGTTGCAACCACAGAAGGTTTGTTGAATCTTTCGGCAGCCTTTCCCAATACCAGACGTTTGGCTATGGTGGTCATGTTGTTGCAAGAAGAAGAAGAAGAAGAAGAAGAAGAAGAAGAAGAAGAAGAAGAAAAAGAAGAAAGTAAGGAAAAGAAATAAAGAGACAAAGAAGTAGTAGATAAGTTTTTCTGTTAAGCTCGACACACACACACACACACACACACACAAATAAATAATAGTCCGTCGGGCTTGTCCCTATTTAGGACAAGATATATATACATACATTATACATATATAAATAAGCTGAAAAAAAAAGACATCATTAGTACGTCGGTGGAAAGGCATTATTTTATTACGAAAAAAAATACAAGCTAAAATATTAGACACTAATTCTCTTATATATACTTTGAAAAAAATGATCTGATGATATATTTGTCTACTATTATGACAGTGACAATGAAAAGAATGATTAAAGTGCACACACAAAAGGAAGCAAAATTATAAGTAAAAGACCAAAAAAAATATAGGAAAGAAGCAGAAGAGAGAATGAAAAAATATTAGCCAATTAGTTGATAAAAAAAATTGCTCTTTTTTTGCCCTTTCTTTTTTCCTTGCTTAAAAAAAAAAAAAAGGCAAAAAAGGGACAAAATGAATTAAAACTCTTGTCCAATAATATTACTTGCATTCTTGTTATTTTTTGTCTTTTTTTTGAACTTTTAGTCTATCCGCACCAAATGTTAAACTTGCATTTGTTACCAAGGCAACCATAGAAAGTCTAAATTGGAATCAAGATGAGCAGTGTAGACAAACTTGAAACTCACCTTACAACTCATTCATATCTATAAAATTCTTTGCGCAGACACACGCAAGCTAAAGATTTTGGGACTTTCTTTTTTAATGAGGAATTAAGGATGGAAGGTCTATAGACTGTGTAACTCATCCCAAATGCAAAGAAAAAGATTCCTAGAAATTACATACAAAATTGTGAAAATGAATACTGAAAGAAAAATGTAAAGCAACAGTAGGAAGATGAAAGTTTAAGTACTTTATTCATTTTAGTTCATACATGTACATATATATCATAAGAAGCTACTACACTATTTATTATTATTATTATTATTTTAATAGTTTTTTTTTGAATTTTATAATATTGAATATACACACCTGTACAAGAAAGATAAAGAAGTATATTTCATACATGCATGTATTATATTTGGAAGGTCTAGAGAATATAAAGAAGTAAAAGGAAACACTGCTTATATATATATATACATATATATATATATATATATATGAGGAAAGGCGTACTTTTTTTTTGGGATTAAAGCAAATAGAAGCTGAATAGAAGTTTTTTGATTATCTTTCCAGAACATTCTACAGGTTACCTAGGGAATCATTTATTCTCTTTTATTCTTTTTCGAATATATATACATATATAAATACCTATATAAGCGTATACACCCACCCACCCACATATATACGTGTACATGTACATGTATATTTACGTGTAAGAGATTATCAACCTACAAGCAGCCAAGAGTAGAAAGAAGTAAGGTATGTAAGAAACCAAGAAATTAAGTAAGATTAAGAGTGTAGATATATATGTATATGTATATGTAGGTATGCATGTAAATATTCATATATCTATATACTTTTGTATGTATTTGTGTGAGCTTACAGTCTAAGAATATTTACTATAGCTTGGTTCCTATAGAGTGGTTTGTTGTATATCGTCTTTTTCTTCTTCTTCTTCTTCTTCTTCTTCTTTGCTTATAGAATGAACCTCGATGGCTTAAAGGGTGATTTTTGGCCTTGGATTCCAAAGGGTTTTGAGGCTTTTTGGATGATAAAATAGAAATTCTAGTTGATTAAACTATGAAAGATGCTAATTATAATTATAATTATAATTATAATTATCAAAATTTTTAATTTTTTTTTTTATTTTTAAAAATTAAAAAAATATATTTCTTATTTTGGACGATGTATCTCTTTGAACAAATTCTTCTATTTTGTTCTATGAGTTGTTCTTTTTTCTTCCTTTATCGGCACAAACAAACTTGCATCGTATAAAGAGTTTCTTATTCTTCTTTCTTTTTGATCTTATATTTTTTTCCTCAACATTAAACTTCGATTATCTTTAATAACCTTTCTTCCTTTATCATTTTCACCATCATTGGTTTTGATTTTGTTTTATTATTAAAGAAATAGGCTTTTTTATATATATATATAATTTTAATTTTAATTATAATTATAATTATAATTATAATATAGTATATATAAAAGCTAATGATTATCAGATTAATTAATAATTAATTATCATTTTAATTATTTAAAAAAATCTGTCAATTCCCCATTTTTACATATTTTATTCTGCCATTATTTCTATTCTAAAACGCCCATTCACAGAAATCATACACGAAAATGGTCAACAATCAATCTAATCAAATCACCCCAAACTTTACTGGCTGGCGATTTACTGGGTCTAAAAATGATTCAAGAAGTACAAATGTCCCAAATCAGACCGGAAAAGAGCACACAAATCAAAGTAAATATTTCATACAGATACATATCTTAGAAAGGCTTGCTTGACCGATGTATCCTTTCATCACCCGTTTCTAATCAAGGTCAACTGATATTGGATCTGTCATATCCGACCAACTGCGTCCAAAAGGTTCCTCCTAAGCTCAGTCTTTTAGCAGAACGAAATCCATTCGAAACCAGTTTCTCTCAAGTACTGTCCCCAACATCCAGACAACCATGGCAATTCTCAGGTCGATTAAACAAAAAGACAGAAGCTGGTAATCATCTACTATTTCTTTTTTTCTTTTTTTCTTTCTTTCTTTCTTGGCAACAAAATCATTAATATCCTATCTATAGAGAAACAAACTCTCAAAAGACAACTTGCACCTACAGAACCAAGGCCGGACCTTTCGGAACTAATGAAGCATAGTCAAACGATCACAAAACCAGGATCACAATCACAATCACAATCACAATCACAATCACAGCCACAGCCACAGCCACAGAGAAAACGCTATCGAAAATCTCAAACGCCTGCCTACGACCCAAAATACGAACTAACACAAGAGCCAACACCATCTCCAACCTGTCCAAAACAGGCACTTTCATCAAAACAGCCAATTGATCCCTCTGAAAAAGAAAAGCGAGCCTCATTCTTGGAAAGAAATCGACAAGGTATGTTGAAATATATATATACATACATCTTTGTACATCTATAAACACCATTTTTGTTCTTATATTTAATTTGTTTTATTTATCTATTGGTTACAAATCAATGCGTTATTTATTGATCGTTTAATTTTATAGCTGCTCTAAAATGTCGACAACGGAAGAAGCAGTGGTTAAATAGCTTACAAGACAAAGTAGAATTTCTTTCAGAGGACAACCGACAACTACAATTAGAAACAGCTCGGCTCAAAGAAGAAGTAATGTACCTCAAAGAGCTATTGGCTTTTCACAACTGTCAACCTTCAATAGAATAAATGTATCCATTTTCCCTTTATAATATTATGCCCCACCTTTTACCATTCACCCTTTACATCCCCCCCTTCTTTTATTTCATTTCACTTTATTTTACCTCATCTTGCTTTATATACACATATTAATATATTTACTCCATTTTATTCTAAGCACACAAGCACACACACAAACACATCTCTCTTTATGTCTCTCTCTTTTTTTCTTCTTCGTTTCTTTAGTGTGTATACAATAAGCCATTTTTATCAAATATTTTATGCAATGCACACACGTAAATACGCGCACTCCCACGCAAATTCTCGCATCCACACCTACAAATACCAACATACCAACATACCTACATACCTGCATACCTACATACGCACATACAAATGCTTGTCAATTGAACATAATGTTGATATATATATATATATACTCTATTTTTTCCTTATAAAAAAAATCCCATAACCATAAAAGAACCCACTTTCTGGAAAAATATCCACATTGTAATGATTGAAAGCTGACTTGATGCAATGGTTATATTTATATACTTTTTTCTTTAATTTTTGTTAAGAAAATATTACAGTAAACTTGACAAGCATATAGACGCATTCGAATACCAAGAGAACTTGAATTCATGATATTTACAGAAATTATTAAATGATTTTATCCTTAAACCCAACCCACCCACCCATACATACATACATACATACATTTATATATGTATGTTAATGCGCACAGTTTTTATATTATTATTGTTATATCATTTATTCAACAATTACGCTTCAAGAAATCTAATAATACTCTATTTATTTTTATGTATATATGTGTATCTATATATATATATATATATTTGGTGAAAAACATAAAGTCTAATTATTCTATTATCTTATTTATTATTATTTTTTACTTTGCTTCATCATTCAAGAATCCAGAAACCAGTTTCAATACCTGTTCAGGCTGTTCAGCGTGTACTACAGAATACAAACATAATAGACAAAATCCAGGTTACATGAATATATATATATATTTAATCTTTTTTTTTTTTTAAAAAATAATAATAATAATAATTTACCCCAATGATTTGCGTTTTCGACAACCTCGAGACGTGAATTTGGAAACATTTGTTTGATTTGATCAGCATGTTCAAGGAATGGTGGGTAATAAGGACTCTTGCCACCGGCAATAAACAAAGTCTTGTTGTTGTAAACCCTGTCGACTGTCTCAAACCCACCTACGCCCGACAAGGCCTGCCCAAGAATCGAAAGGGGTACCCGAAACTTCATCGTACCGTCTTCCTGGCGCCGAAGGTTGGTCAGTAGAAACATCCGGACCCCAACATTGGGTTCATGTCGGGCCAAAAGAGCATCGGCTTCACTTTGCTTGCGGACCTTTGCGGCTTCGATTTCTTTCATTGCTTCGACATAAGTTGCAAAGTTGCTCGAGACCTTTAAAGATACCGGTGGCATGTCTACCACAATAAGCTTGGAGACCGTTTCTGGAGCCTTGAATGCGGTTGTCATGACAGCCTTTCCGCCCCTTTTTTTTTTTGGTCATTTTTAAATATAGTCAATTAAAGAGGAGGGTAAGAGATAGTGTAATATGGTTTAGTTTTATGTTTTGTTGTTGTTGTTGTTATTGGATTTCATTAATTAGTCTTACATTGAGTGCCCAAGTAATACTGGTTTATGAATATTGTTTTCAGCAATAAATGTGATTAGATCATTGGCCATGGCATCATATGTATGGGTTTTTATATGAGGACTGTCACCATGGTTACGCAAATCCTAAAGACAAAGGCAAAAAAAACCCCCCCACCCAATACACCTCAAATTATTTAATATACATATTTATATATATATATGTGTGTGTGTGTTTATTACAATGGCGTAAATATCTCGGTCAAGACGTGTAGCCATGGCTTTGGCAAGTGATTTCCAATTTTGCTTTGAGCCAAAAAGACCATGACAAATTAGAAGAGGCGATTTGTCCGAGGAGGATGAGTACTTGTCAAATGACAATCTCACCGAGTTTGATGAGTAATGTCTTTGGGTAGTCTGAACTAATCGACGAATGAACATTTCTTTTTAAAATTATAAATATATGTATATATATATAGAAAGAGAGAGAAAGATTAAGAGAAGATTTAAAATAAAGGTCTCGGATTCATTAATACAAAAATCATAATCTTAGTAGTCACATCAGTTAAACTAGTGTGCATGCTTGTTGTTGCTCTTATGTGTGTGTGTGTGTGTATGTATAGGTATGTAGGTATGTGTGTAGACAGACAGACAGAAAAACTCGAGTACACACCCAAAAGATTAGTTGTAAGAAAATATTTAAATTTATGTGTCTTGAGGGTATACAGGCCAAAATAATAATAATAGGGAAACGATATAATTAAAAGATAAAGGAAAGGAAAGGAAGAGGTAAGGTAAGGAAAATAAAAATGAAGCGTATTTGCGTGTTGGTATTGGTATGGGTATTGGTTTGCGTGTGAGTGGGAGCCTTTGCGTATCTTGTACATGTCTGTCTGTCTGTCTGTCTGTCTGTCTGTCTGTATGCGTGTTTGTGTTTGTGCGAAAGAAATACTTCTTGGATAAGCAAAAATAAGACAATATATATGTATATATGTATATAAATATAAATATAAATTATAGCTGTAATAATAATAAATGTAATAATGATAATAATAATGGTAATAATAATAATAGTGGTAATGGTAATAGTAATAAGGATAATAAATTGGTAAAATCAAAATAAAAGATAGGCAGAGAAAGAAAGAAAGAAAGAAAGAAAGAAAAGAAAGAAAGAAAATACTTTGGCATTAAGAAGCAGAAAAGTGTTTGTCAGGCGACATGGGCCTACTGGTATTAATAGAAGGATCAAGCACAGGTGGGAAAGGTCCATTGTTGTCGTGGTGGTTGGCATAAGGATAACCAGATCCTACATAGCCTTGCTGTTGTTGTTGTTGTTGTTGTTGCTGGTGGTGGTGGTGGTGTTGCTGTTGTTGTTGCTGGTGATGATGTTGGGGTGCATATCGTACATTTACATCATTAGGAGGATACTGTCGTTGGATAGGAGGGCCGGGCCAATATTTGTCTGCTCCCATAGATTCACCGATAGGCTCAGGTTTGATAGATGAATATGGTTCCTGACGATCATAAACCGACTGACTATTGTTAGAAGATGAAGACGAAGTAATACGTGAATGTGCCATTGAAGTGTCCATAGGATGTCCAGATGGGAAGTATGCACCATCATGGGTATTATTACTTCCAGAAGGTCCTTGTTGCTGTTGTTGTTGTTGTTGCTGTTGTTGTTGTTGTTGGCTTATCGAATAAGGGGCAGGGTTGACCATGAAAGGTACATCGGCACGCATAGACTGATTGCTGTCATCCGATCTTGCGGAAGATGGCAAATTTGTAGGCGACACAACCGAAGCGTAGCTTTGGTAAGGATATCCCTGATACCCAGACGAGTAACCAAAATCATTAACAGGCGATGTTGGCAAACTCATGTAACGCGAGTGTATTGGTCCTCCACCATAACGTTGTTCTTCTCCCATGCCCATTCCAAAGGCAGACGGCGGTGGACCAGCTACAGAAGGTCCTCCTCCTCCTACTCCTACACCTCCTACACCTCCAGCACCATTCTCGATGTCTTGGTAACGTGTATGTGAATCTGCATAGTGACCGGGACTGCGACCACGGACCACTAGAGGGGCAGACACACATGTGGCAACCCGGAAAGTCTTTTCAGATGTGGTTTTTGCGTACAGATCGACGACAATTTCATAGTACTGTTGGGCAGCACGTCTTTTCCCATTGTTGGCAGTAGCAGTTTTGAATTGCATGCGTTCAAAGGTAACAACATTGTGATTTGATCCTACCGTGGCCAGGTGGAGATTTCCGCCTGCACGTACCATGCGAGGTTCAGGTACCATCTGAGGACCCTTGTCACGCTTAGGAGTGTGCTGTACAAGATCAATCTTCTTTTCGCCGCTTGAGATACGTGCCCCGACACCAATCGTGAAGTAGTCTACTTGGTGAAGTTCTTGATTCTCGGACTTTACGAGACAGGGTATTTCAGGAGACTGTAGAAGGTAATTCAGGCCATGTACTTCGAATGCTGCACTGACTTGGAAGTAGTTGCGTCGATAACACGTCCAGTCTTGGTCAGCCCGAAAGAAACCTCGATCCATTTTGACTTGAATTTGAAGGTGGTACCTAATAAGAAATATTAAGATAATATAGAGTACCAAGAAGAAGAATTTGTTTATGTATGTATAAGTGTACGTGTGTATAAGTGTACGTGTGTATAAGTGTATGTGTGTATCTGGGGATTTTTTTTCATAAGCTATACTGCCCTGTACTGCAATGCACTGCAATGCACTGCACTATAATGCAATAAAAGGTAGTGTAGTGTAATTTAGGGTATTGTGTTGTAGTGAAACTTTACCCGTTTGTTTGGTCCATATTCCAGATCTCCAGTAATTGCTTAGTGTTCGAAAAACCAGGACCTGTTTCAAAAGTAAACATGGATGACTCTGTTCTACGGCGTCGAATTGGAGCTCCATTGGGGTAGGGATTAGAATGGAATGTTGTGGTTGTAAAGCTGGCAGCTCGAGAAGGCAGAGGAGGGCGTTTGCGAATGAGATTAGGAGGACCGGACATCTTTGCTGAATCTGGAGATGTTGGACTGGTTACGTCCGGGCGTGGGGTAGTTGGTTGAGACATTGAGAGCATCCTGAAGGAAAGAATTTTATTTCGATTTTTTTTTATGGTGATTAGTAAATGATGAAGTGCAAAAGTTAATTTTGTGTATGTATGTATATCTTGTATATGATTCTTTTTTATTATTATTTTTATTTTAGTTTTTAGTTTTATTTTTTATTTATTTTTTATTATTTTTTTAAATGTAGATGATGTACTAAAGTAACTTACCCTTGAATTGGTTGTGACATGGCGAGATGAGACGAACCACTGCTATTGGAACCAGCCGGGTGCGGTGGATATTCGTTACTGTAAGGATAGTTGGAAAGGGCCATGTAGTTGGAAGACTCTTGTGCGGGTGACCATTTGTTGTCTTGCATCGCTCCAATGCACACGCTCCGAGTTATTTGCCACCCTTTTTTTTTTTCTTTTTCTTTTTTGTTTTTTGTTTTTTTTTTTTTTTTGGGTATTTCTCTCTAATTTGGTACTACAAGAGCCATCTACACACGTGAGACGATGGCCATGTGTGTGGATCAAGAACAAGGTGGTTAGAAAAGGCAAAAAAGATGGTTTTGCTAAAGGCGAACCGAGAAGCAGTGTAAGTTGATAGGGTTTGACTAGCAATGGCTTGAGCTATGTAAGGTCCTTTATATATATATATATATATATTTACTTATTTATTTTAGGCATTGCTTATTCTTTGTCTTCTTTTTACCCTTTTTGTCTTTTTGCTTTTTTTATATATAAAAAGATGTATGCCAATAGACTTTTCTTCTTTTACTTTTTTTTCTTTTTTTGGTTACCAAGGTAACCAGATTACACTACCATTTATGTAATATTGTTATATATATATATATATAATATTGTGTATATATATATATATTATTCATTATCTGAATTTAATCCAATTCAGTTCAGTTCAGTTCAATTCAATTCAATTCAATTCAATCCAATCCAATCCAATCCAATCCTAATCAATTCAAAGCCTATGATCCAAGTATTCAATATAACATCGTTTCTTTTATGGCTCAAGTAATAGACATTGACTATCAAAGCCATGTGTTTTGTTTCTTAAATAGCTTCAAAGCACATGTTATTTTCTCTTTAAAATGCGTTTCATCTATGCAAAAAGTAATGAATATTTATATTATATTACATTATTTATTTATTTATTTTACAGAATATCATCTAGATTTATAATATTCCAAATATATATTTTATTATATTCTTTTTTTCTAAAAAAAAACAAGTTTCATCCTTTTCATTTTTATCATTGCCATTCAATAAATGTGAACCATGCAAGGGCCAGCTACCCTTTTTCTTTGTGAGAGAGAGAAAAGGTTCGTTTGAACGTGAGTGAGCGTGTGTATGTGAGTGTTGTGTACCAGATTTTACCAATATTATTGCGCGTCATCGTTTTATATTTATATTTATATTTATATTTATATTTATATTTATATTTATATTTTGTGTCTTCTTCTGTTTTTTACTTATTTGATTATCGAGGTTTTAAGATTTCCCGTATCTATCCAATCAATTTTGCACATTCAGCTTATTACTTTACACAAGAAAAAAAGCCCACTTCAAAATATGGTGCCTCATGAGGTTACAAGTTCTTAAAAGTCAAAACTCTAATTTATACATACACATGTATAAATAAATAAATAAATATAGATATAGATATACATCTCTAACAACAGTAGAAATTATTACTAGAGACCATAAGTATCTCTCTACCTGCTTATCTATAGGTACATATGCGAGTGGGTTTAGTAAACCGTATACACAAACGAGATCAGGATTACTTTATCAGAAAAGTATGCAAGATCCCTTACCACAAATCATGCCAGATTATTTGAAGCCCGACAAATAAATACAAAATTCGTCTCTTGAATTTGACCATTTATCACCAAGTCAATAGGAAACAGAAAAGCCCAAAGGAGAAATTTATATTGCCCAACAAAATAAAATAAAAGATTATTTATGTTAAGTTATAGAATTAAAGGTAAATATTAGGATTTACTCGTAAAAAGAAAAAAGTAATGGAATCTAATACTCACTACAAGAGAAACAAATAGCCATAAAAAAACAGTAACAACAACAACAACAAAACTCCAATTCCACTAGTATTTTTTTTTGTCAAATTATTGCTTCCAAGAAAACACACACACAGAGAGAGAGAGAAGAAGGATAATCATAAAAGGGTCTTTCTCATATATATATTCTTTAGTATGGCTATAATGGTAGTGGTAGTGGTAGTGGGTGTAGTCATTTATGTCTTTATTTTTCTAGAGGGGTTATTTGTGAACAATATATATATATATATATAGAACGAGAGTGAGAAAGAGAGAGAGAGAGTCTGACTACCTTCTCGGGTACATCCGATCTACAGGTTATCTAAATGTGGCACAGCGTCATCAACCAACAAAATCAAGCTTAAATGAACAAATGGGTACATTATATCTGGTTACAATATGAAAATGAGAAAATAAATGTTCCTTCTTTAAGCGTACTTTGAGACACATTTGAGGTACACACAAAGAAAGTAAAGAGATTGATAGATTTGGGTTTATCAAAAGATCAACTTTGAAAATAAGAATGAACAATGATAGTGTATATGATATTCTCTTGTTAATTATGATTCTGTGACAAGATAATTGAATTTCTAAACACATCATAGTGCATTCTGTTTTGTTTTTGTCAAGACCATCAATATAAATAGTATACATTTTGTGGAAAAGAATAATGAAAAGAGGGGAGAGGTTCAAACGATTATTTTGAAACCTTTTTTTTTTAGCATTGAAGATATCGAATATTCCCAATTTGTCAATCCATTTTGACACAAGATATTCTTCTTTTCTATTATTCTTATGGGCTGTATTTTGTATTTAAGCATGTCTTTTTGATATCACTGGCAAATATGTACTGGTGTACTCAAGTATAACCTCTATATTTTATATATTCCAATTGAGAGGGTAACATAGTCTTATGTATATATCTCGTCTATGGTGTCATCTCTTCACTATTATTTTGAAGGATTAGATTAAATACTGATCCATTGCCTCTGCTAAAGTTTATATGGCTTTCTATATAACCAGTGTGATTATAATTGTAATTTGAAATTTAATAAGTATGAGTAAAACCACAACACATTGATAATTTTGATTTGCCTTTTGGGTTTAAAGAATATATATGTATATATGACATTGCTCCTCCCCCATCACTCCCCCTTAAATTCTTTCTCTTCTTCTTGTTCTTATATTGCTCCTAGGTTTTTTTTTGACAGCTGGTTGATATTTACAAGGAAAAAGAAGGGTATAGCTACATGCATTCCTTATCAAGAAATCATATCAGAGTGGGCAAAAATGACTGATATATATATATATATATATATTTTGTAAAAGCACATAATGTCTCCCAGGCTAAACTTATAAGCTTTTTCCAATTAATGTTTTGCTCTTGTACAACTATTACCATTATTATATGTTTCTTTTGATAATTCTCGAGTAATTGATAAAGAAGAATAAGAATATTAAGAATAAGAAGAAAAGCATATGATTTCACTAGTATTAAATACGAAAAAAGATATAGAATAATATAATAGATCAAGCTAATTGGAAGAATCTAAAAGATGCGTGCACGCTTTTGTATTATGCATATAAAAAAAAAGACGCATATCTTATTGATATCTTGTGATAATTTTTACAAGTATAATGAGAATAATGCAGTGAGATTAGTCTATAATTAGGTGTACGTGGTATGAATGTTTGTACATATTGGCTGGTCATACCGCACTAGTGAGATGGAGATTGTTATTTATTATGTACATACATATTTATATACCATGGATAAGTATATCAATTCAGTGCTTGACTGTAGTCATTCTTTTTTACTCATATTAAATGTAATGAGCTTGGGAATCTATACATATATGTTGAGTGTCAACATCATGTAACAGCCTATAACCCCTCAAATCAAGTGTTGTATTTTTTTTCATATGCATAAAAATAAGAAGAAGAAGAAGTTGTACCAAAACGTACCAAAACGTACCAAAACGTACAAAACGTACAAAACGTTCAAAATATTTACAAATAGACTCTTTCCTTTTCTTTTATATACCCTAACATCTTTTTATTATCCGCCATAATATATATACTCATACACTCGTAGCTTTGGTTATCTGTACTTTGAACGACAGTTAACAGGGAATGACAGCTGTTATTTTTACTTCAACAATATTTCAATTCTGTTAGCTTATCTTTCTTTATTTTATTTTTGCATATCCTAACAGCTATTTTATTTTGCTAATGGTTTATGTTATATAGTTTTAATGAGCTCATGTTGTGTATGTGTGCCACCCTTTTACAAAGGAACAAAAAAGGGTTCTGCAGTACATTTAATACAACCTTGACACCCCTTGAATATTAATTGATTTTTATTTGATATATAGTTATACCGTCAGATCGACATACTGAAATGCTACTACAAAGAAAATAAAAGAGTGTAATTGAGTGAATGAATGCTCCTGAACAAATCGATGGCTTATAATTAGTTGTTTGCCGTTTAAAGTAAATAATCTGGAAAGGTGAACGCAATTCAATTCAATTCAATTCAATTCAATTCAATTTCTGTACACAGGCACTAAACTTTCAAATCTATTGGGCTCTAACAGATTCTATTATTATGGTAGTAAAATGTTGACTACCATTATCTAATCAAACCCCCTTTTGTTTGAATCTTTTCCCCTTGTTTCTTTTCTTTTCTTTTCTTTTTTGTTTGCATAATTAATAAGCTCTTATTTCTTTTCTTTTGCGTTTGACATCATCAATCAAGGTCTTGAAAAAAAAAAGACAATAGCTTTAGGATAATGTTTTTTTCTTTCTTTCTTTAATAATGATAATGACTTTGTTTACATATAAATCTTATTATAATTGATTTAATTTGAATAATATATATCTACAATATCAATTCCTTGTACAATAGTGTCAATGAACAATGCGGAGAAATGGACAAAGATTAGGAAAAGGAGGGATAATGTCTATGTGTATTGTCTGATAAAGACTCTACAAGAAACAAACCAACCAACCAAATAAATAAATAAATATTATCAAAGAAAGCTTTATATTTATATGTCAGTGTGTTGAAAGAATGTCAAGTGCATGCATGTATTTAACATTGCTTAATTTGATGTATTCTGGGACACAACAGCTACAAAAAAAGCAAAAATAAAACAAAAAGAATAGAAAATAAGCAACATCTTTCTTTGTATTTGGTGAAATAAAGAATTACTTGAATTATACAAAAGATGTTTATCATTATCGTTATTTCTTACAAATTATAGATGATTATCTTCAAGACAAATCTCTGTCTTCAAGAGTCTCATTCCTCAAGGAGACAAAACTGAATAAAATACACTTACACTTACATTTACATTTACATTTACATTTACATTTACATTTACATTTACATTTACATTTACATTTACATTTACATATATCCATATATACATATGTACATATATAAAAGAAAGAAAGAAGGGGCAGGTGAGAAAAAGGGGTGTATTATATAAGAAGGGATGGGGTTGGGTTAGGAAGGGGATGCGAATGTAAATCTTCTTTAGACTTGTCTTTTTTTGGGCAACAGAAATAATAGAAAGGGAACGCGGTTAATAAGTGCCAAAATAAGCCACGGAGAAAGTTACATCAAAAGAAAAAATATACAATAAGCAATCAAAATCAAAAGGAACTAAAAGCAAAGATTCTGTTATTTATACACAGATAGACCATGATAATGATAATGGTAATGCTAATGGCAATTATTACAAAGTATAATACTAACAATAAGAAGAAGATGTATAGACAATGTCAGAGGTAGAGGAAGAAGACAGAGCAGTAAGTTGCTAAAAGCATTAATTAATCAAATTTCACAAATTCCAGAAATGTTAAGGGGCAGAGAGGGTAGTATTATATTTTTGCTTCCTGATTTCATTTATCCTAACTTCAAACACATCAAACAAGAATAAAGAGAGTTTGTACTCGTATTTTAATATGACAATAATAATAATAATAATGAAGCTCCTCAGAAGATAGTTGGTTAGTAAAAGATATATATATGTGGGTGTGGGTGTGGGTTAGTGTTGCAATTATAAGAAAGAATTTTTTTTTAAAAAATAAAAATAAATTAAAATCGTATAAATACAAGCGCACATCATCTACAACCATCTTTTAGTTTGTTGTTTACGAAATGTACAATACAGGTACGACCACACTTCCTTTCTACCTCTATGAATCTTTTTCTTTTATCTTCTTCTTGAACCTTTAAATTTATAAGTCTTTAGACCCAAATCAAAAGAGGTTAACAGCTACAAAAAAGAAAAGAAATACTCGATACAAAGAGGACAAAAGAGCACCAAATATTACTACTTCTATTACAATCAAAAATAAAAATAAAATAAAATAAAATAAAATAAAATAAAAATCACTCACTGTCCTTTCTTTTATATAACATGGATATGCCCATTAGAAACCCTTCAATTGACGGATTACATTCACCCACACAACCTTGGACCGATAAAACGTTCTGATCATGAAAAATCACCAAGACACTCTCTGTTGACCGGATCTAGTCTGCCTTTCTCTACTGCAATTGATAGTTCTATTCAAGGACACGTTCAATCAGATTGGCTGTCATTGACATCTAATGCCTTTCGAAAGCACTCAATTGCTGCAGATGGCGCCGATTTTTCGTGTCCACCAGCACCACCATTACCACAAGCATCGCTGCTACTACTGCAACAACAACAACAATATCAACATCAATTATCTTCTTCTTCTTCATCATCTGTTGCTGCTGCCTCTGCCTCGGCTTCAGCTTCTGTGCCTTTACCTTTTGCAACTCCAGTAATGATGTCTAATACCATTGATCCAACCGGTCTTTGGCGCCGCATGTCCATGCCCAGTGCAGCCCAGAATAAAATATGTGCATTGTGCCTCTGTCGACAGCCAAATACAGCCGTGTCCCGCAAAACATGCGGTCATTCCATTTGTCAACCATGTCTTGCCACATTACCATTTTCACTTTCACTAAATCCTCCTTGTCCAGTTTGTGTCTCCCGTTCACAGGTAAATATATCCATATATGTAAATGCATGTATATATAGTTAAGAATAATATATTAATTAATTAATAAATAAATAAATTTAATTGAGAAAGAGAATCTAATCAATATTTTACCAGTCAACACAACAAGATATTCAGAAGCCTTTACTATCACCATTGGAAACATCACAAATTGGAATCCCTTTAAACTATCTTCCTCAGCCAGAAACCAGTCGACAGTCTGCACTCCCAATCTCAATGCTTTCCAACCACACTTCATCTGATGCTCTTCCGATTTCACCTCATAACTTCCCTTGTCTAAAGCTATCCAATGTAAGCAAAGACATATGAACTAAATAAATTAGAATACAAAAGAACTGTTCATACTTATTATTTTCACTGTTTAGATTCCTTGGGACGTTTCTCAGAATGACATCCGAACTTTCTTTTGCCATTGCAGAATGCCGTCTCCTTCGGTTTATGCTCAATCAATTCATGTATGATCCCAGAATTATTCGATACAGATTCTTTTTTCTGTATATGTATATTTTATGCTTTATGCTTTATGCTTTATTTTATTTGATTTGATTTTTATTGACAGCTTTTACACACACACACACACACACATATATATATATATATATATATACACTTCTGTATGTAGATCATGATGGACCGTACAACAGGAAAAACTTTGTCAGATGCATATGTCGAATTTGTGTCTACGGCTGACCTTAGACGTGCCATCGATACTCGAAACCAAAAACCTCTCAAGGGACGTGTGGTGACAGCAACAGAATGCACTCAAGATGAACTCTTATCAATTGTGTTTTCTAAATGGCGAGGTAAATTTTGTGGAATATCGGCTATTCCGCCTGCTTCAGATGTAGTCAAGTCAATGTCCACAGCAGCAGGAGGAGGTGGGATGACATGTCCACCTTTCATCACACGTGAAGAAATCAATTCATTGCTGGTAGTCTGCAAAAATTACAAGGTACAAAAAAAAAGCAAAAGAAAAAATTTTCTTTGAAAGAAAATACCAAACACTAATTCAATAACTTTACATTTGAAATGAATTATTACTATTACTATAATTATCATTATCATTATCATTATCATTATCATTATCATTATTGAATTTGTGCGTGCGTGCGTGCGTGTGTGCGTGCGTGTGTGTGTGTGTGTTGGGAATTAATGATAGCTTCATTTCTCTCGCAAGTGTGCAGAACGTCCTTTTGAAAATATCATTAGTGTCATTGCAAAATACCCATGGCACCAGTCCTACTTGATATCAACCATGCACAGAGATCACATTTTTGAAATGCTTAAATTATCAATTGGTAAATATATGTATACAAATTACCCTTACCTTTTTGTGTGTGTGTGTGTGTGTGTGTGTGTAATTTCTGTCAATTATTTTCTTTACATATTATTACCTATTGCATGTACTAACGTATGCATCTATGTGTGTATGTGGGTGTGCAATTTCATATAAAAAAAAGAATCTCTTCGGGCTCATTTGTCAAAGGATTATGTTCATATTGATCCTACCTTATTGGAACGCCTGACGAGAGCAGGATTGATGTGCCCTGCATTTACCGAACGTCAAAAGTTGACACTACTTCAAAATGCTCGTATGGAATGCCCTGTCGATCTCTACCATGTAATCTGGCCACCTGTCAATGTACTCACGCCCAGTCTTTCGACCTCAACCACCTCTCCACTCTTCAACACTCCAACTGGTGAATACTTTCCCAATTTTCCAACTCAATCAATGTCAAACGCACCACAATATGATTATTTTGCGCCCAAGCCTCGTCTTTCATTTGCCCAACCTCAGACTATTCACGATGGACATGTATGTATTATTTATATTACTTTCATTTTTTTCTTTTATATATAAAAAAACTGCTCACTATAAATGAAATAAAATAATACAAAACTAACATTTATCTTCTTTGTTGGGATATGTTTGCTTCTAGGCCCATTTGGCACGTTCAAAATCTGCCTTTGAAGCAGGTTCCCTATCATTATTGTCTAGCCCTGGTGGTGTCAACGGTGTCGGTGTTGTTGGCAATCAGCTACACGACAGTAAGCCTGGAATCAACAGGCCTTTATTCAATAGCGCAGGCAATTCCTTGCGGGACCCTTTAGTCTGGCGAGATGACTCTGAGAAGCCTTGTGGCACACCTGGCTTAACTGCCTTTTTGTGTGACTTTCAGCGATTTTGCCGCACCACGCCTGAAACAAAACAACCAGAAACAGAAGCAAAAACAACAAAGAAATCAAAAACAAAAACAAAAGCGAAAACAAAAGCAGTAGCGGTAGCAGTAGCAGAAACAGTAGCAGAAGTAGAAGTCGAAACAAAAATAGAAAAAAAAGCAAAATCAGAAGCAGAAGATAAAGAAGAAGAAGAAGAAGAAGATGAAGGAGATGAAGCACCAGAGGATGGGAATGAAAATAAGAACGAGGACAGAACAGTAGAGCTGCCGTTGTTCTCGGACCCGTTTACAGAATCCATGACTTCGTATGAATTGTTTGGAGAATCTGATCAAACGCTGTATTCTCGACTCGATAGTGTTCCGGTACACCCTTCCACAGCCGTACAAAAGAAGACACCTTTGAAAACAACCCGACTGTCGCCTTGGGCAACCTCGTACATGCCTGCCAGTACGACAAGTGACATATGGAAAACGCCACCTCCTTTCACGTCGTCTTCATCTTCGTCATCTTCTCTGATAGAAGATCCACCTGTGGAAGAGAACAACAGCCCGGCGGACACTCTGGCTGTTTAGAGCACCAAATCAACAAACCAACCTAAAGAAAGATAAAAAACAAAAACAAAAGAAGGACACATGAAATGGGTCATAGTTGAATTTTTTTTTACTACTATTATTATTATTATTCAAACAAACACACGCAGAGAGAGCAACTACATTGGATATGTTTATTAGCAATAGTCTTTTCTTCTAAAGAAAAAAAGTATCGAGAGATTAAAGCCGTTCAGCAGCGCTCAACGGCCGTAGAAGATGTCAAAGATATTATATTGGTTATATATTTATTTTCTATATAACTCACACCATTTTTACTCACCTCCACACCAGCTTACCTTACCTTACCTTACCTTACCTTATTTTTTGAATGTAACTAAAATTGTTCGCAATAAAAATTACAAATACACACTTATCATATACTTGAAAGAAGTCTGCACTTATAACACGCACGTATATTCACATACATACATCATATGTATACACCTCTTTGTATTACATTCCATTCCATTCCAATTTGTTTATATATAAAATAAGACAAAGACAAAGAAAATACATAGAAAAAAAAAAGACAACCTACAAGAGGTTCTTTCCTTCTTTCTTTAATATTTTATTACTATCACTGTTATAAATATATATATATATAAATTTTACACGTCCACTCAAATACACATACACAGAGATAGGTAAGAATGGATAGATGAATGAATGAATGGATGAATCGATGTTTTCTTGACTAAAGTCAATTCATGTTTACAAAAAGAAAGAAAGAAATATACAAATCAATCGTACACTTTTTCTTCTTATTCATTTTCTTTTTAACTTCTTTTTTTTTTAATAATAACCGGGAAGAATGTAGTCAAGCTTCTTGACGGTCTCGGGATTTCTCTTCTCCTTAGCAGTCATGCCAGAGAACTTCATGCTACCCTTGAGGTCAGGCTTGAGAGTGTTCTCACGCACAGCCTTGTCCAGGGCTGGCAAGACGGCCATCAGGAGCTTCTTTGCATTGGCACCGTTGTTGACCATGTTTTGCATCACAGTCTCGACCGTGACGGCCTCTTCCTCGACGCGCCAGCAGTCATAGTCAGTCGACATACAGACCATCTGGTAAGCAATCTCGGCCTCGCGGGCCAGCTTGGACTCGGGCAAGGCAGACATGTTGATGATGTCGGCTCCCCAGGAGCGGTACATGTGAGACTCGGCGCGAGTCGAGAACGCAGGTCCCTCCATGCAGACCGCGGTTTTCTTGTTGTGCAGCTTGGCGCCAAAGTCAAGGATGTCCTTGTGGGCATAGACAAGCTCGGCAATACCGGCGTGGAAGGGATCCGCAAAGCCGGCATGCGCAACAACACCATTGCCAAAGTAAGTGGCCTCGCGAAGTCCACGAGTGCGGTCAATCAGCTGGTCAGGCAAGACAAAGTCGCAAGGAGGGATCTCCTCGCGCAAGGAACCGACAGCAGAGAAGGCCAGGATGGCCTCGACACCGAGGTGCTTGAGCGCAGCAATGTTGGCGCGCACAGGGACTTCGGTGGGAGTCAGGTAATGACCACGGCCATGACGAGGCAAGAAAGCAATCTTGGTGCCACTGGGCAACTTGGAGATGATGATCTTGTCACTAGGGAATCCCCAAGGCTAATTTTTTTTTTGGATATTTGTTAATAAAAAAAAAGTTGTATGCGTGTGTGTGTTGCTGAGGTAATCAATACACATATCAATCAATGAATTTATTTACTTACAGTCTCGGGGTTAACTTCCTCGACAAGCTCAAGACCTTCAAGGTTGTAAAGACCAGATCCACCGATAACGGCAATCTTGACATCGTGGTGCTCAGTCACAACCATGGTATTATGTATTATTCTCGGCTTTAGTTGCGGGAAAGAGAGAGAGAGAGAGAAAAAAAAAAGGAAGCTTTGAAGGGGTTTAATCTTCACTATCTTTGTACTAGTTTTTTTTCTGGATCACAGTCACATAAGTGAGTTTTATATTATACTTTTTGTATTTTTATTTTACAAAGCAAAAAAAATAAAGACTTTTATAATGAATTCTAGTATGAATCTTTATCAAAATGATAATAGTAAATGCTCAATTGAACACTTATATACATGTGTATATAAGAATAATTCGATCAATTTGATTTTCTCCCTTTTTTTTTTTTTTTTTGGTCTTCAAAGTACACTCACAAACCCACACTGCATAGATACCCAAAAAAAAAAAAGAAAAAGAAAGGAATTATTTGCTTGTCCACCAATCAAATATTTGTGTTGATTCAGTGTAAGAATTTAATTGGATACTTATAGCGAATATTTATTGGTAAATGAGTAAATCGCAATAACAATAAGAAAAATATGAACGAAAAATATACAGCAATAGTTTAAGATGTTGATCTGGTTACAAGATGTGATTTTCCATCGGCTTGGCTGGTTCGCAATATTATATATGTATATATTTAATACAATATAGTATAATATAATATAGTATTAAAAGAAAAAGAATAAGATAAGGTATATGTGTGCGAGTGTATACATGAGTGTAGATATGTATATATATATGTATATAAATAAAATTAGATACGTATAAGGTATGTATGTGTAATAGTAGTAATAAAGATAAAGAAATCAAGCTTTTCTATTATTCTTCTTCTTCTTTAAATAAATAGATACTCATAATAATAATAATAATAATGATAATGATAATGATAATGATAATGATAATGATAATGATAATGATAAGGTTAATGATAAAGTTAAATGTTAAATGTTAGTGGCAATGTTAATTACTATTATTGTTATTAGAGTCATTAGCTAGTCGAAGTATGTCTTGCCAAGGTAGTCTTTTCAAGCTCATAAAGAATCGAGTGATAGATATTCTGGTATATCACAGACTTTGATGACTGAACCTCTGCTTCCTTGACCTTTATTCCCAGTCGTCCACCAGCCCAACGTGCTTGATAGATCATCACGGTAAATTTGAGTGTTTCTTTTCGATAACTATGATCAACGTTAAGTTCTAGTGGACTCAGTGCTATCGGAATCTGACTATTGTTTTGGTTGTTTTGGTTGTTGTTATGGTCTGATGATGAAGATTCATCAAAACGACTTCCCAAACTTCCGGTCCCACTGTCCGGAGACGGACAACGGACAAACTTTTGCCATTCAGGATAATCGCATTGGCATGACAGTGAAAACGGCTCGGCCTTTATGGGTTGGGTGCGGACATTCATTGACATCAGAATATTGGCCAGGTCTTCCATTAATTGCTGAGGCGAGAGACGGAATAGGTGTTTACGGTTAAAATTGAATATACTTTTTGGGTGAGACGAGCGTTCGAAACTTGTATTTGTAGAAGAAGTGTTGCTACTGTATTTAAGGCCTGTAGATATAGTATTTTCTATACATATTTTTTTAATAAATATATGTATATATATATTAGATGATAATACATATAAAGGCAATGGCATATATATATATATATATATAATGACTTACCTTTAACTATTTCTGCAGATTGACTGGTGTGAATCTTTGGTAGTGGGGGAACAGGTGGTTTATCTGAAGGAGTTCCAGAACTTTCGGTTTGGTCACTCAAAGAACGGCGAGAAGATCCGTGTCTACTGACTGATAAACGACGCCAAGAACTGCGCTGTGGTCCGGCATTATCAGACTTCCACCAGAATTGAGATGGTTTCTTGGAAGATGGTGTGGATAGGGAAGAAAAAGGCGAGAGTGTGGCCGAAGGAGGTGCTTGGGATGGAATATTTTCGGCTGTTCTTGTTCTTGTTGTTGTAGTTGTAGTTGTCAATGATTTTACTGGCACTGGTACTGGCACTTGTGTCGACGCCGGTACTGTTACCGAAGTTGGACGAGACACTGTGGTGGCAGTTGTGTTGCGAGATGAAGACCGAACAGATCCAAATAATCGGGTAGCGTTTTCTTTGAGAGCCGCAGATGTGCGTTCACTACGGGAACGAGTGAGTGGTCGATGGTTTCCGGTACCCTGAGGCCGCAGACTGTCATCGACCATACTAAGACGGTTGGTTGCCGGTGTACGTTCAGACTTTCGACGCATGAGGCCCGGCAACTCATAGCGAGATTTGCTCTGGAGACTAGATGACGATCTACTGAGACTAGAAGACGAAAATGTCGGGAACTCTTGTTGTCGTTGTTGCTGAATTGCCAGCTTGGCTGCCATTTCCTCAAACTCCTTTCGTTCCTTGACAAGATAATAGATCGATACCAAGGGGTCGTACATTGCCGGCAGAGACTGAGGGTCGTCTTGGGACGGACGCTTCTTTTTACTGATCAGCGAGCGTCTCCAGATTGGCCGAATGGCCTCGTTTTGAGAGGCCGCCTGCTTTTGGTAATTCTGGTCAATCTTGGTAGCCGCTTGCTGGTACTCAGAAAGAGAAATATAACGTTCTAATTTGCTGCGAATGTCGTTTGGGTCTCCAAGGCCAAATCCGTGCATTCCCTGGACTATTTCCATGTCGATTGTCTTTAAGGGTAAGCGGTGTGGAAGGTGGTTTGAGGTCGGTTCGTCGTACCCCTTGTTCATCCATGGGTGGGCTCTGATGGTTGACAGAGTGGCTCTCTTTTTTGGATCGACTACAAGCAGACTAGACAGCAGATCAACACATTCTATAAAGAGAATTAAATTGTTTGTTTGAGTTTAGATACATATATAATAAGTAAGTTTATTATTATTATTATTATTATTATTATTATTTGATTTAATTCAATCATCCCACAATACACAAAGAACACCATATTATATTATAATTGTATTGTATTTTGGTACCTTTTGAGAGATGGTCAGGATAGTCGTCTACGATGCCTGATTTGATCTTTGCATGAAGTGCTGGTAAGCTTGTGTCGTCAAAAGGAACTCGACCACAGACCAGCACATACAGTACCACACCAAAACTCCACACATCTACTTCTGGGCCTGTGTACTGGCGTGCTTGTAGTAACTCAGGAGCTGCAAAGTACAATGAGCCGCAGAATGTGCTGAGTTGACTAGAAGGTGAGTAAAGGTTCGAGAGACCGAAATCGATAATCTTGATGTCTTCATCCCGGGTTATGAGAATGTTCTCTATCTTCAAGTCTACGAATATATAATATATATATATGTAAATAAGTATAAAAATACATATATATATATACACACACACACACACAAATTAACAATTCCAAAAATGGAAAGTGGTGGAGTGGACTGAGTTTAAGATCACTTTCTTTTCACACCAAAAAATGAAGATGAAGAAAGTAATAATAATAAAGGTTCAGCCACGCTCCGATATTTCCTCTTACAAACCTCGATGTACAATTGAATTTCGGTGGCAGTAATCTACACACAGATAACAGTTTTATAAGAGGAAAATAAATAAAGATGTTTGAACAAGAGTGACAATAAAGAAGAAGTAAAAAAAGGACAAATGATAGCAGCATTAATTTAGAACTAGAACTAGAATTGGAATTGGAATTGAAATCCTTACCAAGAGCACTAATGATCTGTCGAGAGAATTTGCGTGCCTGTTTCTCTCTTAATTTTCCATGGTTAATTATATAGTCAAGCAATTGGCCGCCATCGACATATTCAAGGAACATGTAATATTGATCTCCTTCTGAAACCCATTCCTTAAGCTGACAAATGTTTGGGTGGCGCAATAAATGCATAATAGCCATTTCTCGAACTGTACGTTGTTCTCTTTCCTTTGGTGTATCCTTGGGATCCTTTACGCGTGCTCCAATGACTGCAGGTGATGTTAGATCAATCTTGGGCATAATTTTGACCGCATACTAAGTAAAGGTTCATAAAACAAGAAAGCAATAAATAAATACAACAATGTAGTGTAGTGTAGTGTAGTGTAGTGTAGTGTAATATTAAATAAGATTACTATTATTATTATTTTAATAATTTAAATTAATAATAATATTTATATATATGTATAAATACACAGATCATAATACCACATATCAAAATATTAATATCAATTACCTTTTGCTTAATAGTGTCGGTCAAACACTCGGCTAGTTTTACTTTGCCCATACTGCCGGCACCAATAGTCTTGCGGTAGATTACATAGTTTTGTATGCGCATCACAGCTCGTCGTTCGGATGACTTCCGGGAAACACTGTTGCCATTATTGTCTTGACTCTTTCTCGTGCTGTCGCTTCGGTTGACTTGAGAAGGTGCGGTGCTGTGTGCACTTCCTTGGCGTCTAATGGACCGTCTTTCTTCGGACCTTGACAATGAGCGCCTTGAGGCAGTCTCGGGTGCATTTGTCGTACTTGGAACTGTGTTGATGTTGGGATTTGATGGAGGCATCGAGATGTCGAGATGTGTATATATATATATATATATATATATATATATTTTTGAGGAAGAAGAAGAAGAAGAAATGAAAAAAAAGAACAAAGACAATAGGGAATACAACATTATATGAGGGGATTTTTTTTTTATAATTATTATGTTTAATTAATTAATTATTTATTTTTATTTATTTGATTGAGGTGTAACTGATTTCTTTATGTGGACTTTTGAATCATTATTTACACTAATTCTGAACAATTCTGCGTCATTAAAATAGCACATGAGTTTACATCTTGTATACAGCAGAAGCATATACATATATAAGTTTGCTTTAGTTCTTTGATTTTTATTTAACAGAAAAAAAAAAGAAACAAGACACTAAGATCTGTATACAAATCTTCGACAAACAGGTAAAAATAGATGATGTGTAAAAGAAAGAAAAGTTGCGCTTCTAGGCACAAAATTTAGATTTGATCAAATCAATATATAAAGGTAATTGACTCGGCTTTCCTTTTCTTCGGTCAAAAAAAATAGATACATACATATTTCTTTATATGTATATAGGTATGATGGTATGCAAGTACACATTATGTACGTATATTTAATCTAGAATATCTGTGCTATTGGTCTTGGTCTTGGTCTTGGTATTGCTTTATTTGATCTGATCTAGTACAATAGGATCAAATGTGTATTAACTATATCTGTTTAAAGACTTTCTTATTTTCTATTTAGTTTTCTAGCTTTGTTACACTGTCTGTTATATTAATTCACAAAAACACAAAAACACACAAAAAAAAAAAAAAGTACAATTGACCCAACTTGTAAAACGCAACTTTTATAAAAGTGTGTTATTAGTTTTTTGTGTTGAATCTATTTTTAATTGCTTGATAATTATTTATATTATATATATAATTGAATTTATGTTGATAATCATAAATTTGTGTTGTCTAGATTGTAAATGCACAGTTTTTATTTTTATGAAATACAGAAAAAAGAAGAAGGTTAATTTGCTCACTTTATAATAAATGCTTATTGTAACCAAAAATAAATAATAAAGAAAAGTTCTAGGGATAGTGAAGATGCACCTATCCCATAGAATAGAAACAATTTACATCTATAAATATAAATATAAATATAAATCTTGGGTATAGAATAGATATTTCTATAATTTCCAAAGATAGTTTCTTTTCATTATTATCAAGATTGATTAATCAATTGACCAATTAACTTGCTTGAATGGCCCTTTGCTTGCTTGCTTGGCTGTTTGATACATTAGAATATTTCTTTTGTTTTCTCATTAAATAATATTGGTCATGAGATTTGTACTACTTTATTGTCGTTTGACGGCGTTTGATCCATCTGGGGTAAAGGTAAATCTAGAATACAAACTTTTTGTCCTTAAAAAAAAAAGGTTCAGCTACTAATGTATTCTTGGTATAAAATTCAAAATAATAGATAGATAGATAGATAGATAGCTTGGCAGATTGATAAAATAGTGTGGGTTACACTTTTTAGCGTTCTATCTACAAAACAGGATCGGAGTTGGAAATCATAGAAAAATAAAAAGGGGAAATCTGTAGATTTGGAATATGCCTTGTTAATTGTGATGTTTTTTTTTCTTTTCTTTTTTACAAGGACACGGCAAGAGCGACATCTTTACAAATAAGGAATATAAATGTAAATGATTTGCTGACTTGCCCTTTAAGACTCTTGTTTTTTATGGGTTTTCTTGCTTAATCATTCTTTTGACCTATACCTTGACTACAATAAATACCATCTGTCTCGAGCAGTTATGTTGTATTATTATTTATTAAAGAAAATACAAGTGTATAAACCCAAAATACATTTTTTTTAAATAAATAAAGTAAAAGAGGTGTGTGAGAATATTAGGATTTGTTATAGAAACAATCCTAATGAGCTAGAACTTTCATTTTTTTTTTAGGAAACCCGAGTATTTGGATATCCATACTTGTATAAGCTTTACAGGCCTAGGGAAGAATGAAAAATATCAAGAGCTAGACACTTTTGTGTGTGTGTTTGTTGGAGGCTCAATTTTATGATAGTGCTGAAGACGTTATTATAGAGTAAGAAAATGTATTGGTTACGGTTTCTTATAGTTGGTGTTGCAGATAATATCCAATAAAACATAATTTCCTAAGCATCATAAATACATCAAACAGTTCAAAGATGATGGCTACTAAAAGTGATCGGGGGGTGTGGAGAGTCAAGGCAGCTAGTTCTACAAAAGATTCCTTGTACCAAAGGAAGAGACTTGAATGATCAAGATGTCATATCAAGCCTAGAACAAATCCATGACAATAAAGTAACACGTTTTTTTCTTTTGAATCATTGTATTATCAATAAAACTTTTATCATCTTTGTTGGCTTTTTGTGAACCATTGATATACATATTTTTATTCTCTCTCTCTCTCTTTATCTCCTTTCCGCCCCTGGGAATGGTTCTGGCGCTATTACTGTGGATGAAATATTTCCCTGTTTAATCAGCAGAGTACAAAACTATTATTATTTTTCTTAAAAAAAATCATTGTCTGTGGAAACTGTTCCAGACTTGAGTGCTTAATTTTTTTTGGGGGGTTTTTTTTTTTTCCTTTTTATATACAACTCCTTGTTCAATAAGATCAATTGACAAAATAGCTTCCCCTTTTTGTGTGTGATTATTTTTCAATTTAATATTGAAAGTAGTAATAGACTACCATGTATATTTATCTAACTTGATTCGAATATCTTTTTTTTTTTTTCAATAAATAATAATAATAATAAAAATAATCTTATATTAACAATGTGTGTGTGTGTGTGTATATATATAGTTTGTAAAGTGTATAGAGTGTTGAATGTCAAAGGGGGAAGAAAAGAGGTGAGGTGAGGGGAGGGGTGGGAGATGTGAGGAGAGAATTCATTTTTGTACAGTTCATTACAGTGAATATGCAAGATAATGAAAGAAAGAGATGAAGAGCAAGAGAAAGTAAAGAAAAGGCATACATGATTTATGTACTTTTCATTGTTGCTGGTTTTTTTTGGGGGGATTGTCTCTTAATTTTTTTTTTCTTACTTCTTTCTCTTTCTGTTTTGGTTTCATGGGAGTTTCCCTTATTCTACATTGGCACATGCGTATCCTTTCATCAGCTTCTCTATGCCTTCTTGCTCACTGCGTACAACATGAGCCCAGCTCCCGCCACTTCGGTCTTGGAAATGCCTCTCCAAGTACCGCAATACAAAGGGGCATGTTGGAATCATCAATCGATTGGATTTTTCCAACCATAGAAATGCCTCTTGTGCCATTCGGTCACCTATACCCATATTCCTGTATGTAATTGGAATTTCCTATAGACGTCAAGAAATAAATGAAATATATATATATATTAATATTGTGTCCCAACAAATAATAAATAATAAAAGCATTATTGGACTGAACTGGACTGGACTAGACTGGACTAGACTGGACTAGACTAGACTTACTGTGTGATAAAATTCCACAATGGCCTGGAATCTAGTCGGTAGATAACACAGGGCAGCTAATATATATATATATATATATATATATATAATTATGAATAAATTGAAATGTACATAATATATATAATTTTTTTTGTAACTAACCTATACTCCCATGGTTGTCTAAAACCATCTTAAACATACAGTTCTTTGGATCATGAATGACTGTTGAACCATGAAACGTCGTCCATTGTGCTGGTATGGCTACTGTTCCGAGATCGTTTCCCGAAACAACGCGCATTTTGTGAGGTAATGAATAATCGGTTTGGACGTATTTTGATTGGGGGTCGCTCGATCGTCTCTTGGCATTCGGTCGTGTGAAAAGCGGCATGTCATTTGGTGGTGGAGTAAGAGGCCCCATTGGTGCGAATGGCATGCGCATCTGTTGTGTGGTCTTGAGCTTTTGGCTGATGGTTTGCTGGGCGTACCTTGGAAGAGAAGGAGTGTCGGTTGTAATGGGATGCGTCTTGTCAAATGTTGAATCAGCCGATGGCAGAGTGCGGGGTGAGCCCATCATTATGCAGCCAAGTTGGGGAAAAATAATTACAACAGTAAGAAGGTAGTGATAGTAATAGTGATAGTAATAGTAAATGATATTAATAATTAAATAATAGAGTAAATGGTGATATAAAAAAAAGGCTTTTTTTTTTGTTTCCTTTGAAGGTAATATATATATATATATATAATGTGCGTTTGTGGGTGCGTATAAATAGCGTTTTATAGGTGGACTTTTTTTTTTGAGTGATGTTGATATGTAGGTAGGGTTGTATTAAGTGAATATTTTTTCTTTAGAAATAATAATTAAGAATATATATATATATATCTTTATATGTAAGTGTAGGTATGTATATTGAATGTATGTATATTGAATGTATGTATATTGAATGTATGTATATTGAATGTATGTATATTGTATGTATGTATGTATGTATGTATGTATGTATTTATATATTTAAATATATAAACTTCGTCTTTGTCTTTTTTTGCTGTTCTTCTTCTTCTTCTTCTTCTTCTTCTTCTTCTTTGTGTTATTTTGACTTAAGAATAAGTTTCTTTCCTCTTCTTCTTCTTCTTTTTCTTTCTTTGTGTGGTCTTTTCTCTGACGCGTATGGTAGATGTAATGTGTATTCGGATGAAATGCCGAAGAAGTAAAGTGCTGGTAATGATGGTAATGGTAACGAATCCCTTTTGTTTTATTCTTTTGTTGCTTTGGGTCTTCTTTATGTGAGTGTAGTTGGTGGTCTTGAGTATGGAGAAGTGTAGGTTGTAAGGTGTGGTTGACCGAGGAAATAGAAAAGGCAAAAAGAACGGCAATCAAGATAAATAAGAAAATTGTGTATATATATATACACATAGAAATATATATAAAAATAGAAATTATATATAAAAAAAAAAGTCTATTTTGAGGTCAAAAATAGGCGCACGGGTTCAAGGCAAAAAAAAAAAAAAGACAAAAAAAGACAAAAAAGACCTTTTTTTTTTTGTTCTTCTTTTTCTACACCCACACCCATACCCATACCCAACATCCAGCACCCAACACTCTACACACTTTTTTATATACATATACATACATATTTATGTATATATGTATATATTATAAACATATATGTACATCAATGTATATATATATATATTTGTGTGTGTGTGTGTCTGTATATGTATATACTTTGTTTGTTGTGTGATTGTGAAATACACTGTATTTTACATACTGATATTCTTATTTTTTGGTTGTTATAAATGTTGTGTATTTTCACTTTATTTATTTATATTTATATTTATATTTATATTTGGAAATCGATCGTTTCACGGTCCGCGCCTTGTTCCACCAACTTCTGGGTGCCCTTCTCCTTGACCTGGGGGGGGGACACTAGAAAAAAAAAAGACAAAAAGGGGGGAGATGGAAAGAAATAAATAAAGAAATACAGTGAGAAAGAGACAGAGGAGATACTTGATTGGGGGGTGGGGGATCGAGGCTGCATTGTGTTCGCATGTCTGTTTTCGTTTTCGTTTTCGTTTTCGTTTTCGCATTTTATTTTATTTTTCATTATTCTTCTTCTTCTTCTTCTTTTTATTTTCCAGTTCTTTCTTTCTCTTTATCTTTTTGCTTTACTTCTTCTTTTCTTGTCAATTCCTTTGTGGACTGAAAAATGCTTTGATATATACATATACCATATATACATATACCATATATACATATACCATATATACATATATATATATATATATATGTATCTAAGTATGTAATCATGTATATGTTATATGTATCTATGTATATGTACATGTATGTATGTAAATATTCAGTCGTTGCGGCTCATCATCAGCTGTTCAATTTAGTTGGCTTCCTTTACAAGCTAAGTTCTTGTTTCCCGCACGGACCATACTTGGTCCATTCCGGCACGGCAGATCTTCTCACTGGTCCCTTCTTCAAAGGTCGAGACCTTCATTCTTTTATTATATATATATATATATATATACATCTCCTGGCCTTTCCTAAACCAGTTGATTTACATACAGCCTTTTTTTTAAAAAAAATTAGCATTTTTTTAAGCCATTCCCTTTTCCGTAGGTCACAGGAGAAGAGGGTCTTTTTTTTCTTTTTCATACTTCAACTTTGAATCGAGCCTCCAAAGGCGGTTCTTAAATAGAAAAAGAAAGAAACAAAGAGAAAGTATATATAAAAATATAATAAGCAGAGTACAAATGAAATACGAGTTTTGCAATTGAATTCCAAGATACTCTTTTCCTTTCTTTCTTTCTTTCTTTCTCAAATTGACTTGAATTTGACTTGTCCTTTTGTTATTACTATTATTATTTTAGAATGGAACCCCCCCCCCCCCCCCCCTGGTATTATAGATAAGCTTGTTCTCCTAAAGTAGATCATATTGATACACCATAAGAAAATACTAGTTTCCCACCATTCACATTAAAGTCTATTAATCGATCCACACACACACACACATGAAGGGGAATGATGTTACACGTATATTGTGTTCATGGGGCTTCTCTTCATGTCGGATATTAAATAAGAAAAATAAAATAAAAAAAGAAAGAGAAAGAATCAGAAAAAGTCCGTCTCTATGGAAACAAATCAAATCAAATCAAATCAATTAATCAGTTTCCATAGATACCGGATGTTGCCATAGGTACCAAATGTTTACATAGTCACAGTTGTTGTTATGGTTATGGTTATATATTTCTTTTTATGTTGCCATAGTTATTGGTGTACTTTTCTTTTTGGTTTTTAATTAATGGCTTCTCATTAATATTGTACCTGTTGAAAGAAAAGGTACAAAAGAGAAATAAAATGATAGTAATAGGTAAAACTGTATATTGTATCAATTTATTGTGCTTACACTGATTTTTTTGTATTATTTATTTATATGTGCATTTAGTATACTTTTATGTATATATATATACACACATACATAAATGTCAAACCAAAAAAAAAAAAAGAAAAAAAACTGTGTGGTCCAACAATGCATTTTATTAAATCCAACCAAAAATATACATTCATCATATGCTCAGCATAAAGGAATGAAAGGTGGTGAAAATCGGCGCATTAATACGATAAATTCAGTTCATTTCTTCTTGATCAAAGACGTAAACTATAAATCTGATAACTATTATTAGGAGGTACTTTTATATAATTGTTATCATTATGATTATTATTACGAGTATATATATATATATGTGTGTGTGTCTCACAAGAAATAGACAGTGTTATTTGATCAACCTCTAAGAGTCAATGCACAGGGTTCTTTCAAAGAATTATAACACGTCAGTTCATATAATTTCTCTGTAAGGAATATTTATATATGTATGTATATACGTGTATACATGTATACGTGTATGTGTATATGTACAGATATAAATAATACTATTGGGATGGGCTGACGTACGTTTTTCATACAAAAATGGATTATACTTGACACGTGAAATACATTGAGCAAACCACACCACACAAATACCAAGTCGAAGAAAAAATTAAACGCGTTTAAAGAAGTGTACAGGATACAATGCAATATACTATACAATATATATATATACATATTGCTCTCCTATTGTTTGCTTTTGTGTTGAAGTGAAACTAGCTCTGCATTTATTGGTTTTACTATAATATTCCAATCTACACAGAAAAAAAACTATGTAACCTTATTGTTCTCTTTTAAGGACAACACTAGGCGTTTGTTCAAAATGGTCGGGCGTCCTTTAACCAACTTTCGTCACCTTTTTTGCTCAAAGGTGTGAACAATGTTTGTGACTATGGATTAAATGACATCATGTGTTCACTCCGCCCTTTTTACTTTTTTTTTTCTTTTCTCGAAAGAAAGAAAGAAAAGAGAAAAATTAGAACTAATTTAAACCATTTGCTTTCTTGTCTATATACTTATTTCCAAAAAGGTATAATAAATACTTCTTGCCTTTTGACTGTGGTGCAGTGTCAAGAAGTATATCAGAAAATATAACCAATTTGATTCATAGTTCCCTTGTGTTACCTTTTCTTGCTTTATCCCGCCCTCTTTTTGGTAAGATATTTCCTGTATCTACCAAGCAAACAAAGCATTCAATTAATCAATCAATATTAAATATTCATCTTTCACTCTTTATCACGTTTTCTCTTTCTTATCCATTTCTTGTATATGCATAAAAACACCCATTAGTTCTTTTAAAACATGGACCCTTCAGAATTTCCTACGCTTGAAGAGGCAAATGCTGTAAATGACAGCAAACACTCCGAAAATGATCCTTCCCCTGGTTTAGAAGCTTCCTGGGCTCAGGTTGTCAAAGAAGATGGTATCAACAGTGAGGAAAACGGTAAGTTTTTAAAAAACAATCTTCTTTTTTGGGAACCATAGTCGAGAATAAACAAAAAGAAGAAGAAAAAGAGCTCTTTATACTCGGGACTAACTTATATATGTTATATATATATATATATATATATATTAATAAGGTCAACCAGGAGCAAAACAAGAGCAAAACAACTCAGTGCCAGTAGAGTCAGTTATCAAGGAAGATGTGTCATTTGCCGATATCACCAAACAAGACTTGCCGGAGAACCAGGAATTCCCTACACTCGAACAATCGACATCAATTCAACCACCCGAAAGCGTCGAGCCCGAATCAGCTGGAGTTGGAGACCTCTTGAGCAAAAGTAATGAGAGTAGCGTTCAAGGTAAGAATTCCCATATATATACAATGGAATGGAATCAAAAGGGAGGGGATATATCTTTTATCCTTCACGGCGATTTCTTTAACTTTCTTGTTGTTGTTGTTGTTGTTGTTGGTGCATAATAAAAATAATAATATTCAAATTAATTAAACCTCAACCAAACCTCGATTCTTTTATTATTATAATTGTTCACCTATTTTATATATATATATTTTTTTGTTTAGATTCCACAATACCCCCGCATCCTGACCGTTCATTTGCCACTGTTGCTTCGAACCGAGAGTTCCCTTCCCTGGACGCGACTACAAAGGCAGAAGTTCCTGTCAGCAATGATTTATCAGACCTACCTGATGTCAAGGATATGTTGAAAGAACGCTCTGGTAAGTAAACACACACACATATATATATATACAGAGAATTATTGGGTCATGTTTTGGGATTTCCAAGAAACCAGATAACAAAAACCTTGGTTGTATTAAACTAACTGAAAACAAAAAATATAGTCAAGGTTCCCCCTCCTCCTCCTTCCCAAAGCTTTGCAAAGATTGCTTCCAAAGAACCTCCCCCAACCGAAAAGCCTTTGAGCGATAGAGCTAAACAATTGATGGCCGAGCAAGAGAAACTTCCAGAATCGCCCAAGACTGAACTCAATCACAATAATTTCCCGACACTGGCGCAGTCCAAGCTTATGGCAGAACATCATGCTTCTCCCACTGGCAAGGACAAGGAACTTTTCACAGAGATCTCACGCCTTCACGAAGCAGCAGAGGCAGTAGAGCCAGAAGAAGAACCAACTTCTTCTGAGAAAGACACCTCAGGTAATATATGTCCCCCATATCCACACATGTATATATTAAATGTTTTTTTTTGGGTGTATGTAGATATAAGTTCGGATATGGGTAACTCATTTGTGAAAATCGATCCTTCATTTGCCAAGATTACGGGCAGTAACCTCGAGAATGCTCCTCCTTCTGCATATCCCAAGCATGTACCTCGTCATCCTTCTTATGATGAAGACACAATCATGAGAGAGCGTACTAGAGCCGAGGCTCGTAAGATGAGACAAGAACCTCATGGTGAAGAAACCACAGAGGGTAAGTGGATTGAATTAACGGACTCTGATTAACTGAACGACTTACTAAATGGATTCGAATTTTATGAATCTATATAGAATTCACGCCTGAGATGAAGGTCATGGAGCAAAAGAAGAAGGAAATAATCAAGGAAAAGATTGAGGAAGAAAAAGAAGCAAAGGTCGAGAAGAAGCAGAGTGGTAATAAGGCTCCTACCTCAAAATCAAGAGGTGTAGAACAGGACAGCACCATAGCATCCACTGCCGCTGCCGCTGCCTCTACTGCTGCCGCTGCCGCTTCTACTGCAGCTTCTACGGCCGCTACATTATTAAGCGAGGCCGCTTCTTCAAAGGACGATATCGATTCTGAAGCCAAGGAGGATGTGGATGATGAAATCAAGGCTGTCGAGACACGTATCAAATTCTTTGACAAGCGTGGTCGTGGAAAGATTACGATGCTGGACACATTCTGCTGTAAGTTATATGATATATATATATATATAAATATATTGGTTTCTAATAATTGCTTTATACTTATTTCATCTCATTTGGTTCATTCATTTGTGTGTTTGTGTGTTATTAGCTCTGCGTGGATTGGGATATTCGTTTATTTTTGCCATCCCTGCTACAGTTCTTATGCATCTCAGACTGTCTCCTCTTACTTCCCCTCACGGGTTCCCATTCTTCTACCGGTCTTTGACTGACTTGCTGACCTTACCGATTTACACAAAGCGTGTGGCACAGGCCTTGACTTACAATACACCAATGCTTGCTCAGGATGAGGGTCAGGTTAACAACATGATTCAAGCCTATGGTCACAAAGCACAAGGCAGCAGCCTGTTGGGATTAAGTTTCTGGGACGGGTTCAGAGCCATGCGAGCAAATGAAAAGAAGACTCTTAGATGGTGGCAATTCAAACAATGGTACGTCTTTATAGAGTCTATTGATTTTTTTTTTTAAAAAAAAAACTTAATTCGTGTGTAATTAATGAATATAAATTGTTGTTATTTGTTTCATTAGGGGTATCCACAGATTGCAGTGGGTCTTGGCTTACACCATGCTTCATGATCCAGAAACAAAGCTGGTTACTCAGCCTACTCTGAACAGTCTCCACAGACAGCTTATAAAATAACTAACTACAAACCTACTTGTCTACCTGCTTAACTCACTTACTCACTCACTTACTCACTCACTTACTAAATAGCAACATCAAGCCATAATATTCTGTTCTTTCTCTTTCCTATTTCTTCTCTTTATTGCCGTGCGTCCTTACCAACCTTTTCTTCTTTTCATCCTTTTACTTTATTTTATCTTACTCTCTATCAATTCGAATTTTCCAGTCCCTCAATCTCAACCTTAACATCTTCCTTTCTCTCTATTTTTATATGTGTATATTATAAATTGTACACCAGACCTTTGCAGTCAATATGAAAATATGTATGTAACAGACGAATAAAAAAATAAAACATAAATTATATATATATATTTATGATATAAACAATAACAAAAAGGATATACATATTTTATAGAGTAGGACCCGTGAAATTGATTAATTAAAAATATAAACAAACAAACAAACGAACAAAAAAATATAAGCAAACAAACAGGCAGACCGGTAGATAGATAAAAAGAAAAAAGAGATAATCGCGGTAAAACCAAAACCAAAACCAAAAGAGTCTTTGACTATTCCCCCCCAAACCTTCCTTTCATCTCGTCGTCTCACCAAAAAGTAAAGATTTGTATGTGAGCCATGTTCTTCTCTTTATTGATTTACAGTTTTTTTTTACTGTTATTTCCCCCACCCTCTTTCCCTCACACACACTCAGTTTCTCAGTCTCAGTCTCATTTTTTCTTCAAATATGAACCACAGGCTTATTTATATTGTAATCATCATGACACAAACTTCTCTGTATTTACGCGACTCTGGGACGTTTGGTAGCTGTTGTTGCCCATGGTCGTGAATAAGCACGCTAAATAATAGACGATTCATAAGAAACACACTTTATATATATTCTAATGTACATTTGGTTTCCTTACCTTGTCAGATCCTTTGTTACCAGATTCATCTTCAATTGACTTGATAAATTCGCTTGGTAAATAGCTTGTTTTTAAGATCTACATATATACATATATATATATATATATATTTAAAAAAAAGGGTCAATTCTTCGTTGGTTGTTCTATTTCATCTTTCTTGTTCTTCCTTGTTCTTTTTCACTCTGCTTACCTCTGCTTGAATAGCACCTGATGGAAGGTTTCTGTATAGTTTTGATTGAATGTTTATGTTTTGTGGATAAGCATTCAGTGGCCAAGATGCAGTATGGCATTTGCGTTTGATCAAAAGACATGCAAGGTCACTCAGAACATACGAGTTCTATATATATATATTTGTGTATATGTGTAAAACAGTCGATATGTCAATTAGCATCGATAGAACTCAATAAATAAAAACATAGAGAGATCCAATGTTGATTCTATCACCCCCAAAAAAGTATATATACACATTTCTTATTTTAAAAAAAAATGCATTGAAACCTTCTTACCTTGCTCAATTCAGCCGTAACCATATCCTGAGAAGATTTGATTTCTTGAGCAACATGGTAGAGGAACGAAACATTGTCTGCGGACACAACACAACTTAAGTAGAATTTGATGTACTGAGAGAATACTAGCAAATCTTCTGTAGACACACTGAAATCGGGGTGGTGGGCCAGAAGATGTATCAGTCGTACAAATGACATCTCTAATGGCGAAGGTTGTCCTGTAAAATAGCCATAATCACAAATGTATGCCATATCATTAGAAAACTATCCGCGGCCCGTGCATATTTGTACACACACACGCATATATATATATATACATATACATATACATATTCAAATATTACTAATTCCAATGCTATTACTAATGCTATTACTAATATGATTATTACTATCCATATACCTGATTCCGATTTAGATGCTCGTTTGCGAATAAAGTATTTGACCTAGAACTACAATGTCAATAAAAGGAACCTTCCACCACCACCCAAAAACAGACAAAAACCTTGCGCGTGTTTTATTTTGGATTTACCTGCTTTAATAATTCTGGTTCGGGTTCGTGAGCGCACAAGAATAGCAATGTGTAGTAGCGAGGACGGATTTCTCCTATTTGAAGACCTTTCATCAAAGTCTCAGCAAGTTCAGAACGAACATAGTAGCACGAGTCCTACACAAATGGTAAATGTTTTAGATAAAGTATTATTATTATTATTATTATTTAAACATTCATTTATTCATTTATTCATTTATTCATATATCTATATACGTGTCTGTGTAATGTATTACCTGAAGGGTCAGTCCAAGTTTCTCAAATTTAGGAACAGTTAGGTATTCTTCATAAAGCTTCAGGTGCGTGAGCTTGATAATAGATTGAGCAGCTGCCAATCTCAAGTAGGATGTCTCCGCAGCACTTTTTTTTTTAAAAAAAACATTGAGTTCGTTTGGGTTCTTGTGTGAAAAAACAATTCAATAAAACATATTTAACTCACCTCAGACCTTCCGAAATAGCTTCATCGCAAGTGGTGTCAATAAACTCCCAAAGCATATTAAAAAGATGTGCTGTGATTGCCTCGTTATTATCGGTAAATTCAGCTGCACCAAGGAGGTAGTTTACAAGGGTTGATACACCAACAATCTAAAAAAAAAAGTTTGTTAATTTTGTTATTACTTCTTGACAGTATATATATATTTGTGTATCTTTACCTTGAGTTGAGCCAAGTAAGGAAGATCGTTATATTCTACCCATTCTGGGTTTACATCTCCTTGCTGATTTATCACCATCATTTTAAAAAGAAGTATACATAATACAATATAGTCGTTAGGTTATTCTATATATATTAATGGCTCTAGAATATCTAGCACTTACCATGCTATCCTTCTTTTGAACAAGGTCTCTATCGACAAACCCAACAATGTTTCCAATATGCTCTGATAATAATCTTGGTGTGTAGAGGGCAAACTCTTTCAAACTGGACAATAATGTAAGGAGGTGTTTGTTGGATACACGTAAATGTTGGCACAAGTACTTTTTTTAAGAATATTATAGTAATAACAATATAATATTTCCAAGTTAATATTGATCAAACACAATAGATTCAAATAAAATCAAATAAAAAGGTAATCAAGATCAATGATTTGTTTCCTTTGTACCTACCTCAACTACCAGCTCGCATGCATGTTCTCCGTTGTCCATATTTCCAAGAATTGTGGCAGCATGTTCTGCTTCTTTGGCCTCTCCTGTGCGTGTATACTCCATAAGACCTTCAACAGTCTCTCTATTCGGATCAAATAATTAATAAAAAAAATTGTCGTATTGGACCAAATCATACCATTATTATTTGTTATAATCACAATTATGTCTATATATCTATCTATATGTCCTACCTATCAAATACAAATAGTCTGGGCTGTGCTTTGCAAACCTCGGCCAGCAATTCCAAGCTATCGATGACTTTTTATATATAAGAATTGAATAATTGAATGGAGAAAACCGGTTATGTTGAGATCACATAAACTAATAATAATATAAAGAAACTTACCAACTTCATCATTCTCTTCCTTAGTAATGTTAGTAGCAAGTTCATGAGCATATTTTTCAAACATATTGGGATAGTTTGAAGTTGTGTCCTATAATTGTTTTTATTTCATTTTTTTTAAAAAAAAAAACAGGTTAGCAATAATTAAGTAGGCTGTTTTCTAAAGAAACAGCGACAAGTGTGATTATACTTACTTTCAATAGGTCTTGGGCAATTGCGCGACGTTCTTCACCAGATGTATTTTTTCTTCCACGGGTAGCTCTCAAGATTTTGAGAAGGTGGGGCAAGTTTGATTTGTTGAGTACAATTGGGCAAGCTCTATTAAGAATCAACTCAAAGATTTCCGACATTGCAGGAGACATTTGTTCCAGACGCTTCAACAGTGATTTCTATCTTTATGTGTAAGTTCAAATATGTACAAAAAAGCAAACGCATATATACAAAGACCAATTGCATTTCTAATTAAGGTTTTTCTCTTCTTCTTTTGTTTTTTGTTTGTTTGTTTTACCTTTGCATTGTAAATACGCTTGTAATCTTGGCTAGGGTTAATACATGTTCTCAAAAGTTTAACAATGTCAGTATCTTCGGCTTCTACAAAACGGCGCAAGCTGTTCAATGTTCTGGACTTGTCAGCAAATTGTTCTATAAACACAAATAATATCAGTTAATTAAATTTGATCTACACATTGTATCCCTGTATTCTTACTTGAAATATGTTTCATCAGCTCTTCAGTCTTTCTTTGGGTTGCAGTATCTGTTTCTGTATTGTCTCTCTTTGTTGTTGTTGTTGTTGTTGTTGTTTTTTAAAAGATAATAATAATTAATATATTAAAAGAAAGAGAGAGAGAGAAAAGGTTATTTAGATATTCCTATTATAATATTCTTCTTCTTCTATTTAATTAACTTACTGCTGCGTCGCACATATCAACAAAGTACTGCATGTCGTTGATGAAACTTTTTGTATTGTACATAGTTAATACATGTTTGCTGCTTTTATATATAATGAAGCACAAATACCTTTTTTGTTTTTGGATCAATGCCTTGAATGCAGTCTTGGAACGAGGACTGAGAGATCCGACTACAGTTACCAATCTTTCGGTTCTTTTCAAATCATTGGTTTCCTCTGGCAGAATATACTGCAATATAGTATTTTCAAGAGCTGACCTAAAGTGTATATATAGTATTTATTTAAATCACGAATATGATTAATTTCTGTATGTTTTTATTCGTGCTTTGTTTACGAAATCAAGTAATTACAATCAAATACTTACGTTACTGCGAGTTCATCGACATACAAACAGTTCAATAAGGTCTCTGGGATCCAGCCGAGTTTTGCGATAAGATCTTCATTGTTGGAAGAGCTAAATATTAATAGTAATAATAATATAAAAAGAGAGTAAAATGTGTTATTAATATATATATATCGTTGGGGATAGGGGATGTAGGTGTAGGTATCAATTGGCATATCATTTTATTTTAATAATACTTACATGCTGTCAAATTCGTGATTATAAATGGCGCCTAGAGCAGACATAGCTTCCTTTCTTACGGATTGCTAGTTATACAAGCACATAAATAATATGTTCTCTTACCCCTATCTTCCATCCCATCATATCTCACCCCCTTCCTTTCCCCTCCTTTCTCCTCTTCTCAGCCATAGCCATATAATCAGGCATATATATATATATATATGTGTGTGTGTGTGTATATATATACCTTTTTGTCTTTACAACGTAAAGCGACTTGTTCGAGTACAGATTTGTCAAAGCTAGTTGGCTCAAGATCAAATTCAAGACTACCAATTACTCGACATGCTGTTGCGCGAACCTTTTCTTCAGGATCAGAAAGTTTGGCCTTGAAACAATCTAGATATAGATATTTCAAGTAAGAGGATATTTTTCATATCTCTCAACAATAATATCTCCCTTTCTCTCTCTTATCCTTATAATACTATAGCTTTTTTTGATATTTTTTTTTAAAAAAAAAGTCTGATTTACCATTAATTTCAGGTACCAATTGCTTATGGTTTTTTAAGATAGGGCCACACATTTCGACCCATCTTACACGAAGTTGAACCACTTTATCATTACGTCTAAATAAATACAAAAAAAAGGTAGATAATTTTATATATACATATACATATACAAGCAAACAAACACACACAGACAATAATAACGCAAAAAACCAACACCAACGACAACGACAACAACAACAACAACAACAACAACAACAACAACAACAAAATCCCAATTCTCAAAATAAAACATACCTTCCCAGCCATGTCTTCCAAATAATAGGATATTGTTGGTATAATTCAGAGGTCTTTTCAGCAAACATTTCTCCGAGGGTTTGGGTAGCAATTTGGCGAACATGGTCATCATCAACCTTCATTTCCTCATCTAATTGAGGTACAACATTCAACAGTAGGTTGGGAACTACAGAGTGAACGTGGCGAATCAAACTGTGTACCATCTTTAGGTCTTCCAATTCTTCATCGGATCCGTCACTTCTGCTAAATGCCATCAATGTATCCGTAAAATGCTAATGTTGGGATCATAATTGTATGTATCAATGAATTTATGTATGAATGTGTGTGTGTGTGTGTGTGTGTGTGTGTATGCGCGTAGATAGGTGTAGATTTAGGTGTGTTGATCATTTGTTTGTTCGTTCGTTCGTCCGATCGGTCATTCGTTCGTTCGTTAATTCGTTCGTTTTTTTTAAAGCAAGAGTAATAATTAAGCATTAATGAATTCAATAATTGTGTTTCTTTTCTCCTATCCTCTTATATCTTTCATTTATAATTCTGTTTTGTTATAAAAGCTCTTAACATCCTTTTTTTTCTATACCTGGCAAACACGGCGTTGCAATACATCCGTACAGGCAAAGCAAATATCCAGAGCCATTGCATAAGAAGCTCCCTTTTCTTTGGCTGTGAATTGATCGAGAATAAGTTCGATAACTTCTTGGGAAAGAGCACCAACTTCTTCAACAAGCTGGATCAAGATATCTGTCATGCAAACTTGTACGTTACGGGGTAAATCGGCGCTATTGAAATCAACAATTCATGGTAAAGGTAAAATATATAAGTATACAAACAATCAGAATAATATTTATAAAAACAAAGAAAAAATTGTGGTGAAGAAAAGATCAATATATATATATATATATATATATATATATATCTTATTCTTTTTCTTCTTTGGTACCTAATAGCCGAGAAAAACTGATTGAAAAGGCTGGAAGAAAGCTGCTCGGCATTGTCAAGGTCAGCAATGATAATAATACTCTTCACAGTTGAAAGACTTTCGAGCAAGTAAAAGTAATAGTGGAAGTTTGGATCGGTATTCGACTTGAGAAGACTGAGTTGGGATACAAAGAACTCGAATACACGCTGTATAATTTATAGATAATGTAATATATAAATATGGGTATATGCATATATTTATACAGAAAAAAAAATTGTATAAGATAATAAGATAGTTATATTGTCTGCCTGAATTTTCTTTTGTGTATGTGTGTGTGTGTGTGTGTACATGTAGTTTTTTTTTGGTAGGTCTATGTCTCGGTACCTTTAATTCAAGGTTGGAATAAGGCGCATCGGGTGCAAACAATCGCAAGATGTCAGCTAAACAACAGGCTGTGATAGCTTTGACAGTCTTATTTTCATGCTTCAGGATAGCATTAGTGACAAGGTCTTTAGCAACTGATGTAAGAGAGTTTTTTTCGACTGTTTCTTGCTGAAGGGCCTTTAATTCAGTTTGAAGATCCTAATGTTCTTTTTGTGTGAGCTTAATTATATCTTATATGTGTGTGGTGTGTGCTTATGGGTTTGTGTATGCGTATGCATAGGTGTATGGATGTGATGTCCTCTGTTTCTATTAAGAGAAGTCTTACACTAAGTCTTTTGATGAGGTCAGAAACTTTAACTGCTTTGGATCCTTGCAACAGCTTCTCTTTGAATTGGAGAGACTGGGGTTCATCGACTTCCATTAGCATAGTGGTCGATTATATGGTCGATTAAATGAAACCACGCGTAAAAGAAAAGAAAAGCAAAAGAAGAAGAAGAAAAAAAAAAAGACCAACTCTTTCTCCCGAAAATGTAAGCTCTTCGTGGTCGAGCGCGTCAAAAATGGGGCGCGTGGCTCTCTTTGCACGTCACACACGCACACCACTTTACAGACACACAACCATAAACTATTTCCTTTCAATTCACGATAACCATTAAAACAACCCCCCCTCTCTAATATATATACACACAAATTTTGTAGTTATTTTTTTAGTTTTAATTAAATAAAACAAAAAATATTAATATATATATATATATATTTGACTACAAAAGACATGAATTCCCTTCGCTCACAATTCGTTTCGACCACACGTCAACTCGTGCGATGCACGATTCCCAAAAGACCTACCATTCTTGCTCAAACACGTACCTTACGCACAAACATCAACACACTCTATCGAATTGAAAGAAAAGAGACTGGCCAGTACTCCAGCAACCCTTACACTGAATCCATGCGCCACATCAAATCCCAAGCCAAGTTTGTAGCCAAGATTACGGGATGCACTGTCGTTGCATTGGCAGCCTCGGCCGCTCTTGTTTGGCAGGCCTACCACCTCTACATCGAATGGTACCTCGAAAGTACCCCTACTGAATTGGGCTATCAGGCTCGAAACCTGCTCCATGGTGCCTACGTTCGTGAGAAAGTCTCGCCTGATTATGAAGTAGCTGCTGTTTATGTACGTGAAGTTTTGCGCTTGGCACTAGAGGTCGAAAAGCTAGAAGAGACCTCGCCATGTGTTATTGCACTCCGTCTCCGACTGGCTAATGATGAAGCCCATGCTGGAAATCTGCTGGATGCAATTGCGGAGTATAACCGTGCCTGGCATCTTCTTCTCGAGCAAAAGAAAGCAGAGGATGGAAAGGTGACCGAGGCTCGCGAGATGTTGTTGGCACAGACTGCCAAGCATATGGGAGATTTGTATCTACGCGTAGCAGATTATGCTTATGCAGAGGAATTCCTGGCCTGGACTCTTCATGTGGTCGGGAAGACCGAGAAGTCCCAAGAGACAAAGGAAATATGGGACCATCTGAAGGTGACGACCACATGTTCACTTGGAAGTGTGTATGCAGTCCAGGGTAATTTTGGATTAGCTCTACCCTTGTTCCTCCAAGCCCTCAAGGCTATTCCTGAATCAGAAAAAGAGAATACAAAGTGGATCTGTCTCAAGGCCATCTTGCAGAACCAATTGGCTGAAACGATGTTTGGTCTGGGAAAGTTGGATGATGCGATGGGTTGGGCACAGGCTTCGTTTGAATCTTGCTCGACTGGTTATTCTTTTGAGAACCCATCCGAGAATAATGAAAAAGACAGCAAGGATTGTAAGGAGTGCGGTGCTGTTGTCTCCAACAACCTTGGAAGCTTATTAGAGGTAATATATATGTACAAGTACAAATGTTTATCAACTGGTATACTCATCTGCTTTTTGTCTTTATTGTGATTTTCTTTATGTAGCTCAAGGGCCAGTTTGATCAAGCAGCAATTTATTATAAGCAAGCTATGGCATATGCATCTGCTTTGGAAGATAATGAGGGATATAAACAATACAGCGAGAATGAATTACGGGTAGAGAAAAAAGAATCAGAGGCACCTGTGACAACAGTAAAGGCAGTCATCGAAGCTAAAGAACCTGTTACTGAGCCAGTACAAGAAAACAAATCATCCTGGAGTAGTTGGTTGAAGAGAAAGTAAAGATGTAGACACATCTACACATCTACATATACAAAAATAGAGAAAAACAGAAAATAAAGGATACTCCATAGAATCGAATAATATATTAAAATTTTGTAAATATATACACATATACATATACACATATACACATATATGTATATATATTAAAGTAAAAGATCAAGGCATATTACATGCACATACAAAGAATGTGTATAACTTTGGTTTTGATAAATAGGAATCAATATTTGGCCATAGTGTTTTTTTTTCTGTCGTTGAATATTTTGTATGATACAAAGGGTGTGGTGTGGTGTGGTGGGGTGGGATGGGGTGGGGTGGGGTGGGGTTATTATTGGTTTTCTTTCAATAAATGGATATCTACACAGTAAGGAGGGGATTTGTATTGTCAATGTCTTGCTGTTTTTTTCTTTCTTTCTTTCTTATTGTCTTTGTGTGGGTGTGGAGTGGTTACTGTTTCTTTATTATTTCCTGGATTCTACGAGCTGTTGATTAAGCTCACTAAATAAACCAAAATCAATAAGCTTAGATAAACACGGGCTTGAAAACATTCTATTCTACTAGACTTTACTTTGCTCTACGGTGCCAATAGTCTCTTTCTGATAAGGCTCTGTCGAGACTTTCCTTTGAATCATCGTCTGTTGATGTTGCGGATGCTATTGTTGGTCTGGGTGTATTCGTAGGTTGCTGAGCGTTTGTTTCAAGCATAGCAAGTATGTTACCCAGCTTTGTGTTCAAGTGCTGCGTATACAAGATGTTGGTTTTTTTTTAATATATAAATATGTATAACCCTTCTTTGCCGAATAATTATAATTATAGTTATAACTATAATCATTATAGTAGATAATGCGAATGACTTACGTGGTACATTGCATACGTATCACCACGTAGCTCTTTGCAGATGTCTTGTAGAACATCTCCCTCCGTAGATGGCTTTGTTTCCATTTTATTATTAGTAATAATAATAAATTATCCTTTTTTCTGGCATGGTTATTACTATGGAATTGGGACTTACCACTCGAATTTGATCAGTTACACGTCTTGCCTGGAGTTCCATGGCGTTACATCTCTCAATTAGCTGACACAGTGATGCATTCATCTCTTTTGTGAGTTGATGAACAGCATCCTGTGACGAAATGACTTGTGGGGCAATAATTGTAGCAAGTGCAGGACGTTCATGTAAGAATTTACGTGTGATTCTGTCGTTACTATTGGTGCGTTTTCGAGCCAGGTATTTTTCGTGGACTTGACTTGCATAATCATCATTATCAACCGGATCAGAGAATAATGTGGAGCTATTTGTGAAATAGCTTGGCGTACGTATATCCTTTATAAAGAAATAAATAGAGTTATAAATATAATGATAATTTAGGATTTGGTTTGGTTTGTTTTGTTTTATTCTTAATTTAAATGTATTGCTTACCTTTGTGATTTCAAGATCTTCAAGACTAAGTGAACTACGGGTACTTTGGCTTGTTAAAGAGGAAAGGGTATTATAGCTAGAGTGCGCGTAGGAATTGTTGGTGTGTTGATTGGAGCTGACTGTGGATGTCGTGCTGCTGCGACTAGAAGGACGAGAATTAAGATCCTGAATGTCTGCGTCTCCCGGACTTTTTGCTTTTTCGTTTGTGGAATATGATAGAGGTGAATGTGTCTGGGGAAAATCGCTGCTATTTTCTAAAGGTTTCTTTTGCTGCGGAATCATATAATGTTTTTATATATATGTATATATTAATTAAATATATGATGATACAAGTTAAATCTTATTTCTTGTGTAAGAATAATAAGAATAATAATAATAATACTTACTACGGAATGACTATTTGCCCAATAATTTTCTGGCATTGATCGTCTTTTGAGTGAGAGATCTAGAATCACTATATTTACATATTTAGAATTGCAAATCATGAATTGTGAATTGAATTGAATTGAATTTGAATAGAAATAACTATACCTTTTGTATCTTTCTTATTAGGGCTAGCGCTTTCTTGCCGCTTTACAAGATCATAAGGTTGAAGATCAGACAAGCTAACATCACTCGTTGACCCGTTTGTCTTTTGAATGATCTGAGATTGGGGACGTGGTTTGATGAGAGGTGCACTGTCGACAGACAGACTTTTGGCGCGAGGTCGGATAATTGGACCGAAAGAATTACGTTTCTTGGGTGGGGCGACATTGTGGACCAATGGCGACGATAAGGATGAAGATAAACTCACTTGGCTGCGAGAAGGAGATGTTGATCGAGATCGACTACCAAATATTTTTGAGAGCGTGACACCACTGGTTGATCTAGAAAGGGAACGGGAGCGGGAGCGGGACCGAGATCGTTTTTCTAGCTCTTCTTCTGTCGTCTTGTCATGAACCATAGTAAATCCTGAAGCATGTCTCAATTTTCGCTCGCACATTATTACTAGTCATCAAAAGGGCAAAAGCAAAAAGAAATTAAGTAAATATAAATGATAATCAATAGTTTCTTTTTTCTATAAAGAAAATAATGTGACCTTTAACTCACCATTGTACCAAAACACAGACACAAACTCATTGTTCTCCTTATTTCCATTGTCAGATCCACTGGCTGCACGGTCAAGATCTCGTTCAGCTAGGTTTATCTTGCTGGAAAGAGACAAACGATACCCTTTGGTGTCAGACTGAACTAGACCAATTATCCATGGCGTGTTTACTTGGCTTATTAGAGACTCGATCTCTATGTCCGATCCTTCTTCCACATAAGCAATTGCAATATTATTCTACATAGTAATAGCAACAAGAATAATAATAAAAGGTTTAATTGTTTCCTAATCCAAAATAAACAAATCTAGATAATTCATTTACCCTGTATTTTGCAGTTTTGTAGCTATTAGGCGTATAGAAGCTACTATAGACATCTAGACCCTGCCAGGATCGACTAAATGTTTCATCAGTAGGTTCTAAACAAATAAATAAAGCGTGTAAATAAAGAAAGCATGTGAGAGAGAGAGAGCCAGCCAACCAGTCAGCCAGTTAGCTTTGAAGAATGAAAAAAAATGGAAATCAAATACCATAACGACGTGACAATGCTTGGGTCTTTTGAAACGAGGCTATAAATTCCTGGCATGTTTCAACGTAGGAGGCTTCAAGAGAAGTTCTGCTTTCCTTTGGTGGAATAGCAGCAAATAGGCGGGCACATTTTTGGAAATAGGCCGTGGAATCCGAACATTGCTGATCCTGTGGTTGTTGTTCCTGTGCTGAAGATACCCGTAATAAGAAGGAATCAGGTCGATCTACAGTAATATATAAGTTAATGAATCAGTAAATTAATAAATGTATGTATAGATAATTCTGTTTATGTTTATGTTTGACAGATCATTTGCGTGATACGTCAATTATTTATGTAATATTTACCTTGTATGCCTTCAAACAGCTCCACTTGTTCGACATCAGCCCAGCCTTTGAATCTTAGCATCTGATTAGGACGAATTCGCTCTAGTTTCTTTGGAATAAATGATCCTGAAGTCGATGATTTATCATCATTCATTCCACACACTTCCATACTCTTGGTTTGGTGGGAGTGTCGACTGGCAACCATAAGTTTGTCTGTAAATAGAAATAGAGTAACTGGCCGAATTGGCTTTAATGTCTCACGATGAATTTCTGTGGCATCCAGATGGGTAACAAGAGAGCGGCTTTGGTTAATTAAGGAGCACTTTTTTTTTTGGTAAGAATAAAGATTGAAAATTAGGGTTAATATATGTGAACAAATTGAAACCATCTTGTGCTTCTTACAGGACTATCTTTGATTGATGTATACAGATTATGGAGCATATTTGCCAGCTTTGTAAGATCGTCTTCTACCATCTTAGCAATTTCATCAAACTTTGCATGGGCTTTTGTAAGTCCAATCCAGTCAGGGTGCGTTTTGGGCGTGTACTTAATAATGACTTTATTTAATTAATAGATATATGTAAAATATCAGTCAAGTCAGTCAATCAATTTAATACAAAAATAACCAAATTTATATTTACCTCCAAGTTGTAGTGTGTAGCGACTAATGCGCTGAACTGGTTCCATGAGTAGAGCAGACAGTGTACCTTCTAATGCTTTTGCGCGTGGATCTTCTTTGGCTCTGACAATAAAGCTTCGAAATGCTTGATTTTCAGCATATTCCTTCTTTTGGAGTTCCTCGGATCCTCTCTTCCCGGAGAGGTATTTTCGATAACAGTCAAATGCGTTCATCTGATGGAATATTGGAGTAACATTACACAGTTATTATTATTTTTATATGCTTCATTTTCTCTTGTTTGCCGAGTTCGCCGATGTCATCCTTACGTTTCTTGCGCAAACATCGCCAAAGCAATCGTCAGAAGTACTGTTATTTAGCTGCTTTAATTCTGCCAAGAATACTTCGTTAACTTCCAATAGTTGATCACAGTTGATGAAGATGGTGGCATGTTTAAAAGAATTAAGAATCGGGTTTCTGCTATGGGCCTGTGCTCGCAAAGGAAGTGCGATTGAATTCACAAGTGCCCGTAGTTTCTGTACATAGTTCTCTTCAGTCGAAATAAAATGTTCAATCTCGTAGGCTCTCCTATCATCGTCTCTGACAAACTATTTTGTATGTATTAGTGTGGATGTGGGTGTTTGTACACACACAATTATATATATATATATGTATGTATATATAAAACGAGTTTGTTGCGTACGCTATCATGACGAACAGGGGATACTTCTTGTCTAGCTGCTCCAGGCTGTTTTTCACAAGGATCGCCAATGACATTGAGGAATCTACGCAACTTTAATTCCTGGCCTGCAATGGTGGTTAAGAATGAAGGTTAAGATTCATCTTTGAGATGAGCTTACTTTGGGTACGAGGTTTTTGGGGTACAATAACGTCAATATTCTGGCACTGTAATAAGTGTTTGTTTTTATTAGTATTCTATAAATTACTATTAAGAAAAAAGAATTACTTACTATTGGGAATTTTGTATTTTGAAGGATATTTTGCAGTTGGTCTTGGTCAAGCTCCGGTCTTTCGGGAAGCTGTGTATTTCTTTGTAATTTCCATGTGTTGCTGTACCCCAACTGGTTCAGGTGAGCTTCGACAACCTATAATAGACAGCTGTCAGAGCTGTGACACTTTTATATGTTTCGTAAATGATAGGACATATGGCTTGCCTTCAGACGTGGCATATATAAATAAATAAGAATAAAAGTAAAATTGAAATAGAAAGGTAAAAAAAAATGTGAAAAAGAAAGTAAAGATTTGAATATAAAGAAGCACAAAAGAAAAAGAAGAGAGAGAGAGAGAGAGAGAGAGAAAAGACGAAGAGAAAAAGCAAAAAAAAAGGTTCTCCTGCGTGTAATGTTATTTTTTTCCTTTTTTTCTTTCCTACTTTAAAGAGCTCTAGACTGTAGCTAAAGAGAATAGGTTTGCCGTAGTGTAACAAGCGGTGTATAACCAACTAAAACAATATACCCACTGAATTCCTTTCACTGTCTCAGTAACGAAAGCTTTTAAAATCTTTGGCTTAATATTTAAGCAAGTATATTCTTATTTATTTCAAAAAGCTTGATGCAATGTACCTGTGTCTACGTTGTGTGTGTGTTCTTGTTGTTGTTGTTGTTGTCATCAAAGGTACAATATTTGTTTATATAAACTCGGTAAACAAAGAGGCTCATCATCTAACTCAAATCATCTCTCTCGTATCAGATAAGCTACAAGGTCAAGTCAAAGGTCTTTTGACACAATATCAAACACGTTTTTATTTTTATGTTTTGCTACTGTAAATAGACTCGATTTTTATTAACTGAATGAACAATGAACGCACTATAGAATATGCAGTTCAAGGTAGTTTATTTGTATGCACGCAAGCATCTTTGGTCACAAAGACCACCTGCTTGAAAAACAAAACAAAAAAGAAACTCAATTCTTGACACCATATCAAATAAAATATACGGAGAGAAATTCCTGATATTCTCACTTATAACTGTGATTGTGATCGTAATAGTAAATGTTTGCCTAAAATATAAAACGCACTGTCCAGAGTATACAAGTTTTAAACTGCCGTGTTTCTTCCATTATTTAAAAAGCATGTAAATATATATCTCTAATCTCTTGCTCCACATCAAAGCAACTTCTTTTTCCAACTCATTAGTCCATGAGACTTCAAGTATGAAAATGTTGATAGATACATCTTTTGTGCCAATTCTCCTTTTACAAAGTGCAGTTTTTCTTCACTGTTTGGGTGACTGACTTTGCCTACAAAAAAATTGTATTACATCCTTTATGCCATTATTAATTTTCGTCTTCTCTTTTCCTCTTTCTTCCTTTCATAGCTTATAGCTTTTCTTACAATATTTTGCATATCTTTTTTGTAATTTACAAATAAAAAAAACACGTATTTTTCTATTAGGTGTACTCACCACTACATATATTAATATTTTATTTTAAAAAAATATTATTCAAAGTTTTTATTTACTGAACATTTTATGTATTCAAGTCATTACCACCCCTTCTCATTAGGTCCATTCATCTCTATCAATAAATCAGCATGGTAAGTCTTTTAATGTTCTGAATCTACCTTTTCCTATTACTCATCTGCGTGGAGAATTCTTTTCGTATATTTTAGTAGATATATAAGTTTGTAAACTTGGCCATCTAATCAGTCATGAACACTACAATCTAAATACTCTGTGCTTTTAATATATATAGTGCCAAGAAGTATCTATTTCAGTAGGTGCTTATATATAGAACAAAAAAAAAAGATTCTAGTATTCAATCTCTAGCTCAATTAATGATTTAATGATAATATCAAACAAGAGTTATCTAGTACAATATTTATATCAGAGAGAAACCCATAAAAGCAAAATATTCGTCTATATATATTTCTTCCTATCAAATAAACCAAAGAGTGAAAGATTATATAATAAAATTGATTTTTATAAAATACCAAATAAAAAGCCTGATTATAATTGTGGACCTGTTTCCCTATCTGTTTCCCCCAATTTCGAGATATCTAACCAATGGAAATTGAGTAAGATTTGGGCAACCTTTGATATAATTGGCTCACACAGAGTATCTATATTTGGACTGACCACCCCATTTAAGAAATGCTTACCAAATTTTAATGAGAATATGCACTGGACTTTTTTTATTTGAAAGCTGAATGAAAAATACTAGCTAATTTAAGCGGCGTATAAATGTATGTATTTCACCATGGTATAAGGCTTCTTTCCCATAATTTAATAAGTCTTTCAACTTAGTGAAATCACATAATTTTGCCGTGGTACATATGTTTCACCATGGTATAAGGCTTCTTTCCCATGATGAAAGGCTTCTTTCCCATAATTCAATAAATCTTCCAATTCAGTAAAACCACATAATTTTGCAGTGGTATATATGTTTCATCAGGATATCATTAAAATCTAGTTTGTACCTCACTCTGCTAAAGGCACTTACATAATGTATCCATATTTGTAGGGATGCATTTTTTCATATGAGGCACGACTAGTTTCTGATAAAGATATGTGTTGTATCTAGCATTTGATTAGTAAAATTGAGAAATAAATGCTTTTACTTTGTTCTATTTTTTGGTTTTTTTTTTCGATGATCAAGCCGTTTTTGACTGTGATAATATATTTAGTCTGGATAGTTCTATCGCTTACTTGATCTTAAAAAATCGATATATAAATACTTGGAGGATCTATCAGGACACCTTGATTATTATTATTATTATGGGCAGAAAATAGTATATTGTATATGTATACAACTGACCGCATTCCTTACTGTGTACATGTTTTATCAGTATACTACTTGTCTTATCTTAAAGAAATAATAAAAGCCAGCTTCCTATATGACTTCAAAAAAAATCAGAGATATACAAAGACTTTAAACATTTTTGTGCTCTATATCTAAATTATAGAAGAGATAAACATTCTGGATCCAAAGTTATAACAAGTCGAATATAGGCTAACAAATATATATTTCTTAAAATGTAGTCTATTTCTATTTGCGTGTATTGTTTATTGGGATCAATAAGATATAAAAGTGTGTCTCCTTTCACCTACAGAATATATTCAGCTACTCTTTCCTACACTTGATTTAATGTGTAAGAACAGCCGACCATTCTAGTGCTTTAAGCATTGTCGCTTTCTTTTTAATCAAACTTTATTCCAGCTCGATTATATGAAAACGTTGGATTGTTTGTCGAGTCCAATCATAAACGGAATATACCGAAATGGTCCAGGAAAACTTTGTATTCGACTTTAATAAGTCAATGTTTTACTTTTGGGAATAATGAATGGTAAGAGAAATAAAAGAAAATAGTTTATAAGCAGAATATAGCTATTATTCATTTATGTTGATGTAAGCATATGTTTAAAGAATAAGATACTGATGGCTACTGAGGTATTCGGAATTGTTATTAGCCTGGTATCTCAATATTGGGAAAAGTAGATACTTTGATAGTGTTATTTATTAAAGAGACCAAATAATATTGTTTATATCTGTTACTATTAAAATCCCTGTAATTAAAATCCCTGTTGTGTAATGGTTGGTTTACACTGTATGAGTGTATAATGTTCATGTGCCTGGTGTGTAGCAGTTCTGGAGATTATTAACTTTTCAGGTTTATTGGCAAGAAGAGACCAGTGTTTGGCTATGGCTTTTATTTCGCTCAAGTGTAGTATGTATACTAAAAGACCTACTAAAAATTGCACCATATTATACAGAAACTTCATTTTTACATTTATGTGGTTTAAATCAGCCGAAATAACAATGGGGGATCCGCACAGTATTAACAATATATCTCCCCACAAAAAGCAAATCCTTGAAAAGAATGATAGTATAGTAATTCCACTTGCCTGACCGACAATAATACTACTAGGATTCTAAATATTGGTTATTTTACCCATTTTTTTCCTTGCTAAATTATTACTATATCGAGTGCTGACTCTACTTATCTCTATTGCTAACGGCCTTTGAGCCTTTGGTAATGATCGACCACAAAAAAAAGAAAATAAAAAGCTCAATATATCTAGCCAGACTATATGTCTTCTTCTACTCTCTCATACACCTTTCCACTGGGTCACTGTAAAATCAACATCATTATATTAGTATATTAAGTCCACTCTTTATTTTGCTTTATTGGTCTGTCGTAGATTCATTAGCATGGAGTATAATCCAATAACTGAGCAAGTCATTTTCATTATTGTAAAATACGATACGGAACAAAGAAGCAACAATAATGAGATATCGTCAATGTATGTACACCTATTATCATTTTTTTTCTTAGCACTCAGACAATAACATCGTTACGTACCACATTGTGAATCTTGAGTCATCAAACTAAACTAGGTTTCTAAACTGGTCATCTACTCAATTAACATGAGTTTCGACCCCATTGTAACGGGCGTTGTTACCATCTTTCAGTCAAACTTAGTTTGAAAGCTGTAATGCCTGAGCATACCACCGGATGACTTAAAAAGAGAGAGAGAGAGAGAGAAAGTCTGTTACTGTTCGCTTTACAAATGATAATATTCTTTAATGCTAATCTCAGATGATTGTCGGATGTACATGGATTCTTTTGTACAATCTTCACATGTTATGCTTTTGGGCTACGGCCTCTCACAGACTTTTAGGGAGGTTTCTTTTTTATTTGGTTTTGTAATAATAATAGTAATAATAATGATAAAAAATAAGCAATATAAATATAATAGCGTCTCCAGCAGTCGCTTTTATTTCGACTTTTATCCTGTATTTAGACTTTTAGCTAAAAGTCATGTTCCCAGAATTCATTTTATTTTATCTAATTAGAAAAAAACAGGATGGAGTTAGAGATCATGTCATGCAACTTATAACTTTCGCCACGTATTCCCTAACTTACTTGTTTCTCAATAAAATAAAATATAAGGCCTATACTACTTGGTAATTGTGTACGGCACACAATTAACAGTAAGGAAAAGTCATATAAAACTTCATAGGCCAATGACCCCTTCCCCCGAGGGGAGGGGGGAGCAAAGCTCCTAATATATATAATAACACATTTTGGTTAAAATATATAAGAGTTGATTTTTTTTTACTATGATTATAACTAATTCTAACTCTAGCTATAACTCTTATTCTAACACTAGCTATGACTCTTATTCTAACACTAGCTATGACTCTAATTCTAACACTAGCTATGACTCTAATTCTAACACTAGCTATGACTCTAATTCTAACACTAGCTATGACTCTAATTCTAACACTAGCTATGACTCTGATCCGGATTTTGCTAGTAAAGTTAGTTGTTAGTAATGTTAGTTGTTCAAAAAGTTAATTGTTTGTAGTTAGTTGTGAGTAAGGTTAGTTCCCGTTGCTTGTTAGTTCCCGTTGCTTGTTAGTGTCTGTTGCTTGTTAGTATGTTAGTCTGTTAGTCTGCTGCTTCTTGTTGCTTCCTGTTGTTACAAAAAGTTTTTTTGTTAGTTGCTTCTTCCGGGGTACCCGGAGATTACTCTTCTTGTTACCATCAGAAGAGTAATCCCCGGACTGCAGATGCTGTGATTACACCGGCAACTGTCAGCCATTTTCTAGTTCCATTTCCAACCTCTTCAGGTTCTGTGGGTGGATGTGGCTGTGGCTGTGGTTGTGGTTGTGGGTGTGGGTGTGGGTGTGGGTGTGGGTGTGGGTGTGGGTGTGGGTGTGGGTGTGGGTGTGGGTGTGGGTGTGGCTGTGGCTGTGGGTGTGGCTGTGTTATTTCAGCTTCGCACTCGTCATCGGCGTCGTAGTCGGCATCTTCTTCTGCTTCGTCGAGAAGTTCTTCTTCTGCATCAAAGAACTCCTCGCTTTCTTCTTCTTCTTCTTCTTCTTCTTCTTTGACTACTTCTTCTTCTTCTTCTTCTTCTTCTTCTTTTACCACTACTTCTTCTTCTTCTTCTTCTTCTTTTACCACTACTTCTTCTTCTTCTTCTTCTTCTTTGACTACTACTTCTTCTTCTTCATCTTCTTCTTCTTCTTCTTCTTCTTCTTCTTCTTCTTCTTTTACTACTACTTCATCTTCTTCTTCTTCATCATCTTCTTCATCTTCTTCTTCATCATCCTCATCTCCTTCTTCATCATCCTCATCTTCTTCTTCTTCTTCTTCTTCATCTTCTTCATCATCTTCTTCATCATCATCTTCTTCATCATCTTCTTCATCATCTTCTTCTTCTTCATCTCCTGCTTCTTCTTCTCTTCTTCTTTCTTCGTATCTTCTGTCTATCTCTCTTCTTCTTTCTTCTTCTCTTCTTCTTTCTTCGTCTCTTCTTTCTGCCTCTCTTCTTCTTCTTATTTCTTCTCTTCTTCTTATTGCTTCTTCATTGCTTCTTCTTTCTTCTCTTCTTCTTCTTTCTGCTTCTCTTGCGTCAATATCTCTTCTTCTTATTTCTGCTTCTTCTATTCTCCTTTTCTTTTGCTTGATAAAATGAGCTGTAGCTTTGTGCTCCAGCTCATTTTCTTTCTCCAATCGTCGCTTAAGCCCCTTGGGCAGGTCTGGTGCTATAGGTATATTATTGATTAATATTATATTGTTTATTTACTATTATATAGATACATGACTTACCAATAATTTTCACTTTTTTGATCTTTCGATCAAAAACTTTGACTAGATTAGTTTTGGCTAATCTAACTAGAATTGTATGTCTCAACAGCTTTGGGACATGCTTGTGAATGGCCTTTGGGCCAAACACAAACAAGCCGTTGAAGGACAATTTTTTGCTGCTTATGCTGCTGATGCTGCTGCTGGTGTTGCTGTACATTGGAGTAAACTAATGAAAAAGCGCAAAGAAGAAAAATAATACCGTGAGAGTGTTTCTTTTTTTTTAAATGCGTTATAATCTTTGGGCCACACATTTTGAGACGCGTTCTTTTTTTAAGGCGCAAGTTATAGCCTTTGGGCCACACATTTTGTAACGCCATCCTTTTTTTTTAATTTTGACATGAGCCAATCATTTGCAATTTTGAATACACGTGTCTGCAACAGAGTACTTGAGTGGGGGAAAGTGACTAATAAAACTTTGCTATTAGGAAGAGCTTTTGAGCTGTGTAGTGTCTAGAGTCGGATTACTGACCTCTCCTACTGCCAACTATTTACTTTTTTTTTTCTCCCTCCTTCTACACATTTCAATCTCCTAATGTCGTTGCTTTTCTCTTCCAAATGGCGGTGGTCACAAAATACACCCGCCGTCTCAAGTTCCCAAAATCAAGATATAAAACAAAGAATCATGATTAACCCCCTTGAGTAATTTTATTCAGGTTCAAGGTACATACACAGAAACAGTTTGTGCAAACTCATTCCATTCGAGCAAACCAATTAAGGGTTTTAAATTTTGATATATATAAAGTATATAGCTAAGACTCACTAACTGTCTAAAAATAATATATATATATATCATTTCTCAAAAGCACCACTGATACTTTCCTTCTTCTTCTTTTTTTGTCGGTATTATTTCTTGATTGAGTCGCCGGTATTTACTGGACGGCTATTTAAAATACATTATGCAGTTTGTGATATACATACCCCAAGGTATTCGTGATTGTTTATGGACTAGTATCTCAATAACGGGAAGAGTAGATACTGTGAGAGTGTTATTTATTAAAGAGACCAAATAATATTGTTTATATCTATTAATATTAAAATCTCTTTGATTCAAATCTCTGCTGTGTAATGGTTGGTTTACACTGTATGAGTGTGTAGTGTACGTGTGCCTAGTGTGTAACAGCTCCTGAGATTGTTAACCTGCCAGGTTAGTTAGCAAGAAAGAACCAGTGTTTGATTGTGGAGACTGTTCTTCACTCAATTGTGGTGTGTATACCACAATAGCTATTTGATTTGAACCAAAATTTTCGTTCTTGCTTTAATATCAAATTTTTATAGGAATAAGATATTTAAATAAACTTAGACAAATAGTTTTTTTCTTTCTTAGAATAGTATGACTATTGCTTCTTAAACTGTCTGAATGGGGGCAGCCGGTCTACCTCGTAATTAATATGAAAAGATTAGTGTATTATCTTGTAAAAATAAAATAAATCATTTGAATTAGCTATGGAAACATAATACGATGAAACATTTTTTTACATTTTTTTTTAAAAAAAAAAGAAATTCTTAATAATCATGATAAAGAAGATCTAAAGCAAGATGTATATATTGACTTTTATAATGGCTCATGTTGTGTGATTAATACAACACTATTCTTTGTGTCATTTGTTTTCTAGTCATAAAATTCTCGATTATATATGGGTCTTGTTTTATTTTTGCTATTAGACCTCTCCATATATGGTGTTTTTCTTTAGATGAATTCTTACATTTCCAATTGTAATTATCCTGTTTTATAATTCTTTTAACTGGTGCCTGCAAAATCTGGTTATATGTATTGTGCAGCTCTCATTTTACTCGGCTTTGATATTTTGCATATTACTGTATACTTTTTTTTGAGTTTATTAGTTGTCTCCTCTATGACCGCTCAAATCAAATACATGAATAGTTTCTTTTCAAATGGCCTATTTGGAAAATCTGAACAATGCTCCTAATTTTTCCAGGTACCCGATCTTATAGTCAGTAAATCTTTCATTTGTTGTATTTAATATACACTCTGAATTACTTGGAATTGTTTTAGGGTTAGTATCCAAATATTAAGAAAAAGTAAGTCTTACGAGAATTTTATTTATTAAAGAGAGTCAAATATGACTGTATATATATTACTATTCAAGTTCTTGCTGTGTAATTGAGGTATTCGGGATTGTTTATGGGTTAGTATCTCAATAATGGGAAAAGGAGATACTGTGAGAGTGTTATTTATTAAAGAGACAAAATAATATTGTTTTTATATCTGCTACTATTCAAATCCCTGTAATTCAAATCCCTGTTGTGTAATGGTTGGTTTACACTGTATGAGTGTGTAGTGTACGTGTGCCTGGTGTGTAACAGTTCCGGAGATTGTTAACTTGCCAGGTTCATTAGCAAGAAGGAACCAGAGTTTGGTTGTGGAGTCTGTTTCACTAAATTGTGTCGTGTAAAGCATAGAGGTCGTTCGGAACCACTTGGAAAAGGTCTCTTTCTGTCTTCTGATCAACCTTTCTAGATCTCCTGAGCTCTTTCTTGGGTATGGATAGCTTGCTTCATGCACTCTCATAATGATATACTTGACACTGGACAAAGTTCATGCCAACTACCGATTCAATATAGGTCGCTCCTAAATCTGCTAAATGCTTGTACAAGATGCAATTCTGTTTGTAGAAATCACATCTCTTACATGAACCGTGAGTTTTTTCTGATAAAGATGTGTCTTTCTTGTTTGGATTTGATTAATAGCATGAGAAATAAAACAATGTTTTTACTTTTTTTTGCAGGTATATTCTGTACTTTTATTAAAGTAAATAGGAGAGTAAATGTCTTTTATATATATATATATATGATATATACTCAAAGCATTGTTTTATTTCTCTGGGCTATAGTGTTGCTTATAGAAACTTATAATATTTGACAATTTCTACTATCCCAAAATTTGATATTTAGTAATTACATCAATAAAAATAAAAAATAAAAAATTAGGTCAGTGTTAGCACCACAGTTTCTTTAAGCAATAGTTAAGAAAGATAATAAGTTTTTACTTCTTTACAGAATACTTAACAGCTGATATTATGCGCGCAAATATGTACATCCCAAAGTCTAGCTATATTATAGATCAGTTCTTTCCTCAAGCCGAAGATTGATCTTTTAGGTTCAAAATCTTCATCCATATTTTCTTCGGCTTTGCGGCTTTGTATTCGGCATTTAAATGGTGCCGGATCGGAGTATCGTGTGCGCCATGAATTTTGAGGCACTTTTTTGGGGGGTGAAGCATAATTTCAATCTTTGGTTAAAATATATATATATATATATATATATATATATATATATATATGAACATGAGTGTAAAGGATACTCGGGTTAATAGTAATAATAAATGGTTGGATGGAAGTAAGTCAGGAACAAGTCGAAAGTGTCTAAAGTTTAATGATGACAAATATGTGATAAATATTGTTGGTGGTTTGTAAATGTTTGTCCTAAAGTTTAGTAAGTATGAATAAGAAAGATTGTCTAGAACTCAAATGATAGAATCTCAAATGTACAATTAATAATATGATATATATACATATAAATATATAAAAGTTTGTACCTCATTTTTGTCAAGATTGTAGGGTGTATCAAAATCGCATGTTTATTTTATTTTTTTTCATTGCGAGTCAATTAGAAGCCAAGCGTTTCCGAAGAAATGACTACAAAACTTTAAAATAAAATAAAATAAAAGCAAAAGTATATTAAGCTTTCCAAAGAGGAGAAAAATTCTTTATCCTTGTATTCCGACTTGTTAAGTGTAAATATATATACACATACCTATATACCTAATACATCTTTTACTTTGTGGGTCATTACGAAATAGGCAATATCCAACTGGCGTATATAAAAGATGGTTCTTGAGGCAATTTTACTGCTTTGTTGTTGCGCAATAAAATATATGTATATTTAGGTATATACTTTATGGTTATATAATAGAAAAAAAACTTCTACCTTGACCGAGGGTAACGGAAGAATAGATATATAGGGGGATGGGAGACGGGAAAACAAATATGGGACAGGTCATTAAGAAATCTCGGTCAAAAGATGTCAAAGGGATCGCGGAATCCAGGTCACAACTATACTAATTAGGAACCTTATTCCCCGGAGAGAATAATAAAAAAGTGCTACAAGCGTTCCGAAACAATCACAATAATCTGGTATGTGATCCAAATAAATAGAAACCAAGATAACATAACACCATTAAGTAAAATGATCAATTTATATACATATATGACGAGTCTCTATTTTCTATATAATCACAATCATAATCACTACAGCATCTTATTGGTTTCTTTTCTTTGTTTTTTTTTTGCACGGTTGAATATTCTCCGGAAAATCAATTATTATCTATCTATATATTTTTCCTGCTTCTGACAAATGTAACACTTTTGACTGTATGTCGCATAAATGAAGTTGCGATCGATGGGTTATGAGCCAAAGAAAAAGAAAAAGAAAACAATCAAACCTTCTTTTTATCTTTTATATTAAAATGACTAAGCGTTCCAGATAACTGGACCATGCACTGAAACATATCAAATAGTAACAACTCAATAACTAAAAAGAAAAAAAAAGAAAGAAATTGAAAGAAAGTGACACAACTTGACGATGTATTTACGTATGTTATAGGTGTTTGTGTGTGTAATGTGCAATAGGTGCAGGAGAATCGCCATTTTAGGTCAAATGGGGATTTCTTAACATAATTTATATTATTATTTTTTTAAAATGCTAGAAATATTTGTATATGCTTTTTTTTTTGTTACAATTTTTTTTGTTACAATTTTTTTGTGATTTTTCACAAAATATTATTACTACTAATTTATAATTGTATTTGTAAGGTTGAATGTACAATTATATATATATAACAAGTAAAGGTAGACGGTGTTCGTAAATGGTATTGTGACAAGTAGGGCTGAAATTGATATAATCACATCAAAAAAAAATCATAGAAAGAAAAAGAATCCTATAGATAAAATCAGTTTGATAATTTATTTTTTTTTTTGTTTCATGATAAATATCCAAATATTTCTGTGATTCAATCATAAGAATCATACAAAGATTGTAAACTAATTAAGACAAAGACAAAAGTCCATTATGTCATTACTGCTGTTATTATATATATATATATATAATTCTCCTTTACCCCTGACGAGGAAGTAAGAAGATTTATGAAGGCCGATAAACGTAAAATAAGAGAAAAAAATAAATCATAATTGTGGTTCAACCGCTGCTGAATTTAAATCGCAAAAATTAAACTAAATTAATATAAAATGGAAAATGATAGGACACTGTAGGAATTTAAGGCGGAGTAAATACATTTAAAGTAATGAATTAACTCAACTCATTTCAGCACAACCCAACCCAACCTACTCAACACAATACCCAACTCAATTAAACTCATTTCAATTCGATTCAAGCAACAACAATAATGATTTTTTTCTTTTCTTTTCTTTTCTTTGGGTTCATAAACATTTTATAATATATACATATACATATACATACATAAATATATATAGATATATAAAGAAGAGTAGTACATGTGGAAGAAAGAAAGGGAACGGAAGGGGGGGGGGGGGAGAAAAGAGTTGCGTGATATAAGATATATTGGCAAATTATCAAACGTGTAAAGAAAGAATAGACCAAGGATTTTGTTGAAGAAAAAAATACCATGGTGATTCTTTTTGCATGTAGTTGAGAGTTACTATAATAAATATATATATACATAATTTTTACACTACCAGAATTAATTACTACTATGATAAATAAATATATAGATAGATAGATAGGTAGGTAGGTAGGTAGATAAGTAGAGAGGTAAAAGTAGATATAGAAAGGGTGACAAAGAGATATTACAGCGAGATCGTGAATTAATATCTACAATAAATGACTGATATCCTTTTCTTTTTTGTTTCTTTCCCTTGGTTCCTTTGGAATTTTGATATAATTTGTATGGGGCCTTGATTCCTTTTCTTTTCTTTTCCTTTTTTTTTGGGTTTGATTTGGGTTCTCTATTACTATTTGTTCTTTCGGTGAAAGTCTATTGGAAGATGTGTGTGTGTGTGTGTGTGTATTTTGTTGTTGTTTCTGCTGCTGCTGCTGCTGCTGCTGTTGTTGTTGTTTTTGGTAGTGGAGGATGATTGATGAAGAAAATGAGGAGCGATGAGAAAGATGAAAAGGCGGAATAGAGAAAGGACTAATGAGGTATTTTGTTGTTGGTGCTTAGCATATATATTGAAGTTTCTTTTCAAGAAGAGAAGAACCCGAGATGGATGAGCGAGTAGATTTTGTTGAAGACTTTGCTGAAGATTTTCCTGATCTTGAAATAGCAGCAGTGGCGGCAGCAGTAGCAGCAGCAGCGACGTTTGCCATTGCAAAACAGTCAACAGCCTTGCTCTTGTTTGCTTCCGAAATATAACTGGTGTCATCACCATATACAGAGTTCACCGTAGACTCGCTAAAGTCTTCAAAGGTCATATCAAGATCAAACAGGTTGTTGGCACAGAGGTAGGTCCTCAGACTGTCCGAGTCATCACTACCGCGGGTAGACAGAACATCGATTCCAGAAAGATTGGCAACTGTGACACGCGAAGATGATTGAGAGAGGCTGCCGTGTGGGGAGTCGGTGCGATGTCTCTGGTGAGAAGTGAGGTCGAGTTTCTTGGGTTTTTTGCCGATTGCTAGAGACGATGCTGCTGCCTCGCCTTGGACAATTCGAAGGAACTGCTGTTCATCAAAACTCTTGAGTGCTGCCCAGGTAGGATTCAGGAATGCAAATGTACGCTTGATAGAGCTCATTTGTTCTATATTATATTATATAATATTTTATTTTATTATTAGAAAAAGAAAGAAAGTATAAATGTATATCAAGAAACTTACGTCTACCGATACCACCATTGGCACCAATACCATGAAGAGGTTTGAGAGGAGCGGGAGCAGTACCTTTGGCGCCCTGGCGCAAAGGTGCCTTCCCCTTTTCGATACGACAGATGTTTCGGGCAATGCAGACACCAGCCAGGGTGGCAGCAAAACCGGTTTTTTCTTCATCAACATTGGTGACATCTCCACCTGCAAAGATGTGTTGGTACTTCCAGTGATCCAGCTGTAAAGTAGGTTTGACACGGATGCGGTCCCAGAGATCTACACAGGACTCAAAGCCGACGTCGCCTGCGCCCTGGAGCAAACCACTGCTTGGGATGGTGCCGGTCGCCAGATAGACCTTGTCGTAGTTGCGATAAACGTGGCCGCTGGATCCAAGATATGTGTTTTGTTCTCCGGTGTCAAAATCGACGATCTTCTCTCCGCAGATAACCTCGACACCAAGGCGGGTCAGGTAGTCAAATGCTCGTTCCCGACGCTTTGAGGAACTGCGACGCACAAGATCATCATGAGATTCTACTAGGGTCACACGCTTCTTTCTTCTGTAAGGAGGTGGGAAGTCATGCAGAGAGATCTCGCTTGCCAATTCACAGCCGACAAGTCCGCCTCCTGAAATTGCCAAAAAAAGAAGAAGAAGAAGAAGAAGAAGTGTTAGTATTTGTGCATAAAGCTCAGAAAGAAAGATATAAAAAAAAAAGAAATGTTACATTGTAGTACGTTACGTTACCAATAATTAGAACACTGTTGGCCTTTTTGAGATCATTGTGTTCATTGACCAATTCTGACATGCGGTAGAGTGCAGAGATATCAAACGATTTTAGCTTTGATCTGTATGTACTTCCAGTTGCAATTACGAGGTAGTCAAAGTGAATCTATATGTAATGTATTTTAAAAAGCTCTTAAGTACATGTTTATTCAAAATAAAGCAATAAAAGCTGTTGCTGTTGTTGTTATTTTATTTTATTTTATTTTTGGTCTTACCAGTTCATCATTCACGCGGACAGCAGTAGCATCTTGTTCTATTCTTTCTGCGCACCCAATAACCACTCTGCCGTTTTTAACATAAGCATTGTGTCTGACTCGAAGTGATGACGTATCTTCAGGGCGAACAAGCATCTAATAAAGAGCATATATGTATTAGCATCTTGCAAAATAAATGATTTTAAATATAAATATATATATAATATCTTACCTTGATCATACCAGGGCTGTATTCGAATGAATCTAAAAGGCAGGTTGTTAATGTGATAATACCAAATATGGAAGGCCTCTATATGTATTACCTTTGGTATCTATCAAAGTCACGTGGAAACGTGGCATAGGGTCCAAGATGGAGGCAACCGTGAAACCCTACGAAACCCAGATAAACAGCATCAGTTTTCCACGTGCTCCGCCGTCGTGAATATCATATATTGGGGGTAGAAAAAAAAATACTTTACCGTAAATCCACCGCCAATAATAGCAACTTTTTTCTGAGAACGAGTTGCTAATGAAGAAGTGCTATTTTAAAAAAATCACATATATATTATTAGTATGATTATTACTTTGTTTCTTTAATATATAGTTTTGAATTGAATTGGATTAAATTTGAATTGAATTTGAATTGAATTAAAATTAGACTAAGCCAAGTTAAAGTAAAGTAAAAGTAAAAGTAAAGTAGTACTTACACAGGGTGGATATGGATCTTGTCAAAATCAATTACCATTTTTTCCTAAAAGAAAAAGAATAATGAAAATGTTAATATAAATAATATATATATATATATATATATATTTGGGTATTGTATTATTCTCTTGGTGGCTTACTCACCAAACTTTCTCTAACGTCTCGTTCTGCTTCACTAAAGATGTCAAGGGCCTTCTCTTTTGTGAGAATTGCCCATCGCATTGCTTCAATTGCACTTCCGATTGCTTTTGCGTCCTTGATATCTAATTCCAATGGTGAACCAAGAGCAATAAAGGTCCGCCAGATTCTAATAAATTGACCATGTTAACCAAAAGAGAAAATGCATATGCACCCCATTTTATGTAAAGAAAGAAAAATGTTCTACCTGTGAACAATGGATTCTACATTTGAAAGGTGCTGTTCGTGACGTAGTTGTGATAATGCTTCGATAAAGAGCAGGTTTTCATGAGCTTCCATACGTTGTAAATAGACTTCAAACGAAGCAAGTAAATTTGGTGTAGATAGGATTTGTTGAAGTCTCGTTCGTTGACATTCTGCAGGAGATTTCATTGTTTCGTTTTTAAGAAGTTTCAAGAGAGAGAAAGAGAAAGAGAGAGAGAGAGAGAATTCTTATTTTTTTATTTAAAAAAAAAACAAGAAAAACAAAGGACGGTTTAAAGGTTGAACGGTAAAGTTTTGGTTGTTTGGCTGTTTGGTGATTATTGAATTGTGGTATTTTTGTTGGTATTTTTTTTTGGGATATTCGTCTGATAGAAAGGCTATCTATGTTTTTTGGGATAAGAGATTTCACAGGGTCCTTATATACAATTTTTTTTTGTCATTTTTTTTTCTTTTCTTTTTTAATTTTTGTGATATATGAGTATTTTTCTCAGTTTCGAGCTACTACAAAATCCAACACCGCTTATGGTTGGGAAGGAATAGTGGCGGGGAACACTGCTTATAATTGTATTGTATTGTATTTTATATTCTATATATATATTTTATATTTTACCATAAAAAAATCAAAATCAAAATCAAAATCAAAATCAAAATTAAAGCTAAAATGATAATAGCAGTAGCAGTAACAGTAACAGTATCAGAATCAGTATCAGAATTAGTAGTAATAAGCATTAATAAATACATATTTGTATTTGTATATTTAATGTAATGTAATGTAATTTGTTATGTAAAAAAAAATATAAAAAAAAACAACAATAATGTTTTATATGAATTCAAACGTCAGAATCCTCGGAAATTTTGTAACTATTAATATTTTATTTTTTTTCTTATAAAAATTTATACTGATATTTATAATTGTAATTGTATTTTGTGTGTTTGTGTATGCAGTGAGGTCCAAGCACCAAAGAGGTCCACTGAGTTGGATATTATCTTTTGGCTGTGAACCCCCTTTCTTGGGTATGGGATGATTTTAGGGAAGCCAATCACGGGCTGGGCTCATGCCCCCCGCTTTCTCCTACGGTGATATCCCGAATAGTCTAAGCACTCCTCTCAAATTTGGGGGTTGAAGAAGTCAAATAGATGTACACACGTATTTTATATATATATATATATATTCCAAATGTAGAGTTGTACGGTAAATTATTATTATTATTATTATTACATATAAAATATAAAATATAAAAAAAAGAGACCATA